>NW_024499239.1:27169051-27530100 GCF_017590055.1 Onychostruthus taczanowskii | reverse complement strand
TTGAAAAAAAAAAGTGGGGTGTGTTTTTTGTTTTTGGGGGGGGGGGGGGGCATAATCTGAAAGGGGATCCAGATGGCTGTAAAGCCTTGCGGTGGAAAAACAGCATGAGGCCAGAGAGGGAAGAATTCCTCTTTATGCTGCTGCTGTCTGCTCCTGGATCCTGGGTTTCAGTCCTTGGGAAAGCACTCCGTGGACCCTTTTAATTGCACCATTTATATCTGAGGTAAAAATTAAGAAGAAGAGGTAGCTGGATGGAGAAGAGTGAAAAAGCTGGTGACTGGATACCGGGGAAAAAAGTCCCTAAACAAATCCCACGGAGCAGCCATTCCCCCAAGCCCCCTTTGATCCAGCCAGGTTTGTATTTTACAATCCTGACACCCTGAAAAAGGCTTCAGGAAAACCCAGACAATCCCAAACCCCAGCCTGCTGGGAATTCACACCAATGCCATGTCACTGCTGTTTCCAATTTTTCCTAATACTTCCAAAAAATGAGCTGCACAGACAGTCCACCCTTTCCTGGTTTTGACCCAAGTACTGGGATTTTTAGGGGAGCATTTTTTTTTTATCATTCCTTCTCCCTTGCTAACAGAGACTGGAATGGTTTTGCAACAGTTTACAGAGTCCAGCAAAAAAAAAAACCTCCTGGGAATCATGTAGAAACAGGACAAAAACTGCTTCACCTCTATGGGACTGGCACAACAAAGGTGGCGGCAAGAATGGAAAACCCCTCCAAATTTAGTTGGAAATAGAAAATGGAACTTTTCCACAGCCAGACTTGCACAACCAAGTGAGGTGCTTGGAGAGAATCATTCACCAACCAAGAGATGCATCTCCTCCTCTGTCAGAGTCTCAGCACCAAGGGTGATGCCATGGCATGCCATCCTTTTTCCCTATTCTCCTGGAATTGTGGCCTGACCTTAGCAGGGTGCAGCAAATGAAGGGATCTTAGTGAAGCACTGGCACAGGTTGTTCAGAGAGGTTGTGGATTCCCTATCCCTGGAAATGTTCAAGGCCACGTTGGAGCAACCTGGTCCAGTGGAAGGTGTTCCTGCCCATGGCAGGGTGGTGGAATGAGACGGTCTTGAAGGACCTCTCCAACCTAAACCTTTCCATGATTCTGATTCTAAAATCCAGGTGTACCCATACCTCAGGAGTCTGTAACCAGGAGGTGATGGAGGTGTAAATTTTCAACACCACCTGCCCACACCCCTCCTTTGCCCAGGGATGCTGCTTCTTGCAGGGGTTCCTCAAAAACTGAGCCCTAAAGAAGCAAAACCACAATTGACAGCTGTGCTGCTGATGCACAAATTATCTTAAAAAAAAAAAGCAAAGCAAACCAAACACCTTTTGTGAGTTACTTAAAATTCACATTTTCCTTGCAAGTGACTGAACAAAACCTGCTAAATATTTTCTGAATGCTTCAAGGCTACAAAGATAAAAACCACCAGTGGGAATTTCACGCGTGTAACAGTTTACTGTCAGATCTCCACGAATTCCCGGGTGCTGAATCGCCTACTAGAAGGGAAAATATATGAGTGGCACTAAGGAGGTGGCTTAGCAACGAGCAGGCTGGCAGCTTTGAGTGGCTTTTTAAAGGTCAAGAGAGAACACGATGTCTGGAGCCCTCATGTTCCTTTTTTTTTACTACAATTTAATGATATTTCTGGCCAGCCCGGTTATTAAATCGCCACCTCGCACCAGCCAGCCACACATCTGTTAAACCCAGGCTTTAAATTAAGACTTTGCCCTCCTAAATATCTCATTTCAACCCATTCCCACCTTCACCAACATGGTGGGGGGGAAAAGCTTTGTCGAGATGAAACACAAGGAGAGGTCCCACCACGGAGGGGATTTTTGGGAGGTGCTGCTGAGCAGCATCATTGAAATTCAGTGGGAGAAGCCGGTTTTCCTCGGCTCTGCGGGGGCTGCCATGTTAAATCACATTTGGATTCACAGTACAAGGCTGCTAAAATACCACCGCGGCGCCTATTGGCACATTTCAATGAAAACGCCGTGGCCTCATTAGTAGAGTGGAAATTATGAGCTTGTCTTTGTATATATTTAAAAGCTCTCCTCTGAAACTCTACTGGGTTGGGGCCAGGAATTCCTGGCTCCGAGCTCCTACCACTCGGCAGTTCGGGATCGCTTTGCTCACATAGGTCAAGCGACCACGCAGCCATCGACCCGGGAGAAAAGGCATTTAAAAACTGCCCTGAGGGGAGAGGCAACAGGGTTTGAATTAAACCCTCCTCCCTGTCAGCTCCCTGTGAGCTGGTTAGGGAGCAAGTCCTAATGAAAGTGCAGGTTGTAATTAAGAGGACGCAGGAATGTGGGTGTGTGGAGTTTCACCCTGCTCCCAACAGTTGGGGTGAGAGCATCCCGTCGGCCCAGAAGCGCCGTTCCCCTCTGGGGATGGACCACAAAAGCCCAAATCCTTTGTAATGAGGGGCAAACTCGTGAAATAACATGTTTTTTTTGGGATCTGGTCCTCTCAAGATGGGAATTTGTGAAGGAAAACTTTGGGCTCAGCTCCCTACTTACCTGCACGGGCGCCGCAACGCAGCCAAGCCACGCAAACCCAACGTATCTGCTTGGACAGCTACCGTGGTTTGGTACCAGGGATGCTGGAAGAAAAGAGAAAAACACCCTAAAAATTGCACAAAAATCCAGAAGGAGCAAGGGAGAGGATGAAGACATGGTTTTTAAATGCTTGGATTCGCAGAGGCTCCCAGAAATTGCTTCAGCTCTTGGTAACAGCACAGAAATCCCCTTTTAAAACGCAGCGATGATGTTACGTGGCATAGAAAGAATGGGGGGGAAGGTTGGCTAATCCTCACAATTTTATAAGCATCTGAGACACTAATCCCTTGATCTCATTGAAAGGGATTAGAATTACTCCCTTGCCAGGAAATTTAAGAAGTTTTCTACCAGATGTAAACAAAAGCACGGAGCAGCCTGCAGAGATGGCTGCCACACAGCGAGTCCTCACAGAGAAATCTGCATCTGGGCTGGTTTTGGGGTGGAAAAGGGGGATTTCCAGCCCAGTGCTGCAGAGGGTTGTCTGGAATGATGTGGGTATCCAAGACAAGCCTGATCTGTCCATCCACAGTAGGCTCAAGATAAGATCCCATCCTGGGCAAGCAACCTGCCAGGGCTTCACAACTCATCTTTGGGCTCCAACTGTTATGGAAATGGATGCTTCAGCTAAAAAAATCCGTCCCTACCACCTGACTTGTTCTGCATTGGTCTAGGAAAATATCATTTTAATAAGAAGAAAAAAAGAGAAAAATCTCTGAGCAACAAAACCCAAGTTGTGCCCAGCTACACAGCAGCCTTCATCCACACAGCTCTGTGGTAAGGACCTGGGTTAATAAGGAAAACACAACATGGCACCCTCATGGAAACAGACTGGGATCTGCTCCTGCCCTCACAATGAGTGATTCATAATATTGAAGAATAAATTATTTGATTTAGAAGATGAAGCAGGCAATGTGCAGTGTGGGGTTTGATCTCAAGCAGTTCGCTACTAAGTTGGATGCGCCAGCTCAGAACATCAGTAGCTGAGATAAATCAAACCTAAAGGAAGCAGAAAGGATTCAGGGGATCCTTTGGAGAGGAAAAGTAACTTTGTTAGAAAACAGAAGTTTTCTAAGAAAGAAATGAAACTTTTGTCACTGCTTACTTCTTTCCTCTTTTAAATTCCATCCAAAAAAGAAACCTAAAGAGGCGCAAGTTCCGACCTCAGTATAAACAAGGCCCCAGTTTCATCAGCTTGTCTTAAAAGCCTTCCTTTTGGAGGTGCCTGAAAGGATGGCAGCAGAATCCCTCTTCTCCAGCCCGTTTTTCTGCAGGACAAATCATTTTTAGTGTTTAGGCACAAATTCTCTCTTGGCTTTGGAAGAATACCACCATCCCCACTGCAGTGCCATCTCCCAACTCCCTGCAACACTCCCGCTCCCAGCTTTAGCACTGAAGGCTGGAATAAACCACCTGATGTCAGGCTTGTCTGCAGCTCCATCCCTCTTCCCTGGCTGCAACACATCCCAGGCCATTCCCATCACCTCCTCGACCTGCTCCTCCTGCTGCATCACTGGCTGCATGGGGAAGGTGCTTCAGGAGGAGGAGGACACAAGGAGGAAGCCCCAAGAGTGGTCAGAAGTACACGACAACTCAGCATCCCTCAGGCAAAGCCACAGTTGAGAAAATGATCCATTTTTCCTGCTTTTACTCCCAAAGTGCTGCCCCCAAACAACAACAAGTGAGGGTCTTTTGGTGTGAATGCCAAGCAAGACTGGGGTGCATGGCTCAGCTGACGGACACCCAACCCACACGAGCACCAACAGACAGGCTCCAGCCAGCTGTCCCAATTTATTCAGCCCTCAAACAACCCAACATCACACAATCCCATCCCACTTCAGATGGCCACCACCGACACAGCCTCCAAAAGCTTTATCTTTTATCTCACACGCCAAGAGAGCAAAACACCGGGTCTCATCCAACACTTCTCAACTAAAAAGCGAAAGAAAAACCCCAACCCTGCAGCTTCGTTTGAACAGAGCCAGGAAATTGCCTCGGGGGAAGCCCAGCCTGGCAACGGGTTTTTACAGGGAACAATAGGAAAATGGGAGTTAAAGCACCGAGGAAATATTTGCCTGCTCGGGACAAAGCTCTGCTTGGAGAGAAGTTTAACTCAATCCCTACAAGCCGAGAGCCCCGGTCAGCGGGAGGCACGATCCACTCGGGTGGATTTGTTGTGGTTGAAGCTGCTGGGTGGGAGACTCTGATCCCTTCAACCCAGTTCTAATGAGTAATTTGGCTTCACCCACTTTCTTACCTGCCGGGCTGCTCCTCCTGGATTTCAATGGACCAATAGGAAAGCTGAAATGCCCTGGTTTCACGCCTGGGAAGCTGCACGGTCACGGAGCTCTTGTGTTTTCCCCAAAATACTCCCATAAACCAAGAAGTTGGGAAACCCACTCCTACTGCACAGGCTGAGAGAGGCTGGAATCAGGAGGGCAGCTGCCTCCTGCTCAGCACTTTCAGTTTCTCTCTCCACGAACTCTCCTGGCACAACTTCCTCTAAAGCGCTTTACGAGTGAAAAGCTGCATTAGTGGTGGGATTAATCCTCTGAGGGGATAATAAAATCACAGAATCATGGAATCGTTTAGGTTGGAAAAGCCCTCTAAGGCTAACCCAGCACTGCCAAGGCCTTCACTAACCCATGTCCCCAAGTGCCACTTCTACACGGCTTTTAAATCCCTCCAGGGATGGTGATTTCAGCCCCTGCCACGAAAAAGTGGTGTCAAAGGCCTTGCCAAAGTCCAGAAAGACACACCCACGGCCCCTCCTTCACCTGCCAAAACAGGTGACCTTGTCACAGAAGGAGATCAGGTTGATCAGGCAGGACCTGCATGTCACAAACTCACACGGGCTGCTCCAGAGCCTGATTGCCCTGTTGGTGCTGTGTGAAGGCACTTGAGTGATCTACTCCTGTCACCTGACTGATAGCCTTGTAGTTCCCAAAATCCTCCTTCCTGCCCTTCACAAGAAGCTGTGTGTCACATCTGCTCACTTCCAGTCAGCTGGGACCTCCCAGTTAGCCAGGGCTGCTGGTAAATCATGGAAAGTTACCCACATCCATTGCAGCAATCCATTTGCTTGAGTCATCACACATGACTGTCTGCTGGCAACCGTGTCACAGCTTTCCTGATGCACAGTGGCTTCCAGATCCTTCTCCTGCTGCTGACCATGCTGTGGGTGTTGGTGCAGGTGCACTTCAGCTGGGTTATCAATCCTACCACCTTTCTGGAGAAGTCCCAATTCCTATGTGACCATTCTCAGGGGCTTTCATGGTTTCCAACACATCCATAACCCTTTGTGGCTGTGCTGCCACATGGATCTCCATCCCCTGCCTCCATGGAGACAGCACACTGAAGGATCTGGCTAGCATGCTGTCCCTCAAACATTGGGATGGGCCTCCCATGCAAAGATCCTTTTCCCCCTTGGAGCCAGGAGAACCCAAGTTCTTCAGCAGTCTTGGTGTCCTGCAAACCCACCCTAAAAAAAAACTAAAGCCAAAATAAGCCTGGAGAAGTCATTCCTTCTTGCTCCTCACACCTACAGTCCTGAAGATGAAGCAGAAAAAGCAGGACATCCCTGCTTAGGCTTCTCACCACCCTGCCCTCGCTGCTCCTCCTGTTTCTCGACGTCTCTGCTTTTTCCACAGCCTGATCCAGCTGCAGCTCCAGCACTGGAGCAATGTGAGACCTCACAGCCTTTGGCTACACTGAGCCAGCTGCTTCCAGCTAATTTGGTCCATGAGTTCCTGCTGCCCATCCACTCATTGGCATTAGGGCAGGGCTTGTCTCCTCTTGCCATCCCTTCAGCACTGCAACCATCCATGAACAGGACACAGGAGCCCTCCACATGTGGCTGGAACCCTTCAGGACTGGTTTTTGTTCTTTGATGGAATTTAAACATGTCAGACAAGTAGAAAAATGACACATTCCCTGTGTCACTGCTCCAGAGGGAACAGCATCCAAAAATTACGCAGCTCCATCTCCAGCAAGGACTGCTGCATCCTGGGATGGAGGAACAGGCCCTGCTCCAGCCCACTGTCAATGTCAAGGCTTTCCCACCCCTCAGGTCAGGAAGAAAATCAGCACTGCCCATGGCTGCAGTAAAACCACGTGGGTTTGGATCCGTTTTCCATGGGATCGCTGGCATTCCTCAGCGCAGCGAGCGGCACCGCCGGGCTCAGGCGATGACTGGGCTCGCTCGCAGTTAAGCCGGGCTCAGGCGATGACCGGGCTCGCTCGCAGTTAAGCCGGGCTCAGGCGATGACCGGGCTCGCTCGCAGTTAAGCCGGGCTCAGGCGATGACCGGGCTCGCTCGCAGTTAAGCCCGGTATCACATCATCACTGATGCCGCTTTAGAGCCCTGTCAGCGACTCGGGGTGGGGACACAGGCACACCAGGACGGCCACTCCCGACGTGAGTCTGAGCGGTTCCAGGGCAACAGTGACAAGGGAGGGAATGGCTGTGACGGCCGATCTTATCTTGTGTCAACAACACTCAGCTTTAAGGGGAATGATTGCAGAACAAAAACAAACAGACCCAGCTCACTGCTGAGACCGGGGGAGCTTCAACCCCCAAAAAAACCCTCCAGGCTTCCACACCAACGATCCAAATTGGCTCAGGACCACCAGAAGGATCTGCACCTCCTGCCACGGCCCCAAGGATGGGCTTGTTGGGGTTTACTGTGCAGTAGGAGCCTGGCAAGGTGGAGGAGGACCACGGCTCAACCCTGTCATCCCAAGGCAGAAGGCTCCAGGTGCAGGTGGTGGGAACAGGAAACGAGCACCAGCTGTGCCTTTCTCCACCTTTTCCACATCCAAGTGTTGTTTTATGGCTGTGAGTGACAATCACTCATAACACGTCTTCTGCCACACAGCCCAAGTGGAGGTGACAGCAGGTCACTGGGAGGGGTGACCCAAAGGGGAACACCTGGAGAGATGGTCCAGAAGCACAAAAGCCCTCCTAGCAAAGCCAGGAGTTCTCCTGTAATCCCACACATCATTTAGTCCAGGAAGCAGCTGGAAGCTGGCTCTTCTTGGGTACAAGCTCCAGGCTTGGTTCAGATCCATAGTCCTGAGCAGCTCTGCTGCTTCCTTGCCATGGAATCCTCCTCCTCATCCACCCCATCACCTGCCTCTCCCCCAGGACAGGGCCAGGACCACTCTCCAGCCAAGAACAGCAGCAGCAACCAGCAGCCATCACCTTATTTCCCATGTGCACACAGTATTCCTCATCTGAAGGTCCAACAGATGCCACAACATTCAGAGCACGCTGTCCTTCACGGCTGACCCATCACAGTCATCTCCAATCACACCTGGAGGCGACTGGATCTGAGCCTGGGATGCACAAGCAGTAAGTTCCAGCAGAGCTGACCCACCTCCACGTCTTGTTCTCCCCAAATCTGAGACAGCCTTTGACCAAACAGCAATGCCAGCAACCCAACAGCAGAGCTGGAGTGTCCCAGCCTTGGTGAACGGGGACAAAATCAGCAAACTTGAGCCGAGCAGTGGCGGAACAGAGGTTGTGGGAGGTTGTGGAGGGGATTTCCTCCGGCAGCAAGGCTGGGAGATGTGGGAAATCACCACCACACACACCTCCAGCAGCTCCACCACCCACTCAGGATCAGGACCACCATCTGCCAGCACAGCCCTGTGACTTGGTAACGGGATCACATTGTTGCTCCTGTCGGCTTCTGCCACACAGGGCTGGAAGCATTTATTTTCCCTTTTTAAATATGTTTTAAATACCTCAATTAGTGCATTTTGGGTTCCTTCCACATTGCCCCCAAGCAGTTCTTCTGTCAGGGGCTCTATCCTTCCACTGCCAATTATTAGTGGGGCACGGGGTTGTTATTTTTCCAGGCCAGGGGCCAAATTTGTATTTAATTTTTGCTCCAGATGGCACAGCACTCCAGATGCATCAGCTGGAGCATTGAACCTGTATGAATAAAGTAATAGAGCAAACAACATGATTTACTCAGGGGCTGTTTGACACGCTTAAGGTGCTTTGTGTACATCTGTTGTGCAAAAAAAAAATAGCATTCAAATGAATTCAGATGATGGTTTCGCTGTTAAACCCAACACCCGAGGGAAATGAAACAGCAGTTGGAATCTAAGAAATAATTATGATAATAATATTAGAACTTATATTTTGCCTTCTGTAAAGTCAAGGATATATTTTTTCAAAAAGGCTGATTTCAGCCATCACTGCTGAGCATGGGCCTGGGTTTTGTTCACCTTCCTCTGTCCCCAAAGCTGCTGCTGGCAGCACGTCTTGAAAACCAGGGTCAGAGTTCTCCCAAGAGAAAGGCTGGTGATCCCAGATTTCAGTTTGGTGCCGAGAGCTTATGGCTCTGCTCACCCGAGGAGATGTGAGGAGGACACCAGAGGACAACCACGAGATGTTCCAGTTATGCTTCTGGCAAATTCACCCCGTTCCCAGAAAGCTGCTGCATCCCTCCGGCACAGCCTGCAGCCGGGATGTGCTCCCTGCAAACTAAAGCACCCAAAATAACTCAGAATAGGGAAAAGAAAAACCAAAAAAAGACATTGAGTAGTCGGTTTATCTGCCTGGGCACATGAATAGCCGCCGTGTAAAAACCAGCTGAGCCCGCAAACGCTTGGAAACAAAGGGACTGGGGGGGGAGGTGTTTTTTTGTGCTTGGCTTTGCTCCCTTCAGAGCATCCTTGGGCTGTGAGAGCCCGTCCTGGCGGCACCCGAAACAAAGGAAAGCCGGGAGCTGTAGGCAGAAGCCAGCTGGGGAAAACCGGGACGAGGAGGAGGAGGAGGAGGAGGAGGAGGAGGAGGAACCCGCATCGCCCTCCCCGGCAGCTGCGGAGCCGGGCTCGCGTGTTGCCGAACACGTTATCCATGGCAGGAAACTCGAGATCAAAGGCGAGAAGCGTGCCAGAGCAAGATGTCATCCAAGCCTCCTGCCAAAGGTGTGCACGGGAGGGGGGAAGCAACCCCCAGACACACACGGCTGGCACATCCGACGGAGCCGGGGTGACCGAGACCCACGCGTGTTCTCCTCCGGCGAAGACAAAGACAGGCTGAACTGAGCAAACAAAATAAACCAAAAGCCCAAACCGCAGGAGGTGCATTTTTTACCCGCGGGTTTGCAGTCCCCAGGGTGCCACGCAGGTCCCCTGCCAAAGCGGCGGGCGCAGGGAGGGTACGGACGTGCCGGCACGGCAGGAACAGCAGCCCAGTGTAACTCCAAAAAAGCAGCTTTTCCCAGTTCTGGGTGGCTATTTTTTTTTTTCTTCTTTTAAAGCAGAAGAAACCCGCAGAGTCCTGTCTCAGCCCCAGGAAAGCAAGGGGACGTGTCTGATTCCAAGCCAGCGGCTACTGGGAACAGAGGTGACCCGGGGACTCTGAGCCGAGCGTGGGGTGGGACCCACAGGGGCTCCCCCTCATCAGGGGGTCCAGGCAGGATGGGGACATGTCCCCTGTCCCTTTGTGCCGCCCCAGCCCCCTCCTCCATCCCTCCGGGGTGATGCAGTCCCAGCCCATGGCTCCAGCCTCTGGGCTGTCCCCTCTGCCCCCACAAGCGGGACCTTATGGCAGCCCTATAGCGCTGCCAGACACCCCAAGAGCACAGCCCAGACCCCCCGAGAGTGCCTCCTGTGGGGTCTGCAGGGAGCTGGGGGCTGCTCCGTTGCCCTGTGGAGGTCCCTGTCCCAGAGGGGACTGTGGAGCAGAGACAGAGGAACCCTGTCCCCCATGGGTGTCCTTGCCCCACAGGGTGGATGGAGGGGGAGCCCTGTCCCATAGAACAAGGCACAAGGAAAGGATCCTGCCCCACAGAGGGTTGGAAAACAGACCCTGCCCCACAGAACAAGGCACAGAGAGAGGGTCCTGTCCAAAGAGCAGATAGAGGAGGGACCCTTCCCTGCAGAACAAGGCAGAGTGAGGGCACAGCCCAAAGAGGGGATGGAGGAGGGACCCTGCCCCACAGAACAAGGCAGAGAGTGAGGGTACAGCCCAAAGAGGGCATGGAGGAGAGACCCTTCCCTGCAGAACAAGGCACAGGGAGAGGTCCCACAGCACAGAAGCGCTGCAAGAGGGTCCCTTCCCTACAGAACAAGGCACACAGGGAGGGTCCTGCCCAGAGCGGAGCTGCAAGAGGGACCCTGCCCCACACAGGGGTGCACAGGGAGGGACCCCAGGCACACAGGGGGGATGGAGAGGGGTCCCTTCCCCACAGAACAAGGCACAGGGATGGGGTCCCACCCCACATGGGGGTCCCCGGGGGGGGGTCCCCGCCCCCCATCCGGGCGCTCGGGGGGGTTCCGGTCCTCCGGCCCCCCAGGGGGCTCCCGCCCCCCGCACTCACCCGCCGCCGCGCTGTCCCGCCGGGGCTCGCGCCGCCCGCACCGCCCGGCCCGGGCAGGACCCGGATGGAGCCGCCCCGCCCCGCCCGGAGCCGAGCACGGCCTCGCCGCGCACACCGCGCATGCGCAGAGCGATGACAGTGGGGGGGACGGGGCGGGGCGAAAGCGCGGGTGGGCGGGGCGAGGGGACATGAGGGGACAGCGTGAGGGGGGACAGGGGTGACACGGGGACAGGGTGGGACACGGGCGAGTGACAAGGATGCAGGTGGCAAGGAATGACGGGAAAGGGATGGGACAGGGGAAGGTGGCGGGGAGGGGTCTGACAGAGGTGATGGGGCGTGACACGGGTGACAGGGGGTGACAGCGAAAGGAGGTGATGGGCAGTGACACGGGGATGGGTTAGGACACACAGAGGTGACGGAGGGTCGATAGGGAGCAGGGAGTGACTGTGGGGGCATAAGGGGACTTTGGGGACCTGCAGTGACACTGGGCTGGCACTGGAGACGGGGATGGTGTAGTGAGGACTTAAAGTGCCAGGGTGGCAGGGGTGATACTGGGGACAGGGTGGCACTGGGGAAAGGGGATGGTGTGGTGGGGGGCTGTGGGGACAGGAGATGACTTTGGGGACGTGAAGTGGCAGTGGGGACAGGACAGGGTGGCAGGTGGGGACATGGCCTGGCAGGGGGGACGGGGTGAAGGCGATGACAGGGCTTGGTGGCAGTGGGGACGAGGTGGCAGGAGGGGTGACCCAGAGGGGACAGGAGGTGACACCAGGGGCGGTGTGCGGGTGGGCACTGTCCCACTCTGCTCATCGCTGCCCGCACCCCTCCAGCTGTCCCCACCCCTGTCCCTTTGCGTGGACACGACATCACTGGTGGGGGAAATGACATCACCCTGGAGCTGGGATGTCACCCTGGTCCGAGGATGTTCCAGACGTGCAAGGGAAGCTGATCCTCTTTCCCCACTTCCTTCCCGCTCCAGGCTGCACGGAGGGACCGGACACGGCGGTCCCGGTGCTGTGACAGCAGGGACACTGGGATGAGCATCCCGGGAGCTGTGACAGGATGGACACTGGGATGAGCATCCCGGGCGCTGTGACAGGAGGGACACTGGGATGCACATCCTGGGAACTGTGACAGGAGGGACACTGGGATGAGCATCCCGGGTACTGTGACAGGAGAGACACTGGGATGCACATCCTGGGAGCTGTGACAGCAGGGACACTGGGATGAGCATCCCGGGTACTGTGACAGCAGGGACACTGGGATGAGCATCCCGGGAACTGTGACAGGATGGACAATGGGATGAGCATCCCGGGAACTGTGACAGCAGGGACACTGGGATGAGCATCCCGAGAACAGTGACAGGAGGGACACTGGGATGAGCATCCCGAGAACAGTGACAGGAGGGACACTGGGATGAGCATCCCGAGAACAGTGACAGGAGGGACACTGGGATGAGCATCCCGAGAACAGTGACAGGAGGGACACTGGGATGAGCATCCCGAGAACAGTGACAGGAGGGACACTGGGATGAGCATCCCGAGAACAGTGACAGGAGGGACACTGGGATGAGCATCCCGAGAACAGTGACAGGAGGGACACTGGGATGAGCATCCCGAGAACAGTGACAGGAGGGACACTGGGATGAGCATCCCGAGAACAGTGACAGGAGGGACACTGGGATGAGCATCCCGAGAACAGTGACAGGAGGGACACTGGGATGAGCATCCCGAGAACAGTGACAGGAGGGACACTGGGATGAGCATCCCGAGAACAGTGACAGGAGGGACACTGGGATGAGCATCCCGGGAACAGTGACAGGAGGGACACTGGGATGCATATCCTGGGAGCTGTGACAGCAGGGACACTGGGATGCCCATCCCGGGCGCTGTGACAGCAGGGACACTGGGATGAGCATCCCGGGCGCTGTGACAGGATGATCGCTGGAATGCGCATCCCGGGCTCCCGGCGCTGACCTCGTGATTCCTGAGCGCTGAGGCAGGAGCCGATCCGCTGGATGCTTTCACTGGGTGAAGCCTCATTCCCGCTGTGGGAATCCCCGCTCGGCAGGGGAAGGACTCGCCTGGGCATGCTGGAGCTGCGAGTCCTGGTGTTGGGAAGAGCCTGCGGAGCCCCGCGGGGAGCTGCCGGGACGGGACGGATTTGGGAAGCAAATGCGCTCGGAAATCGAGTTCTGCCGTTCCTCCCACGCGGGCCGGCCCTGGGCACTGCGGAGCTGCAGCTGGAGGGGAGGGAGTGCTGCGAGCCCTGTCCTTGGCACCGAGTCATGGAATTGTTTGGGTGGGAAGGGACCTTAAAGCTCATCTTGTTCCACCCCCCCTGCCATGTCAGGGACAGCTTCCACTAGATCAAGTTGTTCCCAACCTGGCCTTGGACTCTTCCAGGGATCCAGGGGCAGCCACAGCTTCTCTGGGCACCCTGTGCCAGGCCTCCCCACCCTTTCAGGGAAGAATTTCTTCCTAATATCGATCTACCCCTGCCCTCTGTCATTGTGAAACCATTCCACTTTTTCCTGATGAGAAAAGTGTTGGCTCTTGTCCCAGGTCCCTCTCCAGCTTTCCTGGAGCCCCTTTAGGCTCTGGAAGGGGCTCTGAGCTCTCCCTGGAGCTTTCTCTTGTCCAGGTGAGCACCTCCAGCTCCAGAGCAGAGGGGCTCCAGCCTTTGGAGCAGCTCTGTGGCCTCCTCTGGACTGACTCCAGCAGCTCCAGGTCCTTCTGATGTCAAGGATCCCAGGGCTGGAGGCAGCTCTGCAGGTGGGGTCTCACCTGAGCAGGGCAGAGGAGCAAAATCCCACCCCTTCCCCTGCTGCCCACACTGGGAGATCAGCCCAGAGCTGCCAGCACACCCAGCCAGGGATGCCAGCCTCTTTCCCTGCATGAGAGAAAATAAAAACCACCCAAAATGGCCCCTCAGCCCTCTGGACATGGGCAAGGCAGGGTGTCTGCTGTGACTCCAGTGCTGGCACAGGGCTCCTGGACATTGCCTTATGCCCAGGGTCTACTGCCACTTACAGACAGCAGCTCCTGTGGTGCAGCACCCTCCCTGCCTCAGTTTCCCTTTGGGAAGCACTGCTGCCTGCATGGGGACACAGCCAAGGAAGGGGAAGGCTGGATGGGCAGAGTCCTTCCTGCCTGAGTGCTGGCAGAGAGGGGATGCGGGGTGGGGGCACCCAAATTCAGCTAATTGGGGGTGTGGGGATGAACCTGAATCCCTCCCTGGCTTCCCTGCTCACTTTCTCCCTGCTCCACGTGTTCCTGCTAACAACACCTTGCTGTATGTATGAGAAAATCCTGTTTTTCCTAGTAATGAGTGAAGGCACTCGGGATCCAGCCCCGCTGCATGCCTGGACCTTGCGGAGATGGGGTGATAAGGGAGGGTGGGTCTGTCCCATGGGAAGGTGGCAGATGTCTCCTTTCTCCTCTCATTCCTCTCTAGCAGTGCTGGACTACGAATGCCACAGCAGATCTGTCGTCACCCCAAGTGAAATGGGGTGACAAGTGCAGGGATGGCACTGAAGTGTCCCTGGAAAGCAGGTGGAGGCTGGAGTGGTGGCAGCAGCCCTGTCACTGCCTCCCACAGCCTGTCAGGATCTCCTGCTCCACTGAAAATTGCTTCTCTGAAAGGATGGTCAAGCCCTGAGAGGTGCCCAGGGCAGTGGTGGAATCCCCATCCCTGGAAGGATTTAAAAGCTGTGTGGATGTGGCACTTGGGGACATGGGTCAGTGGTGGGATTGGCAGTGATGGGGGAACAGCTGTACTCGACGATCTTAGAGGGCTTTTCTGACCTTAATGATTCCATGATTCTCTGATCTACCCCCACATCTTTTCCTTTGTGGTCAAGGGGACCTTCAGCATCACCAGCCTGGCCAAGCCCATCACAGAGGTGCTGTGGATGGGAGACCTGGTGGGCAGAGGAAGGGTTGGGTTCCTGCAGATCATCCCCTTCCTTGGTCCCATGGCATAGCACTGCCAGGTCCTGGACAGTCCCTCACTGGAAAAATATCCACTTCACTTTTCTCTTTTCTCCCTCTTCTGTTTTTTCCCTTCTTCATCCCTCCTGCCTGCTTGCTCTCCCCATTCCCTGCCTCCTCTTCTCCCCTTCTTTCCCTTGAGGTCTCTGGGGTGGCCATGCCAGCTGATCCAAGATCCCTGTCCCCTCTCAGCCAGCATTAACTTGCTGGTTAATGGTTGGGCTGGAAGATCTTAGGGCGCTTTCCCAACATTAATGATTTTATGATTCTATAAATATCCTAGAATTTATGATTCTATAAATATCAGCCTGTGCCCATCCCATCTGTGCCCCTGACCTGTGGGGAGCCTCCCTCGCTCCCTCCCCGCTATGAAGGTGTTGCTCAGCAGGTACTGTCAGCTCTGTGCCCTGCTCAGGGTGCAGCCCTGCTTTCTCACCCCTTTTCTCCACCCCTTCCACGCTGCTTCTACCCCTGGCCAGCCCAATGCGGAGCAGGGTGGAGCAGCACAGACTCTTCCTCTTCCTCTTCCTCATAACAGCAATTACCCGGGAGCTTTGATTCATTAATGACTTTGTGAGTCAAGCAATGCTTTGGCAGGGCATGCCCGGGGCTGACCCACCTCCCACCTCCCTCCTTGGCCTTTGCATGCCCCGCTGAGCAGGTGGAGCAGGTGTTGCTCCTGGGTGGAAACCAAAACCCTGCAGCTCTTCCTCTTCCTCTTCACCACGCTCCGAGGGGCTTGGCTGCAGCACAAGGATCCTGCCAACCCCAATAGGAAAGGGGAATTCAAGTAGTCACTGACTGCATCCAAGCTGGGAAGTGAATTGGTCTGGAGCCTGCTTGCAGGTGCTTGGAGATGAAATAGCACAAGCTGTATCCATGTGGGTCCATCCTCTTCCTCTTGCTCCTGCCCCAAAAATGGGCCAGGGGAAAATGACCAACCTGGACAACACCAGGCAATGCTGAAAGCTTCATTTAGGGGACTCAGAGACACAGGCTGGGACTAATCCAGCTGGGAATGTCCCGTTGCCCTGATTTTTTAAGATTTTCTAAGCCTTCTGATGTTTACATTCTTGTAACGAACTTTCTCACACACTTTATATAAATATCTTACTGTTTTGCATTCTTTTACAGAGGAGGAGAAATTTGATGGACTGTTAGCTTGTCCAGTGTCATTGGAGAAGTGGCACTTTCACCCTCCAATCCACTGTCACTTTTGGAAATCTATAAATGTTGGAGTCAGAAATTAAAAAGTCGTTTTTCACCTTGGAAAGAGCATTGTGTCCGTGTCGTGGTATTTCGTGTCCTATAGCAACAATGTCCCTGGCAGTTTGGGGTGTTTGGGGTGTTTGGCACAGTGTGGAGATGAGGATTTTCCTACCACTGAGGTCAGGAAAACCTTTCAAGTGCCTTTTTCTGGAGCAGGGAGCATTTGCTGGAGGATGCAGGTGGTTCCTGAGAGGCGAGGAAGCAGTCAGGAATTCCCGTCAGGCAGCCAGACCCTCCCTCATCCCATTAACACCACTCCGGGCTCTGCCTGCATCCTCCTGCTCTGGGAAAAAGACCCTCGTTGAGGCTGAGTGCTCTTGTCCTGGCAGGAGCCAGCACTGGCACAAGGATGGGCTTGCAGGGAAGAGCAGAGGATGGGTGGCAGATGGAAAAGCGGGCTCAGGTGGGAGCAGCCCCAGCCATGGGAAGATTGCAGAGGGAAGAGGGCAGGATTGCTCTCACCCTCAGTGACGTGTGGAGTGTGGAGGAATGATAAAGGAGGGGCGTCTTAAAATATCTATTAATGGCAGATGAGGAAGTTTCCTAATGGGAAGTCAAACCAGTTTGTTGGAGACACCGTGTCCATGGGCTGTGTGGTGACGGGTGCACGGGAATGGATGTCCCACTGCATCCATGCTGCCAAAGCCATGTCCCTGGTGGGGACGGTGCACTAGAATGTCACTTGGAATGTCATTAGAATGTCACTTCAGGGACCAAACTAGAGCCAAGAGCTGAGGGAGGGTAACCAGATTTCCCCTTATCCCTTAGGAGTGCACCAACACCTCGTCCCACCTGTCAGAGACACGGGTAGGGAGTGAAACCAGGGCCCTTGGGTTCAACAAAATCCACCAGAAATGGACAATGTGGACAAGGAACATGTCTGCATGGGAGTTCCTCCTGGCTCAGAGCCACGGCCCAACTCTGCTGGTATCCATCCCCTGGCTGGGACTGGGGGGAGCAGCTCCTCAGGAATGCGAGGCGAGGGCCAAGCCAGGGAATGCTTTCCACATTAGATTCTCTCAGTTTCCGGCAATTTGCTGCTTCAGGACTTCCTAAGCCAGAGGTTGTATCCGTATCTTTCTGCTTTGCAGCACTTGATGGGCTTGTGGAGAGGGGGTGATCCCACGTGTGGTGTTTCCTTGGGAAACAAGAGTTCAAAAGGATGAGCAGGCATGGGAAGAGGCACTTTCGGGGCAGCTGTGGTGCACCCCAGGGTTGATTCATGCTTTAAATATAATAAATGATGTGGCTAGAGCGATGTAAAGCCCCCCTGCTCCTCCTCTCTGCCGGGTGTAACGTGGAGGGCTGAGCAGAATTCAGCCCCGGGGCCAGAGGGTTTCCACATGAGGCTGCAATACAAAACATCTGGAGAACATCAGCCATAAAGAGACAGGAATGCTCCAAAACTGGGAAGGGGTCCAAGCTGTCCCTTGCAGGCTCAGACAGTCACACACACACACACACTCACTTCTCATCCCAGAGCTCTGCCAGCCCTTGGTTGGGTTTTTGCTAGGAACATCCTGTCCAGGAGCACTTGGAGTTTGCAGGTGGGATCCATCCCAGGCACATTTCTGGGGCGTGCAGGAGCTGGAGCTGACAGCTCCAGTGATCTGCCACTGGCATCCTCCCAAGACTCAGCAGTTTCAGGGATTTTACTCCCCTCTGGGCAGCTGTGTTGGGAATACAAGGCAATTCCCACCTCACCAGGAGCAGCCACTTCCCTCTAACACACGGATTTAGTTGTAGGGTGCAGTGATGGACAAAAAATTTGGGCTTGAGGGTAATTTTCTTTTTGGATTTTTCCCCCCCCCTCCCCCCAGAAATAGGGTCTAGGAAACAAAGCAGGAGGAGGGGAGCAAGAGAGTCCAGACCAGCTTCATTGAACAGTGTCCCTTCCTGAGACTTCTTCCACAGATTGCTTTTCTTTGGGACCACACTTGATAAGCCAGGATTGATTAAGGTTAGGTTGGGGAAAGCCTTGCAGGAGCATCCACAGAGCTCCTGGATAAGGCCAGGGACAACTTTTAAATGGGGAAAATTTCCCAGGAGGTGAAAATTGGCGGAAATAGATGTTCTTTAAGGTCCCCTCCATCCCAAACCATTCCATGATTCCCTGAATCTGTAATTTGGGAAGTCTGAGAAGGGAGCTCATGGGATGGACAACATCAAAGTTCTCTGGGTATAAAGGGCCACCATCCAGGAAATGAGATGACCAGAGTTCTGATGGCTGAATGCTTTTGGAGCTGAGGACATTGAATCTGGGCCCCACCACACAATCCTGCCTCATGGGAAGAGTGGGTCCTGCATGATGGCAAATTATGAGCAACGAACTTCTAGCTGAGATAAATAGATAATAACAGAAAAACAACCTAATGAAAAATAAATCCTCTGCCAGAAATCTCATCTCCAGGCCCATTTTCTTGGCTACCACTTGCCACAAGCCAGAGGGGCTGACTAACCTCTCTTGCACATCTGAAAATCCATGGAAGTGGACATCAAATGCCTGTGCATTGAGGAGAGCAGACACCGAGGCAACTCTCCTGAAGTTGTCTTTAACTTGGGAGGGAGGAAAGTCCCCACCCTTTGCACTGAATGTAGATTTACCTCCTGCAAGTACAGGCAGAGCCTTGACTCCTGATAGCATCTCTGGGGGATGTAAACACAGGGAGCTGGCCAAGCCTTCCCGTGGAGCCAGACCAGCCTGGCTGGGAGAGCAGGGAGAAGGAAATGCTGAATGCATCAGCACTCACCCAAAAGGTGGGTGGCTTCTCTAAGCCTTCCTCCAGAGGTTTGTTGTTTTTTTTGGCCAAGGTCTTGGCCTTTCATGGAGCTCTTATGCCTTGTGCTTACACAAACTCACTGAGTCAGCAGATCCTGCCCATGGGTCATTTCTAAGAGTTTATTTCTCTTCCTCTGTGTCCACACTGAGCCACCAAACACCTGGAAAGCACTCTGGTGTGCTGGCAGCAGGATGGTGAGATGCTCACCCTGACAATCTGGGTCTGTCTTTATCCCCCAAATGAGGGTTTGCAGCTCCCCACACCACCACCCCCTCTGGCACCCAAGAGAGGTGAGAAGGCACTTCCCCTGTGCAGACAACAGCTGGGGTGCTCCTGCAAAGCTGCCCTGGCCCTGGGAGCCATGGAGAGCAGCAGGTGTTTTTTTGGGAAGTTGGCATGGGTGCCACTCAAATATTTTTGAGGCTGAGCAGGTGGGAAGCAGCGCTGGGTTTGCAACATGAGCCTGGGCAGAGTAAGCCAGATGTCACCCCTGTGCTGTGGGAAGGGATCCCGAGCCTGTAATGGGAGAAGGTTGGCTCCTTATTGGATTTAAAGCAGGTAGAGGAGGCAGTGGTGAGGAGGGAAGGGTGGGATTCTCTGCTGGAGCTGTAATCAAGGCAGCTGTACAAGGACAGAGTGGATGGGGAGACTGGTGTCTGAGATGGGCTGGGCAATAAAGTGAAGGAAGATGAAAGATCCCACCTGCCCCCCAAAATCCTCCAGCCCTTGCAGAGGAACAATGGCTGGGAGCCCACTGGCCCACTGCATCCCTGTGCCTCAGTTTCCCCAGGTGTAACATGGATTACAACCCTTGAGGGGGGTTTCCTTGCTCTTGAGTGGGCTTGGGGCTCCATAAACAGGATGATGTTTACAGTGTTTTCTCCATTTTGCTATGAAATCCTCCTCAATCATCTCTCCATCAGGGGAAAACCCAGCCCAGAAGCACCTTCCCAAAATGGAAGCTGTGCTAGGAAAGGGCTTCACCTCTTCTCCCACCCTGACAGGAGAGCAGCACGTGGCAGGTCTCCTAGGGCAGGTGTGGCATCAGCTCTCTCCCTATAAATCCTCTCTGTGTTTACTCTCTGGATAAAGGGAGACTGGAACAACCAGGGCTCAGCAATTGGAGCCATTCCTTGGCACAGGGAAAGCCAGCTCCTCACGTGTCCACACCCGTGGTGTCCCTGCCTGTCACAGGCTCACTGGGGAGGTGATGCTCCACCACATCTCCTCTTCCTTGGCAGTGCTTGGAGCAGTCCAGATAAGCTGCTGCCTTTGTGAGGCTTGATCCTGCCCCAGGAATTTCTTCCTGGGCCTCATCACATCCTGGAAGTGAACTAATCCTCTTTTGATAGCTGGGGAAACTGAGGCACAGCCCACTGGGGTGACCTGTTCTCCCTGGGGCCACCTGCCTTTGCCATGTTGTCCTTGTCAGGGCACTGAGTGATGCTTTTCCCCATTGCCCTTGGGAACAGAGGGGGAGAGATCAGCAGTTCCCATGGGAAACATGTGGGACACCATCACATGGTGGGGAGAGACCAGGAAGCTCTGGAAACCATTGCAGCTCTCCAAAATCTGGATAACTCAAGGTCAGAGCCTTGGCTTGAGTTGAAGAGGATTATTGCCTCTGCAGAGCAGACCTGCACTCCACACAAGCTTGTCCCAGGGCCTTGGGAGTGGCCTTGACCCAGAAAAGTTGGGATGTGTCCTTAGAATTTTGGGGCTGCTCTTGGTCAGTGGTGCTGGGTGACCTCGCTCAGTTGTTGGCCAAAGCCCACCCTGAACCTGGTGCAGAAGATGCTCTTTACCAGCTGCCCCAGGCAGAGCCAGGAGAGCTCATTACACCCTTCCAGCCAGCAGCTTTTCCATGTGGCAGCAGGAATTTCTGAGCTGAGCATCCCTGGGGTTATTTATGCTCTACAGAGAAGGCTGGTCCGGGGAGGAGGCTCCTGACTCCACTCATGTATCCCATGCCTTGTTTTGTGCACGGGTGAGGAGCACTCAGCCTGGGCTGTGCTTCGTCTTCCTCTGGCTGGATGCCTTTCCCATAAAACTGGGGCACACTGCTTCCAGCTGGCAGGCTGGCAGGGACCTTTGACTGAGCTGGATTCGGCTCCAGCTCTGAGACTTCAGCCCAGTCCCTCGTGAAAACCTACCCTTGGCGCTGCAGGAATTTGCTGGATGGCCCTCAGCTCTTGCAGTGCCTTTTTATAACTCTGTTTGGGTGGGGAAAGCTGAGCCACCACGTGGAAATTCCTGCTGGAGAGAGAAGGGGTCTGGATGCTCCCCTGGATGGGAGGGTGGCATCAAGCTGGGCACCCCTCTGAAGGCACCACAGGGTGGGTGTTTCTGCTCCCACCTTCCTGTGGGAGAAACAACCTCTTCTCCAGGGCCATCCATCCCACCTGTGCCCGTGCCAGGATGGATGCATGGCAGCAAGGAGGGAGCAGGGAGCTGGAATTTGGTGGATCTATTTCCATCCCTGCCCTCGATGCGGCGCGGAGCCCTGGTGTTACACAACTGCTTGGAATCAAAACGCTGACGGCAGAGACTTTAATTAGCATCAAAAAAAAGCATTTCAGGGATGCTGTGGAAGGATTCTGTGTCAGCAGGTTCCCCTCCCAAGGATTGGATATATGTTGGGAGAGGAGAGGTGTCACCATAGTTTTCCAACCCCCCCAAATCAGCCAATGGCTCATGAAGATGGTCCCCAACATGTGTGGGGCACTCAAGGAGCTTTATTCCATTTTCCCCCAGCCTCTGAGGTTTGTCTTGGTGTTTCCCAGAGCCAACAATGGGTCATTTTGTGGATAACACCACACTGGGGAGCAGGGTGGAGGTGAGGCCCACAGGACCCTGCAGAGGCTGATGTCGCATCCTGGGACAGGCTGGACACTGCAGAGAGGAGCTGGGATCCCTGCAAGACCATGTTCCATTTTGGGCTCCTCAGTCCAAGAGAGCCCTTGGTGTGCTGGGGCCAGCCCAGCAGATCCACCAGGAAGGGTGGGATGCACCTGGAATCTTTGTGGGAGGGAATGGGAAAGCCACAGGTGACCTGTGAGATGTCACCATCACTACCAGTATTCACTCTGAGACACGACCAAATCCAGTCTATTTGCACTCTGAGACTGATTTGCATATTGAGATAATGAATTCTTCCTGATGGCCTGGTTGCTTTGCTCAAAGCCATGAAGAAATGGAGATTTTCTTCTCTGCTTGGAGCAGAACACTCGCCCCATTGGGCAGAACTCGGCCCCAGGGAAGCAGGGAGGTGGATTCCCAGTGGATTGTTGAGCATCTTGGGCACCCATGGACGAGGCAGCCTCAAGTGTCACCACATTCACATCCATAACCTTATTTTGGTACAGCTGATGATGTTTTATTCCCCAATGAGCTCTAGTTCAAAGCTCATCTCATTCTGTAGCTCAGCTTGGCTGTTATGCTTCCTCAGGAGGGGAATATTCCTTCAAGCTGTGGCTCAGACAGGATATTTTTGGCATAATTTGGCTTCTGCTTGGCATACATTATTTCCAGATATTTGCCTTGAAAATCCTCTTGAAAGTGTCCTGAGAGGATGTTGGGCTGCCTCCATCTCCTTGGCTCATCAGGGTTTGCTTTTTGCTGGAAATCATGATCCCATGGAGAGCTCAGAGGTCAGAACATCTGATGTGGATGCAGGAAAACCGTGGAGGTGGCAGGAACTCCCTGATAACGGGGCACTGATCATCTTGTGCTCACAGAAACAGGAGAAGAGGCACACTGAGATCTGGAAATACACCGGGTAACTCATCAAAAGCTAGGGCCAGGAAGCACGTGGGGGCTGATCCCCTGTAAAATCCCAATTTCCAGTCTCCAAAGGACCTGCCTTTGCTTGGGAAGCAAAGCAGAGCTGAGGGCTGCAAACTTCCAGCTCGCAATTTGGGCTGGAGTGACTCGGGGTGGATATTTTTGGGGTCCTGGAACTGATGGGATCTCCGTGCTGTCGGTTTCCAAAGCAGGATTTGGTGATTCCCAGCGTGGCCTGGGACGCTGCCATCCTCTAGTGGCTGTGTCCAGAAGCACAGGAATGCTGGTGTGGAGACATCTCCGGAGCCACCAGGCTCTTCCTGGGGGGCTGCAGTGTAGGGTGGGGATGGCATTCATGGATGTTCCCCTTTCCCCCACCCCCAGAAAGGATGGGAGCCAGCTTTTCCTGCTGGAAAAGGGCTTGGTGTCCGCTCCCAGTGAGCTTTGTAAACTTGTATTTTTTTGTGACACAAAGCTCCTCCATGGGCTTCATGTCCTGCGTTTGGCCCTCCAAGGATTGGTGGATCTCGGGTTTCCTGCTGTTGGGATGACCCAAACCCTTTTCCCCAGCCTGATGGTTGAAGAAAGAGTCAGAATTCTTTGGCTCTGGTTCACAAGGTTGTTTATTATCTATTATCTAAAATATTTTTTTCTCAGACCCGCAGAGTTCTGATCTGCAGGTCTGTCAATGGCGCGCTCCCTGCCCCTGGGCTGGTGTCTACATTTTATACTATGAACTACATGTACTTTTTTTATCATTATTTTCCAATACCTATCACCTATGTTAGACTGTCTATTTCTATTCTAAACCAATCCAAATGAGCCACCATCACCAAGAAGATGGAGGAAGAAGAAGGAAGAAGGACAGGACAACTCCCAAGTCCCTCCATCTTGCCTCCTAGACCCCTATAGCAAAAATCCCCAAAATTCCACTTTTCACCCAGTGATTAATTCATTATCACTCTACTTAAACTTCTGTGACTTGTGATTCTTCATACAAGGTTGGTAATTTTCTGCATGGGTTAAGATGGAAATCCCAGGTGTCTTTGGCTTCCTGCCAGAGCCCCCCAGACCCCTGCCAGGGGCACGTGTCATCCAGGGCGCCCAGAGGGGTGTCCTGGGTTCCAACAGGAGGACTTGGGGGCAGCCTGCTGACCCCACTCATCCAGATAAAGTCCTTGGGAACTGGAATTCCCAAGTCTGGAATGAAGAGTTCTGTTAGGTGTGAATGCAAGATTCCATCTTTGGGAAATTTTTGTAGTTTGTGGTCTCTGCCTTTTACTTCAGCCCCATCTTCAAAGTGTTCTAGAGCTGAAACTACTGCAGCTGTGTGGAGGTTGTGTAGTGTTGGGGAGGACAGAAAAGACCCTTCTTTCCTCTTCAGTGAGGGATATAGGACCAGGAAGAGGTCCCAGGATTGTTTGTGTGGGAGATGAGGAGGTAAAAATGGTGACTTCCAAATCACAGGACACCCTGAGCTGGACAGGACCCACAAGGTTCATTGAGTCCAGCTCCTGACCCTGCACAGGGCAACCCAAAAAATCCCACCCTGTGCCTGAGAGCTTTGTCCAAATTGTCCTTGAGCTCTGGCAGCCCTGGGGCTGTGCCCATTCCCTGGGGAAGTCTCTCTGGAGGGTCATGGCTTGGGTGGCAGCTGGGGTTCAGCAGAGGACAGCAGCAACTCAGAGCAGGGAGGGAGAGTGGCAGGAGGAAGGGGACAGCACAGAGATAACCACAGAAGGGAGCTCTAAAGCAAATTTAGAGATATATATTTATATATATTTAAAACAGGACCTGAAACAGGGCTCTGAGCCAAATCTCAGAATCCTGGTGAGGACATGAGCGTCACAGGGCCTGGGATGAGGCTGGCACAGGATATTTGCTGTGAATCCTAAGAGTCTCCTTTCCCCTGCCTTCCTCTCCCAGCCACAGTCCCTTCCCACAGCAGGATTTCCTGCTGGGATGGCCACAGCTGTCCCAGCTACAGCTGACCTCCCCTCTGCTCACCCACTGGTAGAAAGGGATGCAGGAGCTGGGGGAAGAAGGGATGGCCACAGAATTCCAGAATGGTTTGGGTTGGAAGGGATTTTATGGATAATCAGATCTCCAGACCCCTGCCATGGGCAGGGACACCTTTCCCTAGACCAGGTTGTTCCAAGCCCCTTCCAACCTGGTCTTTCAGGGAAATGTTGCCAAATATCCTTTTGGATCCTGATCCTACTTCTGTATCACTCCTCTGTCCAAGAGCACAAAGGTTTGAAATCTCATTCAATTATTGAAGTTTGGTGCAAAATTGAAATACAGCTTAAAAATGTGGTGGAAATCCATTTCTTTGCACAATAAACTGCATTTTTGTTGCATTGCATCTTGCTCAATGTGATCCTGGTCCATGAAATGATAGCGAAGGGGCCAAAGTAATAAGGGGCCAAAGTAATAACATCAATTAATAAAGAAATTATCACAGCAACTAAGTCAGAACCATATGCCAGGGATTCAGATGATGTGAGCTGTTAGCTGAGATCCCCAGTGCTTTTTCTTACCACCCTGACTGGTGTGAAATACTGCAGGAATGGATCTTTGTGCAACAAAAATGCCTGGTCCCTTCAGCTGCACAGAGGAGCCTGCAGAGATGGTTCAAAAGCAAGAAAACAGACCAAAAAGAAATCCCAGAAGAGATAGTCCAACATGCCAAAAATTCCTGAGCCAGTGTTCCAGAGGCCTGGACGTGCTGGCCTGTCCTGCTGCTGGTCCCAAATGAGATGTAAATATTCTTGGCCAACGCAGGGTTTCAGGTTGCTCGCAGCTTTTGCTGCCTCTGCAATTCTGTGGTTTTGATGGAAATCTGCTTCCCTCCAGCTGCCTGTCGTTGGATTGCATCTCCAGCTGCATCTCTCAGTGCCCTGAGTGAGACCAGAGCTCTGCAGGGATGTTCTCACACGTGTTCAGTGGCTGAGCTGGCTGGAAAACCCAGGTCAGTCTGTGATGCTGGGAAGGATGAAAGCTTGACAAGAAAGTCTCACAGATATGGATGCTTGGCAGAAAGATTTTTGAATCCAGAATCTGAAGAAGGAATAGAAATGAAAGTAAGTTTTGATATAGAAGAAAAGAACTGCTGAGCCAGTCTTACTGGATAACCAAGAAGGCAAAGGGTATATTAGTTAGAAGGGGTTTTTATGACTTAGAGCAAAGGATAAACCCACCTCAAACAAGATGTTTTTACCAAGCAGAAAAATAGCACAGACAAACAAGTCAGCAGATGTTGCAAGTAGAAAAAAGGTCCCAGAATTTTCCACTGCAAGAAAACTGAAAAACAACCTCTAGCTTAAACTGTAATGTACTTTTAGTGATTGGAGAATACTGACATGAATGTGGTAATTACAGTAGTTATGATAGGCTGAAGATAAAAGTTAAGGTATAGATTGGTTCTACTGTATTAAGATGCTTAGCAAAGAAAAGTATAATAATGCATTGTAACCAAAATTAAAGGGTGTCCAGGCCTGCCTGCAGCTGCAGCTGAGAGCTGTAGGCACAGGCTCTGTTGCCCACGACCCTGGGCTGCTGTAATTTCTTGGGCATAATAAACTGCATTTTGAAGAGCTGCCTGGAGTTCCACGTCTCTCATTTAGGCTCTTGCACTGTGACATTTGGGATGTGCATCCTGGTGAGTCTTTTTGTGGTCTTACTGAGGGTTTATGGGTCATGATCCTGCTTTTCCCAGAGCAAAGAGGGCTGCTGTGTTAATGTGGAGCAAGCTACCCAGGTAGAGTTCTGTTGGTGGAATTAATTTGGTTGTGCTGTACCCTTGTTTGTGAGAAATAGTAAAGGTAAGATGATTTTTTTTTTGTTCTTTTAGTAATTGGCTAAAACAATTATCTGTAAGCTTTATCAATATGCTATTGGCTAGAAAGTTTTTTAAATGTTCTGTAACAAAGAAATCTTTGTCTCCTGCTGGCTGTACATGAGTTTTTTACCATCTTTCTATTGTCTCAACCACGTATGTCCCAAATCATCCCTCTTTCAGGAAGAGACTTGTTTTCTGCTGAGGATGACATTTTCCATGGGCCAAGGCCACGTGAGATTTCCCTGTGGTTCTGTCCACAGCTCAGAGAGAGCATCACCTCTGGGAACCCTGGTGCCCCAGGAACTGCTGAGGGCCTGGAGAACCCCAAAGGCTCCTGCAGATACCAGAAAACTCTGAACTGGATTCATTTGCATCTCTATCCCTCCTTCCAGTGAGATGACAATTCATGGCTCCCATGGAGAAGGGGCTGAGAGGACCTTCTCTGACTGAGGTCCTGACTTTACCTGGAGCTTATGAAGGGCATCATGCCCATTGTCTGACAGAGGAGCATGGGCTCCTCTGCTTTTTTCCTTTTCCCGTTTTGATCATTCCATCCATCCATCCATCCATCATCCATCCGTCATCCATCATCCATCCATCCATCCATCCATCCATCATCCATCCATCATCCATCCATCCATCCATCCATCCATCATCCATTTATCCATCATCCATCATCCATCCCTATCCATCATCCATTCATCCATCCATCATCCATCCATCCATCCATCCATCATCCATCCATCATCCCTCCATCCATCCATCCCTCCATCCATCCATCCATCCATCCATCCCTCCCTCCCTCCTTTCTGGTGCCCCAGGGCAGCTCTATTTCAGTGGCTGCTGAGCTGCTGCCTGTCTAAAGGGAGAGCTGGGATCTCTCATTTACACACTCCTTATTTTTCTAAGACTTTGCCTTTAATTACTGATAAATCTGCCAGACTCCACTCTTTTTCCCCCAGGCTGGCTGCCTGCCTCCAGGCTGAAGTGTTTTTGGAAAATTTCAGCTAAAATAGTTCAGCATTTTGCAAGAATTAGATTAGGAGGGAAAAAAACCAACAAAACCCCACTGTTTTGTTCCAGTTGTGTGGGAAGCTTCCAGCTGTTTTCTGCAGCCATTTCATCCCTGGTGTGCATCTGAGGGGGCCCTGAAGGCCTGGGGCAGGGAAGATCCTTGAATTCACTGAGCCTGCCAGGGAAGGGACTGTCCTTGAGCAGATCCTGTCCTTGTCTGGCAGCCACTCGCCTCTGCTGGCCATGAGCCTGCTGCGACTGCTCCTGGTAGAGCAAGGCTGCTCCTTCCTGCACTGCTCCATCAGGGAAAAGGGAGAAAGGGCTGTTGGAGGCTGCCCTGGAGCTCTTTACATCTTCCTGAAATCCCTTATTGGTCCCAGAGAAGTTTGTATTATGTGCATTTCCTGGGCCCAGCGCTTCCTCCCTCCCTAAAGATGGATTCAGCTGAGGTAAAATTGCCCTGGGGAGGTGCCATGGACATCTTGTGGAGCTGGTAGATTTAGCAGAGGACTTTGAAGGCGCTGAAGCTCCTCTGGAACAGCAGGTGGGATATCCCAGTCCAACTCCTGCCCCACTACACAATTCAGCCAAACCCTGGTGTTCTAATCCATGTCCTGTAGGGGTAGGATGGGACTGCAGTGCTGTGCCAGCATCAGGGCAGAGTCTGTGACCCTCACTGGAGCCTCTTCATTTGGTCAATGAAGGTCAAACACAGATCCTGGGTCTTCATTTTCTCTCCTTTTTACATCTTGTTCCTCCTGCAAAGGGGATGTTGGTGGATGAGAAGCTTGACATGCCCCAGCCACGTGCACTCACAGCCCAGAGCCCTCCCTGGGCTCATCCCCAGCAGGGGAGGGGGATTCTGCAGGTGAGACCCCTCCTGCAGGGCTGCTCCAGCCCTGGGGCCAGCAGCAGGAGGAGCTGGTACTGCTGGAGCAAATCCAGAGGAGGCCAGGAGATGCTCCAGGGCTGGAGCCAGGCTGGGAGAGCTGCAGGTGCTCACCTAGAAAAGGCTCCAGGCAGAGCTCAGAGCCTTTCCAGAGCCTGAAGGGGCTCCAGGGGAGCTGGAGAGGGACTGGGGACAAGGGATGGAGGGACAGGACACAGGGAATGGCTTCCCACTGCCAGAGGGCAGGGATGGATGGGATATTGGGAAGGAATTGTTCCCTGTGAGGGTGGGGAGGCCCTGGCACAAGTTGCCCAGGGAAGCTGTGGCTGCCCCTGGATCCCTGGAAGTGCCCAAGGCCAGGTTGGACAGGGCTTGGAGCACCCTGGGATAGTGGAAGCTGTCCCTGCTCATGGCACGGGCTTGGAACAAGATGAGCTTTAAAGGTCCTTCCAACCCAAACCATTCCAAGATTGTCTGACTCCACCACTCTCCTGTCCTTGCAGGGTGCTGTGGGCAGCACGGGGGCTCTGGAGAATGAGGGAAAGGCTGGGACACACTGTGTCCACCCCTCCTGTCCTGGGACATCTCGTGTGGCACTTCTGGGTTGTCCCCAAGTGTCTGTCCCTACACCCTCCATCACGAGGGGCTACTGCTCTGCAGGGCGTGCAAGCAGCTGTGCAAACAACCCCATCTGGCCCTCAGCTTACTCTGAAAAATCAAAGGGAGTTTTAAGGCTGAGTCAAAGTAAATAAACAGAAGAACCCCCTCCACTGAAAACACAGACTGGAAAAAAAAAAAAAAAAAAAAAAAAAAAAAAAAAAAAAAAAAAAAAAAAAAAAAAAGGAAATCTGACCCAAACCAAAAGAGTTATTTTGCTTTTGTTTCTAGCCCTAACCCTGTTTTGATTTAGTGCTGCTGGTGTGAATAAGCTGTGGCAGATGTTGTCATTTTTTCATCTGTTGTGTATTTTTCCTTCTTTTATTTTCATCTGTCTAGAGAGATTTGCCAAATCCATGAGTTCTTCTGGCCACTCAATCCCCTTTTTTTCAGTGGAAAAGGCGGAATGAGCCAGACCCCATCAGATGAAGGTGCAGTGGCTCACGTAGGACCCTGGTGCAGGCACAGACTGCAGTCCTGCCTCAGCTTTGGCCTCCAGATGCTGCTCTGGAGGGGTGTGCACGTCCCTCTGTCCCTCTCTGTCCTACCAGCCAGCCCCTTGCAGATGTGACCTGAGATTCTCCATGAATCCAGCAGGCATCCCTGATGGGTCATCCCAGCCCAGATCCTGCTGGCACTGCCAGGCTTTGCCATTCCTGTTCAGGATTCAGCTGAGGCCTTTTGCTTTTTTGTTTTTCAGATTCTGTGCTGCTCTAGTGTGTGGGTCTGGGCTTCATGTCAGGGGGTTGTGAGCTCTGTGCACAGAGCAGGGAGACAAAACAATTCCTGCTCCAGCTGGGCACCAAGGACAAATGATCCAAATCTCAGCCCAAGAGCACAAACACCATGGGCTGGAGAGAGGGAAACAAGCAGGATGGGAGTGCAGGGGCTGAGCTGGAATTGGACAATGAACTGCAATCTGCACATGGAGCAGAACTGATAAAAGTGACAGACCCCATGACCAGTTGTCCATTTTTTTGACCATTTGGTTCACCTTGGGTGCAGCCCTGCCTGGGCTCTTGTGCTGCCCAAGGTGCATCCATTGAGGCCTTTTGATAAATCCCTGCTTTATTCTTTAACTCTGTCCAGCCCCTGCTCCAGGTCAGCCTTCCCAAGGCATCACAGCCTATTTTGGTACTCCATGAGGTGGCACAGGTCACATGGGCTGAGGAGTGACCTCCCCCTCCTCTTTAGAGGGTCTCGATGAAAGAGGACTCGAGAGAAGGGAGAAGGGTGGGCCAGGGTGTTTTTCAAGCTTATTTCTGTGGTGCAGAATAATAATATAATATAACATAATATAATATAATATAATATAATATAATATAATTATATAATTTAATATATTTAATATAGAATTATTTGATTTATAATATTTTAATTTATTTAATCTATTATAATATATAATTTAATAATAAATACAGCAGGGCCTTGCTAGTGCATAAAAAAGTCTGGAACAAGACGTGGTCATTTCAGTTTTGCAGCTGACCTGAAGGAAGGAAGGAAGAGGATTTGGCAACAAGAGTGAGCTCCTGGAGCCTTGGCCATGGCATTTGGCCTGACATGAATTAGGACTGAGCCTTCCTTTGGCAAAAGGAACAAATCACCCTCCTTCCTCCAGCCCTGCTATCCTGGGCTGTCCCATGGTGCTTCAGGCTCAGGAAGAGAAGTGAAATGATGGCAAATTTGGCAAAGAGTAAAATCATAAAATCAGAGAATCAGAGAATGGTTTGGGTTAGAAGAAACCTCAAAGATCTCTTGTTCCACCCCCTGCTACAAGCAGGGACAGCTTCCACTGTCCCAGGGTGCTCCAAGCCCCATCCAACCTGGCCTTGGGCACTTCCAGGGATCCAGGGGCAGCCACAGCTTCTCTGGGCACCCTGTGCCAGGGCTCAGCACTCTCACAGGAATATCTTCATCCTAACATCCAATTTAAATTTCTCTTGTTATAGTTTAAAACCCTTCCCCTTGTCCCATATTTACCTGCCCATGTAAAAAGTCACTCTCCCCCTATTCCATAAGCCCTCTTTAGGTAGTAGAAGGTGCTGGAAGATCTCCCTGGAGCTTTCCCTTCTCCAGCCCTTCAGCAGGACAGCACAGATGGCACAGGAGCTGTGGCAGATGTGAGGCAATTTGGTGAAGAAGCAAAAACCAAAATGAAACCACATCTGGAGGAGAGCCTGCAGCACACCCAGCTGCCTCATGGCAGGAATGTGAAGTGTGGGGCAAGGAGGGAGCGAGAAAAAGGCACCAGGATTTTTAAAATAAAACTCTGACAGAGAAAGAAACTGAGGCAAAGTGCCCTGACTTGCTCTGGGTGGCTTTTGCTGGGTACTGCAAGTCCTGCTTGGTCAGGGTGCTCCTGGAGGAAGCTCCCTGCAGGGTTGGCAGGAGCCTCCAGGGATTCCAACTCCAGCAAGGATGAGATGAGCACTTTCCCAGCTCAGGGAGGAGCTGCATGAAGGAGACATTACATAATTTGCTTTCCAGGCTCTTTTTTTTTTCTGGGAAAACCAACAAATTTTGGGGCAGTGGGAGCAGGTAGCAGAAGAAAATGAGCCAGATGCGTGGATGAGATTTCTCTGTCAGAGCGTGCCCTCACAGCCCAAGTGTTTCTGGGCTCCTGTTCCTCGTTTCTGGGTAAACAGGATGTTGATATAATTAGCTTTCCTGTCATCAAGCCTATAGTAGCTGTACAGTGGAAAAAACCCTCCTGGCAGAGTTGGGCCACTTCGCTATGGAAAGATCCAGTGTCTGATTTCAGCTCCCTCCTTCCTTCTCCTTCCAAGCTGCAGGTGGGACATCCCAGAGGTCTCCTGCTTCATCTCTTGAGCACTTTGCCTTCCTGCCCCGTCCCTGTTTGAGCCTGAGAGGTGGGAGAAAACACGCTTGGAGCTTGGCACAAGGGATAAAAGCTGGCTTGGAGGGTGATTTCTGAGAGGGTGGGTTTGGGCTGTGTGTGGAGAGCAGCTCTGGCTGCTGCTGCAGACAAGGTGGGTGCTTGTGGAACAGGGCAAAACTACACTCCCACTGCCATGGGTTTGTATGGGGATGGTGGCAGCAAAGGGCCCTGCAAAGACCCCTGGTCTGGAAAAAAAACCAGTCTGTGTGTCCTAAAGGAAAGGTTGAGCTTTGGATCCTGCCCCCAGGCAGGTGGGATGTAAACCACCCCAAATTTTTGGTGTGATGACAACTGCAAATGCAACAACAACTGTTGAAATATGAAATAAACCAGCCAAAACCAAACGAATGAAACCTCCTCCCACCTAAAACATTGCATTTCAGGAGGGTGCAAAATGGGGTGTGTGCAGCCCTTCAGCTCTTCTCTGAGCTGGAAAAGGCAATGAATCCTCCTGGGATACAGATCTATAAATTGTGGATTTTGGGGGGAAGGGAATACAAGTCTGTCCAAACATTCCTGACTGCCTGAAGCCTGGAGGCAGTGGGCAGAGCTCTGTAAGGTTTACAGAGAGTGGGTATGTGCCCATATCTTCCAAATTATGTCCTTGGCTTGTAGCTACACTTGGGCAGGAAAGGGACAAAACTGAGTGGAATGAAAGCTCCTGGTTGGCCCCAAAACTCCCTTTGGGCCAGGAAGAAGCATCCCAACCTGTGATAGTTATATTTTCTGGAAAAATCTTTTTGCTAAGATTTCTCTTTTGGGAAGCTGAGAAGCTTCAGAGAAAAAGGAAAACAACATTATTTCATTTGGGGTTTTTTTTGTGTTTTGCTGCTTTAAAATGTAGTTGGAGATTGTTTATTTAACAGATGATTGTTTTATTAGTTCTATGTAAATTGTTTTGACTCAATAACTAATCAGAGTCAAGGTGTGTCAAAGCTCTAGAAAGTCACGAGTTTTCATTTTTATCTTTTAACCTTCTATAAGTATCCTTTCTGTATTCTTTAGTATAGTTTAGTATAGTATTCTTTAATATGATACAGTATAATAAAATAATAAATTAGCCTTCTGAGAACATAAAGTCAGATTCATCATTCCTTTCTTCATCTAAAAACCCCACAAATACTATACCAGCCCTTGACATGAGACTCAGTGGAGGCTGGTTGGGTTTAAACCCTGTAGGGTTTTTTGTTCATGGCAACCCTGGCACGGTGGGGAAGGAGTTTGTGTGAGCCAGGATCTCACCTGGATGTGGTGTGAGGAGGGTGGCACCTCGGGTGGGCTCAGTTTCTGTGCAGACATCAGGTTTCAGAGGATTCACTGCCCTCAGACCTCCTCACCCTGTCGGGACAAGCAGGATGGCATCTTGCCTGGGTAGGTGATGTATGGTCTCCTCCAGCCATGTCTCATAAGCTCTTGGAGATCTACATCACACCCAAGATAGCTCAGCTACCTTCGAAGGCATAAAATCATGGTTGGCTTCTGTGGCAGTGTTGGAAACAAAAAAGTCTTAATAAAAGGCAAAATAACAAAACTCTTTACAGAGAAAAACCAAGCCAGGTGCAAGAGGTTCTTGCTCCTGCTAAAACACCTCACAAAAGTGATTATTTCCTTTGTTCTCTTCTTTTTCTAGTAAATTGCTTAGGTGGGACTTCTTGGCTTCTGTCCTATTGGCTATCCTTAAGTTTGAGGTGAAGTCCCCAATGTCCTATGAGGTGTCTTTTTCACTAATTGAGGAAAGAAACTTCTGGCCTTTTTTCCTTTTTAAGGAGACAAAGGATAGTTTTGTCACTCTGTCAACAGGGAGCACATTCCTATAGGTAGGGATGTTGTGGCACAGGGATTAACTCGTTCCTTCCTGGGCAGCAGCACCTTCCCTAGGGGAACCACAGGGCTAAATTGGAGCAATTCCCAGCCCACCTGTGCTGAGGGTCTCTCAGGTTTCCTGCTGTTGGGATGACCCAAACCCTTTTTCCCAGCCTGATGGTCGAAGAAAGAGTCGAAATTCTTCAGCTCTGGTTCACAAGGTTGTTTATTATCTATTATCTAAAATATTTTTTCTCCAGACCCACAGAGGTCTGATCTGCAGGTCTGTCAAGGGCACACTGCCCTGCCCTGAGGCAGTGCTATGTCTTTATACTAAAACCTATGTGTACTTTATTTATCATTATTTTCCAATACCTATCACCTATGTTAGACAGTCTGTCTCTGCTCTAAACCAATCCAAAAGTGCCAGCATCACCCAGAACATGGAGGTTAGGAAGGAGAAAGGAGGAGGACAGGGAATGCCCAAATTCCTCCATCTTGGGACTCCAAACCCCCATTCTAAAAATCCCAAAATTCTACTTTTCACCCTGTGACAACTACTACTATGCTACTTAAACTTTTTGAACTTGTGATTCTTCATACAAGGTTGGTGATTTGCTCCATGGGTTAAGATGGAAATCCCAAGTGTCTTTGGCTTCCTGCCAGCGTCTCCGAGCCCCTGCCAGGATTTTGAGCCATCCAGGGCACCCAGAGGGATGTCCTGGGTTCCCACAAGGGTCTTGCTCCAGCCCCTGCTGTGCCACCTTCCCCACTGCAGGGGAGTGCTCTCCTATAGGAATGTGGTTTTTGCTGATGGAGTAAAAAATTATTTAAAAAAAAAAAAAAAAAGCTTAAAAGGTTTTTTGTTTTTTTTTTTTAATTTAGGTGGACAGGCATTTTATAAGATTTGAGAGACTTCACTTCAAACTTAAGGATAGCTAATCGAACAGAAGCCAAAAAATCCCGCCAAAGCAATTTACTGAAAAAAAGAAAAGAACAAGAAAACTAGTCACTTTTGTGAGGTGTTTTACCAAGAGCAAAGACTCTTGCACCTAGCTCAGTTTTTCTCTGTAAAGAATTTTGTTATTTTGCCTTTTATTAAAATGTTTTTGTTTCCAACACTACCACAGAAGCCATCCTACTAATTTTATGCCTTCTAAAGTAGCTAAGCTATCTTAAGTGTAAAATATATCTCCAAAAGCTTATAAAACCTAACTCAAAAAAACCTCATATTTCATTCTCCCTCTTTATTTTCCTCACAGAGACATCCCTCAGGGTTTTCCCAAGCCAGAATAAAACCAGAGAGCCCTTGGATTACAAAACAGCACCACAGCCACATCTTTTTCTGTGCTATTTTCCTACTCCCTGCCCCCAGCACTGTCAGACCAGCTGGAGCCACTGGCACTAAAAATCCCTCCAGGACCCAGCAGCCATCCATGGGCTCTCAGCCAGACAAGACACTTGAGCTGGGCTCAGGAGCTGCAGGGCAGAAGCAGCAGCCAAATTTTTGGAGGTTCAGGTTGGGGTGACCAAGAGGTCTCTGGAGTGACCAGAGACTTTGAAGCACAGCAGGGAGTGCAAACCTCATCATCTCACTCCTCTGCTGCCAGCAGAAATTTGTGCCCCGTTGAGTCTTCCATCTTTCCTAGAGGTGAAAATCCCCTGGGGAAACAGCAGCTAGAAGCATTTCCTGAGCTGCTTCAGGAAAAATCTGACCTTGCCATCATGAATGTGTCCTTCTGAAAACAGGAGAGGAGCTCCTGGGCACAGGAGCTATTTCCTGAGGGCCAAATTCCTTATCCAATTGCTGGCCAAGCATCTTGAGGTGTTCCCTAAGGGAGGAAAGATTTGCTAAGGCACACACCACCACTGGGGGCAGCCAGGGAGGAGGGAGAACCATGTCAGCTCAACATGACAGCTGTGAAAAAGGGGAGGCAGGGATTCCCAGACAAAGGGAGGGAGGAATGATAAATCTGACTCCACGTTTTCAGAAGGTATATTAATTATATTATATTATATTATATTATATTATATTATATTATATTATATTATAAGTGCAGAAAGGATACTTACAGAAGGTTAAAAAAATAATAATGAAAACTCGTGACTCTCAGAGTCCTGACACAGCTTGACCCTGATTGGCCAATGAGTCAAAATAATTCACAGCAGAATCCAATGAAACAATCACCTGTGGGTGAGCAATCTCCAACCACATTCTAAAGGAGCAAAACACAGGAGAAGCAAATGAGATAATTATTGTTTTCCTTTTTCTCTGAGGTTTCTCAGTTTCTTAGGAGAAAAGTCCTGAGCAAAGGGATTTTCCAGAGAATGTGAACGCCACAGGAGGCAGGTGGAAGGAATCTTGTGGCTGTAACAAAAGGCAAAGTCTGGCCAGTTTAGCAGGTCCCAGTGGGGTGGTGACTCTAATCTGGCTTTCACCCTGGGTTTGCAACTCAAGCCAGACAATCAGGGGAGTCTGTGGAGTCTCCTGCAGCAGGAGGTCAAATCCAGAGCCTGTCTGCTGTGGAGGCCTTGCTGAAAAGTCAGGATATTGCTGCTGGACAAGCTGCAGCTGTCAGCAGGACCTGCAGCAGCTCACACACAAAGTACTCATTATTACCTCAGTTAATTTGGGGTTTTTTTCCAAATAAAGTGGTGATGTGCTGGTCTGGAGGATATTTCCCCCCATCCCACCAGGAGTTGCCTTGAAGAGCTCTGAGTGCATCACCTCCAGAACATCCTGATCCAGAGGTTAATTCCATGTGGTGCCAGGACCATTGAAGAAAACTCAGATTTCCTCAAAAGGAACCCGGTTCCTCCTTCCCCCTGCACCACATCCCTTGGTTATGGAAACCAGAGGCACCACATGCTCCTGCGGGATTCAGGCCTGATCTGCACATCTGGGGGTGACTCCACGTGGAGAAGGGTGAAGGGATAAAGTGTGGATCCACACTGGGGGAGCAGCCTGTTGCTGGTGCCGTGCTGGGTCTTGACCTGCCTTCTCTGATCAGAGTATCCTGGCCAGGGCTCACCTGGGCCCCGAGCTCACACACTGCTCATTTCCTTACCAGGTCTCTCACTTCAGGGCTTTGAAAGCCACACAAGGTCCCTGAGATATTTGTTTCATACAGTACTAGAATGGTTTGGGTTGGAAGGCAATTAAAAGACCATCCAACTCCACCTTCCCTGCCATGGCCAGGGACACCTTCCACCAGGCCAGATTGCTCCAAACTCCATCCAACCTGGCCTTGGGCACTTCCAGGGATGGGGAGTCCACCTTACAGCTCAAAAGAGGGCTGGGGTCAGGGGATGGTGCCTTAAACTGCCCAAGGAACAGAACTGCCCCAGCTCTGACAGATGGGAATAGAACACACATGCCCAGCCTAAGACAGATTGGGAGCTGGGACTTGGCTCTGCCCCTTCCCAGTGCTGATGTCCCTGGAATGTGAAGTCACAACTCATTTCAACGCCATGAGCACTCCTGGGACAGCTCACGCTGTCTCAACACTGGCTTTGTGGACCAGCAAGAGGGTTTTGCTCACTGTGAAGGCTCCCTTGCTCTCTCACACAAGTGCTCTGAAGGACTGAGCAGCCCCTCGGCAGCAGCGTCGCTGCCCGTGATCCTTCCTGCGGACACGGAAGCTTCACATGGATGCTTGCATGGGAACTGACCTTTCCTAAAGCTCAATTTAGAATCCCTTTTTAGTGTAAATGCATAAAAAGAAGGCAGCCTTCCTTCCTTGGGTGGGACTCCTTCCCCTCCAGCCACATGCCTTTGTGTGTCCATGGGTATTAATGTTGACAAGAGATAAAGTCCCCAAAGCTGTCGGCTGGTGTCAGAGCTGCACGATTTCCCTGCTGGCCTGCAGTAAAAACAGGCACTTTGGAGGGTAAAATGCCAGGATTTCCAAGTTCCTTGACTCTCAGTCACATTCCCCACTGATGAGATGATTTCCAGGGAGATGACACAGCTCTGTGGGCTGCTCTTCTGGGCTGAGGTGGCACCACCTGCTTGAGGGTCCTGAACCCATCACTGAGCAAGCCCCAGAGCTTGAGGGAGGTGATGCTGAAGGGAACCAGCCCTAAAATATCTGAGAGGTGAAGGAGAGTGTTTGTGATACATGGAAACAGGGTATTTGAGCATTTCTGAGGGCTCCTGATGGGCTTTTTGGAGCTTGTGTCCCATTTATGGCCCAGTCACCTTTGCTGAGGTGTTCTGCTCATGTGGCTGGATGGAAAGATGTAATCCCAGCTGTAATCCACCAGGAAAGAGCTCCACAACCTGCCCACCTGCAGAGGCAGGTGTCTCTGCCTTCAGAGACACCCTCAGTGTCAAGGCTCTGAGGAGATGAAGGAGCCTTAATGGGCAGGACCAGCTTCACCTGCAGCCTCCACAGCACCCATGGGCCCTGGAGCTCTATTAAAGCTCAGCCTGGGGCAGTCAGAGTTCCTTGTGAAGAGTGTGGATCTTGGGTTTGTTCATTAGCTGGGAGGTTTTCCTTTCTTTTTTTTTTTTTTTCTTTTAGTTTTTTAAAATTTTCTTCCTTTTTAATTTTTTTTTCCCTGTCTTGGGACTTTATTTTCAGGTTTCTTGGATGTCTTCCAGCCTTGACTGAAGTACAAGAGCCTGCACAACCCCCTGGTTTTTGTTTGCTGGCCACAACCAGCTCTGTGCCAGCATCTCCAAGCATCTTGTGCAGGAGCCAGGTGTGGGGTTTGGCCAGTGGACAGGGGCACCAGCAGGCTGGCTTTGGGTCCTGGTGGGTCTTCCATCTTTCTTAGAGGTGAAAATCTCCTGGGAAGGCACCAGCTAGAAGCTGCTTCAGGTAGAATCTGAGGTAGGTGAGGATACAGTGGGAGATGGATCCATTGGTTTGGAACATTCTATGGTTTGGAACTAGATGATCTTTAAGGTCACTTCCAACCCAACCCATTCCATGGTTCTGTGTTGTTCCTGGGGCTGAGCCTCAGGCTCCCAGCCCCTCTGCCCTGGTTGTGCCAACATCTTGCATCAAGATCCCGACAAGGTGATTTCTTCTCCCAAGTGTTGTAACCTCCAGCTCCGCCCTGTGAGTGACAGCTGTGTGGGCACACGTCCCAAAACGAGTGAGGAGCCAAGGGAGGCTGGCCAAAAATCTGTCAGTGTGCTGCTCAGGGTGGGATGGCGAGCACTGTAGCTTGGCCAGGTGCCACCAGCGCTGAAGCAGGGCCATGCTCCTGTCACCAGCTGGCCCTGGCACAGCTGGCAGGTGCCCCTGGGCTTTCCCAGGGTGGTGGTTTTGGTTCAGGGTTTGTAATGTGAGCCAGCCCAGCTCAGTTTTGCCTGCTCTGGGCTCGAGTTCCTGAGAGGGTCACGTAGCTCAGCTTGGAGCTGCTGGGTGTGAGCACTGAGGAGTCAGAGCTTCGAGGGCAGCCAGCAAATCCCGGGGATTGAGTGGGATTGGTGTCTCTTAGGATGCCTGACAGCCTTGTCCAAGTGCTCCTTGAGCTTTGTCAGGCTTGGGGCTGTGACCACTTCCCTGTGGAGCCTGTTCCAGCGCCCCAGCCACCCTCTGGGTGAAGAACCTTTTCCTGATATCCAACCAGATTTCCCTGACACCTTCACTGTTCCATCAGGTCCTGTCCCTGGCCACAGGGAGCAGAGGCTCCTCCTTGTGAGGAAGGTGAAAACCACAATGAGATTTCACCTCAATCTCCTTTTCTCCAGGCTGGATAAGCCAAATGCCCTCAGCCACCCCTCTAATGGCCCTTCCAGACCCTTCAGGGTCCTTATGGCTCTCCTTTGGGTGCTCTCTAATACCTGGATAACTTTATAGATTTCTATATTCGTGTCCTGAGTTTCAAGCCTGTAAAAGCCTTTCCAGACCTCCCCCTTTTCTCCCTTCTGACCCCACTGAGGTGCTGTCCTTCACACACACCTCCCCTCCTATTTCAGGTGCCTTAGTGTCACAGGAGGAGAGGTGGCTGCAGAACTTGCATCCAACATGCCAGTGGCCTAAAGAGGGAAAGCAGCTGTTCCTTATCTTTAATGTCCCATCCCTCACAGGTGACACTGTCCTTCAAACCCCTTGGAAACCTACAGACCCTGATTTCCTATGACACAGTTCAGATTTAGTCCTGGAGCTGATTTGTCCCAGCAAGGTCTTGCAGGGACAAGTGTGTGAGCTTTTGTGCCTGAGCACCCAGGGTGAGGAGGGGAATTTCACCAAATCATCTCCCTGAATTTTAAACTCACCATCTTTATTTAACCTCCATGTTGATTTTTTGTTTTCCTCTGTGTGAGTACTCTGACAAAGCTGGAACAAACCTATATGAGGGAATGTTATGCATAGAATTCCAGAATACTTTGGGTTGGAAGGGTTTTTAAAGACCAATTTGCTCCACCCCCTGCCATGGCAGAGACATGTTCCACTAAACCATGTTGCTCCAAGCCCTGTCCAACCTGGCCTTGATTTATTGTGGAAATCAACTATAAATAATGAAATTTAACACCTCAAAAATATTCAGAAATACCTCCTGTCAGGAGTTGTGCAGAGCCACAAGGTCCCCCCTGAGCCTCCTTTTCTCCAGGCTGAGCCCCTTCCCAGCTTCCTCAGCCCCTTTCCCAGCTCTGTTCCCTTCCCTGGACACCCTCCAGCCCCTCAATGTGATTTTCGTGCTCTCAGCTGGTGATCATCTCCCCGTGCCCTGGAGCATGAGGGCTGTGAGATGCTGCAGCTGCCTCAGAGCTGGAGTGACAGCAGATGCTGCTTGTGGAGACATCAAAATATTTAATCCTTTGTTGGAATAGATCATCTGTGGTGTCATGGTGAAGGTGAAGATCAAAGGAACAAAACAAATGTGTCAAAACAAAAGCAGAGCTGAAGGGAAGCGGCTTGCGGAGGGTAATTAGCAAACAAAGCATGGAGATCTTCTAATCTCTGGAAATTCCCTGCACTGTAAAACGTCACCAGGTGGAAGCCAGGGGGGCTATTGGATTGCTCACAGCATTTCTGCTCCCTTCCCTTGGGAGAGAAACAGGCACACTGCTCTTGCAGGCCAGGAAAAACTGTTGGGATTTGGAGTGTGCCTTCTGGGGTTTTTACTTTAGGAGTCCTAAAATACTATTGATTTTTCTTTTTCCTTATTGATTCCTTATTTTTCCTTATTGATTCCCTTTGTGTGAGCTCTGCATTTCCTTGCCAGGCTGCAGGAGGCTGGACCCTTCTTGCTGGCAGAGGCTCATCCCACACTTGATCAGTCACATCCTGCTGCTTCACTCGTGCCTGTTTCACCCCCACATTATTTCCTCTGGATGAGGGGTGCTGGCAGCACTTTTACACGTGTTTTGTGTTGGGTGTGGAGCAAGACTGTCCCCAACAGTGCACACACCTGCATGTGGGGCTTTAATTCCACAGTATCCTTCTGCCCTGAGCAGAAACTAATTTTTTCTCTGGGATTCAGATTGGGATTTAACTGCTGCCCTCCTGGATGGGACCTTTTCCTGGACTGGAAGGGGGTAGAAAGACAGGGAATACTAAACCAGGATATTTTCTTTCCTTTTAGAGGTAAGTTGAGGCATTTGGCAGTTATAGTTTTTTTTTTTTTTTTTTTTTTTTTTTTTTTTTTTTTTTTTTTTTTTTTTTTCCTGCCTGGGGAATTCTTCTTGGCCATGACGGAGAGGGACTGTAAAATGATTACAGGCCACAGCAGATTTTTGGGTCTTGATGTGTCCCTTTGTGTCCTGAGCAATGCATCCCAGGAAGAAAATCCCAGTGTCCTCAATCTGTGCATGTTCCATCTCTGTTTTTGCTATTTCAATGTTTTGTTCCCTTTTCCAAGGGATGTGGCTGTTTTTTCAGGCACCTGTGGGAGCAGGGGACTGAACTGGGCTCTTTGTTTCAAGTAGCACAAAGCAGTTCAACAAAAACCACCCAGTGGGATAAACAGCCCCTATCTGCCTCCACAGGCTTGTTTGGGATGGGAGCTGCTCTTTGCAGAGGAAATCTGGATCATGCCACAGCAAACCTAAAGGGAGCATGGATGGAAATGGTTTCCATACTGGGATCTCTGCAACTGTCTGAGCTCTGGCACGATCCAAGAGATCTGCATGTGGCACCTGAGATCTGTCCTGCACAGGGGGTTCATTCCTAGCCCAACCAGCCTGAAAACTCCATTTAAACATGGGATGTTGGCCACCTGGGGGCTTTTCAAAGCCAGCTCCTCCTGCCTCTCTCCTATGGTTGTGTTTGAGGGTGCCAGGATGAGGGAAGAGATGAGAACCTTGACTCCATGTTTCAGAAGGCTGATTTATTATATTATGATATTATATTAAAATGATATACTAAAACTATATTAAAAGAATAGAGAGAAAAAGATCCTTCAGAAGAAAGGACAGGAGAGGAATGAATAATAAAAGCTTGTGACTCACAGAGTCTGATGCAGCTGCATCATTGATTAGTTATTAAGTAGAAACAACTCAGATGAGCCAATCCAAGATGCACCTGTTGGTAAACAATGTCCAGACCACATTCCACAGCCAGCAGATAGTTAATTGTGTACATTTCTTTTCTGAGGCTTCTCAGCTAGAATAGGAGAAAAATCCTAGCAAAGGATTTTTTATAAAATATCATGGTGACACTCTTCCATTCTCTACAGGTCAGAGTGGTGAGGATTCACAAGGGATGAGCCAAACCTGGCTGTTTTCAGAGGATCACAGCTCCCTGATCCCACTCTGGGAGCATGGCAAACTGTGAGGATGGGCTCTGGGCCCCTTGCACCTGGGTGTTTGATCTCCTGCTCTCCAGGGAAGGGCTGCCAGGTGCTTTCCTGTGGAGCTGGGGCTTTGTAGCTGCCTGTCCCTTCAGGATGGTTCTCCACAGCAGTTTCTCCTCTGATTCAGCCTGCACTGCTGGGAGTCCCCTGACCCAGCCTGTAGGTCCCATTTAAGCACACTGAAGTCACCACAGACTCAGGAGGATCCACAAATTTGGTTAGAAATTAGAAATATTTTTTTTTTTTCCCCTAGAAGAACAGGAGGTAGGGATGAACAGCTGAGGTTCTTAGCTCTGCTGGCTCAGCTGCAGGTGGATCTTGGCCATGGAGTTTGTTTTGCTCAAGTAATTTTTGTGTAATTGGGAGGAAGCAGGAGGGTTTGGTGGCCCAGTCTCTGTTACAGCAGGTCTCTTACTCCATTAGGTTGTGATTTAGGGGCAGGGATGCTCATAAATGTACTGAAAGCAAATGTGGGTTGATGCTCCAGGCAATGTGAGAGCTGGTTGGAGGCAAGGCCCACTTCTCGACAGTGACTGGAAGTGACAGTGCTCACCACAACATCCTCATCGTGACAGTAAAGACCTGACTTTGAGCAACGAAACCAGGAATATTTGTAGCTGAAGACTGTCCTTAAGTTGCCTCTCAAGAGCCTCTCTGGCTGCAGGTGTCAGGGAAGGACAGGATGTTTTGTGTAAGCTTGGCACACTCAGTTTCACCCAAAGGAAGGGCTGTGGGAGGCCTGGAGCAGAATCAATTCCTGATTCTCTGAGTCACCTCTTGTGCAGGAATCCTTCCCCTTGAGGGTGGGCACAGGGTGCCCAGAGAAGCTGTGGCTGCCCCTGGATCCCTGGAAGTGCCCAAGGCCAGGCTGGATGGGGCTTGGAGCAGCCTGGGATGGTGGTGATTTATTAAAAGATATGGGTATTGATCTGGTACCGATATCCAACTGTGACGGACAAAAACTCTCTAACAGTTTAAAGTTAGAAAGTGTGTGTTTATTGCAGCACTGGGCAGCGTGTGGGATAGCTCCCAAATACACACCACAGTTTACAGGTGATTACAGAGTCCTTTTATCCATACAACTATTGAATACCCAAAAGACAAATACATATCCATAACATTGGTACATCCCATTCCCCGCTTCATATGCTAATTATTCAAAAGCTATTAAGTATGTGTACTTTGTTCCTTGAAAGGGGTCGGTGGTCCCTTTCATGGGGAGGGATCCCAAAATGAGGAAGTAAATGAAGTCTTCCTCGTTCTGACCTTCCTACCTTTTCAATGCAAATATAACAAATGAACCCTTGGTAGAACTCCCATTCCCTGTCTTCAATTGGTTTCAAAACCAATTGAGGTCCACAATTGTCTTATGTTCCTAAAAGCTATTTATCAGTTTCTATATTCTTCCTTATAAACCCAGCTAACCAAACATTGTGTTGACAAGCAATCAATTATTAGTTAACTACTAACTCTTCATCAAGGCCTATCCATTTATTTTAATTCACTCCAATAAAGCTTATCTCTAACTAAAATCTTAGCTCCTCTAAAATCTCTAAATTCCTTAAAGTTTATGTCTCAGTAGAAGGTGTCTCTGCCCATGGGAGGTGGGAATGGGATGAGTTTTATGGTCCCTCCCAACCCAAACCATTCTGATTCTATCATTCTTACCTGAGCTCTTCCATCAACCCTGCCCCTGTGTAAGCCAGACCTTGTTGCTGCCTGTCCACTCTTCTTCTCCTGATTATGGGTATGAAGAGCCCAGCTCTGAAAAGCAAAGCTTCCTGCTGGAAGCACAGCCTGGTGACCAAGGGCAGCCAACACAAACACCTGGCAAGATTCCCTGGCCAAGTTTCACACCTAGAATCAATCAAAATGTCTTCCTTCCTGCTCAGGCAGCTCCCGAGGAGCTGTTTGCTCCTGCCACACACACTCTGCTCTTTCCAAGAGAAAACTTGCTTCCTCGGGAAAGTTTGCACCATGAAACCTTGTATTTTAGACTGAGGTTCTGCCAGAGAGCTGGGAACAGGGAGGGCTGGTCCCTCTCCTGTGCTGACTTAGCCTGGGAGGTCTGTGCATCTATGATTAGTTAGGGCTCACCAGTGGAAAAAATATGGGAAAACCTCACAGACAGGTCAGGGTGAGGAGAAACATCCTCCCACCCCCCTCACTGTTTCTCTGGGTTTATGGAGCCTGGTGTTTGGTCATTGCCCAAAAATTTGGAGTTGGGTGGGAATGACCAGATCCCCTCAGCCTGACTCCCTTCTGGTGTCCTCTGTCCAAGCTTGCTGACTGAAGAGGGGTAGAGCTGCCCTGACATGCCAAGGTAGATGGTCCTTGATTTGTTTGGGTTTTTTTCCCTTTAAAGAACACTTTTTGCCTTTAAAGAGCATTATTTGGAGGAGAGGGTGAGAACCATGGTCAGGAATTTAGATTTTGGAACAAATCCATCAGGAAATAATCCTCTGTGCTCTAGTGGAGGAAAATCACACCATCTGCAGGACAAACAGGTGCCTCACCAATGCCTCCAACATCCCTCTGGCTTCTCTCCATGATCCCCAGGTCATTCCAGCTGCTGAAGGGTGAGTGCCAAGGGCTGTTTGATGTGACCTGGGATGTCCTGGCTGTTCCCTGTGTATCAGGTTGAAAGGTGTAGCTGGGGTGTGTGTTCTATTCCCATCTGTCAGAGCTGGGGCAGTTCTCTTCTGCTCATCGGGCAGTTTTTTTTTTTTTTTTTTTTTTTACTATTGCATTTGCATTTTTTAAAAATTTCCCTAATAAAGAACTGTTATTCCTATTCCCATATCTTTCCCTGAGAGACCCTTAATTTCAAAATTATAATAATTCAGAAGGAGGGAATTTACCTTTTCCATTTCAAGGATGGCTCCTGCCTTCCTTAGCACACACCTGTCTGTTCAAACCAAGGCACCTGGTTTCAGACCTGGTTGCTGGCTCAGGACACTTTGTAGGTGCTCAGTCAGGTGTCTCAGACACCCATGAAGATGGAAAATGTCTGCCAGAATATTTTAGCTGGGAAAGAAAAGGAGAAACACAGAAGGTCCATCAATCCAGAGTGACACAGAGGGGTGGGAAGGATCAACTGGTTCATCCAGGAGTGATTTCTCAAAGGAATTTCTGGCTGAAGTTTGGGGAGGATTCTTCCTACACCAGCACCATGTCTGTGTGTTTTGCATCGCTGCGGAGGATTCCGTGTGCTGGTGGAACAGCACAGGAATCCCCTGGCTCAGCTTTCCATCATGAAAAATGGTGATTTCCCAAAAGTGCCCTCATAAACATTTCCAGGCAGCGACCTCTTTGTCAGCCCAGTCAGACTTCAAAGAAGGAGGAAGACACAGCTGATGCAATGACATTTTTTTGACCAACTCTGCACTTGGACAAGAAGCATCCTATTGTGTTGCTTTGGAAAAGGGGTGACTGTGCTGCTCCAGGAGCACAGGGGCAGCATCCTGCTGCATTTACAGCATTTTCACATCCTCAGGTGAAAGTTGACACAAGGCTGCCCTGTGATGTGATAGAGGAGGATTTTTGTCCTGCTTATTTTTTACCTTTTTACCTTCTTCTTTTAGTCTTTCTCCTGAATGACCTCGTGATTTAAGATCTTAAATTTGGAATTACCTAAAGAGCTGCTTCATCTTCCCTCTGTTCCATGGGGAGTGAGACAGCAATTCCATAGGAAATCTCTTTTAAGATCACTTTCCTGTCAACAGCAACAGCAGAAAGCACTGAGGAGGAATATTTTGTTTTGTTTTTTTAATCTGGCAATTTTTCCTCCATTTTAGAACAATGTATTCTTTGCCTTAGCTATTAGCTCAAGTGATTAGCTTATTGTCAGTGATTTATGACTCCTCTTAAGATATTCCCAGGGTTATTGGACTGACATCATCAAATTGCTCCCACTTAAGAGCAGGCAGAGCCAGCACAGAAGCAATCCTGAGGAGCTGCTGCTGTTCCAGGCAGGGTTTGCTGGGATGCCAGTGCTGTGAAATGCAGGGGCTGGATTTTCTCACCCATGGTCCAAGCTCTGGTGGTAGAGAATGAACTTGTGCTCCAGCAATTTTAGATGCCTCCAGGAGCTGCCAGCCCTCAGGCTATGAGAGAAAAGTGAAGCATCCTAAAATTGGCTCCTGCTCACACTGCTGATAAGGGGCTCTGTAGGTGCTGTGAAAAGCAGAACTTGCTTTTCATTTATCATTCCAAATCTCTCTGTTCCTCTGGGTCTTCTGCCCTGTCCAGGATCATGAAACTCTCATACAGGCACATTCCCACCCTGCAGCTGTGGACACATCCCTCTCTCCCATCTCTGCAGCTCTTCCCCTGAGCAGCTCCTCTGCTTCCAGATCAACCATTCCTCCTTTTCTGGGGGAAAGTCTTCCTTCCTCCCTGTTCCTTAGTGACCACAGTCTGCAGGCAGGAGGAGAGGCTGGCAAAAGATGTTGAGGGCTCTGCAGAGTCTTGGGAAGATGGATTCAAGGTGGTGTTGAGTGCAACTCTGCTCTACAAACCCAGAGCTTTGCTGCCCTGCTCCCACCCGGAGCTGCTCGGCTCTAGTGGCACAGCCCAGCCCTAAAACAGGATGCCAGTTATTTTCTTTTCAGGGTGGACACCCTTGTCAAAACAAACCTTCTGAGATAAACCCTGCTGCCATTCACCCCTGGGTCACTGCTCCACACAGCCCGAGGTTACCCGGCCGTGGGTGGGGGATGACCCCAACATGGGCACGTCCTGCAGCTCTTGGGTGATGGTTCCTCCCTGTGCCTGCTGGCTGGACACCTCCCCTGCACCTCCACTCCATCCTCAGGGCTGCCAGGAAGCTGCCAGTCCCTGAGGGAGAATTAAGGGGTGACTGGGTGACAGCCTGCATGTCCCCCTGCCTTCCCTCTGGGCTGCCCCTGCCACAGCTGGACCCTCCTGGCATCACCTCACTCCCTGTTAAACACATCTGGAGCCAGCTGTGCCTCTGTGCAGCTCCACCCTCATGGCAGAGCCTGAGGGACACATTTTTAATTTACCACTGATCCATTCCAGCCACCTTGCGCCTCAGTTTCCCCATGTGTGATTCGGAGGGGAAGGTTGTGACCCCTCTGGTCCTCAAGCCTCCTGCTGTGTCACACACCCTGCCAAGCACATCGGGGATCTTGGGTTTCCTTGGGGACAAGTGGCTGGAGGATTGTCACCACTAGGACGATGGTAGCTCCTCCTGGGGTGCACAATAAACCAGCAGCTCATTTTTCTCACCTTTCTGCTGCCAATCCCTGTGTTTGACAGCTCAGGAGGTGTCTGGCACCCCCCAGTCTCCAAGGGCCAGGAATGCAAATGCCAGGTTGATAAAAGGCCTTGGTTCAGGAGATGCCATGGAGATTTACACCCCAGCTCAGTCTGAAGGCAGAGTGTGCACTGGTTAATGCAACACCTCCAAAATAAGCCAGGAAAAGGCTCTTTTGACACCCCCTGCCCAGGATTTCTGCTCATCTGATCTGGGAATGGTCCCAGTGAGGGATGTGAACACAGAGACAGTGAGGGAGATGCCAGAGGATCTTCCTGCACTCACTGATGCAGTGAGGGTTTGTGTTTGGTCTTGGGTAAGCCTGACTCTTTTTCCCCCTAAAAATACCCCCAAAGGATGGAAAATAAACAAAAAAAAAACAAACTTGGAGTTGGTCTGGAGTCTGTTCACATGGGTAGTGGAAGTGTCCTGGGATCTGCAGGCCTCCAGCTGTGGTGGGTCCCCTCCAGGACCTGGGACCCCTGCAGATGTTTCAGGTGTCACCGAGCATTTTGTGTGTCACTGGGGAGCCAGCTGCTCCCTCCATCCCAGAGACTGTGCTGTCCAAAATCCATCCCACTGCCTCCCCATCACTGAAAAGGCAGGGTCAGGCTGGAAGCAGCAGCAGCAGCAGCAGAGGGAGCTGCTCGGCCGGTGGATGCTGGAAAGCTGATGCTCAGAAAGTGCTCTTGTTTCACTGAGAGCTCTTCAGGGGCTGGGCAGGAGCTGGCCTGCAAATGTCAGTTTCTCAATCTATGGACCCTCCCAGGGGATCCTCTGTCGGGGCAGACCCTCCTGGAGCAGTTTTGAGTCAGGAAAGAGAGACCCACCGGATTTTTCAGTCTTCAGGTACTTGTTTATTATTATCCTTTTGCACGCTATACACACTGGCTCAGTGCACTGGGAAAGCACCACAAAAATGGCCAATAATCTGTTGTCACAAGGTCTTTTAAAGCTAAACTGTCCAATTAAGAACTGAGACCTAGATTATTTCCCCTTTTAACCCAATAACTGATCCCAAAAGTCACCAGTGTGGATTTTTCTGCCCAATTAAAAAATGCCACCCAAACCCAGGAAGAAGAAGGAAGAAGAAGCATGAAGAAGAAACCCAGGATGACACCCTGTGCCCTCCAATTTGCTTCCACTTACAACATACTAAAAAACCCAAAACCTAAATTTCTCACCAAGTGATACACCTACACTGCTCTCTATAATCTATTTCACACTTTTGTGGATTCTGGTCTATCTTGAAGTTTTGGAAACTTTCTCCACGAATGAGGGTGAAAGTCAGTGCTCCCCTGGGGGTCAGGGCACCCCAGAGCAGCCAGAGAAATATTCCCTGGGTTTCCACATGCAAACATTACACCCTGCTGCTGTGGTGACCCTGAAAATGACCTTCTGTCCTGTCCTAGGTTACAATATTAAGATTAATATTAAGATACTGCTTCTTCTTTTACCAAATCTTTCTCCTGAATGATCTCGTGATCTTAAATTTGGAATTACCTTGAGAGCTGCTTTCATCTTCCCTCTGCTCCATGGGGAGTGAGACAGCAATTCTATAGGAAATCTCTTTTAGAATCACTAGGAATTTCACTTCAGGAAATATCTTTTAGGATCACTTTTCTGTAAACAGCAACATCCTCTTCAACATCCTCAAGAGCTGTTGAAACCAGGAGGGGCATTGTTTTTTCCTTATCTGCTGTTAATGGCCCATCAATGCCTTTCCACATGACTCTGAGATAACTCCCTCCAGGAGCCATTGCTGCTTAAGGGACCCACCACAGAATGGTATCAGCCCATTGTGAGATGCTCTGCCCAGGGGGGGAGGAGCTAAGAATTCCCGCCTGGATATAATCTGGGATTTGGGACAGAACTCCCGCCAGGAGCCATTTCTGTTTAATGGACCCACAACCTGACTCACAGAATGATATCAGTCCATTGTGAGATGCTGTGCTCAACGGGGAGGAGCTAAGCATTCCCACCTGGATATTATCTGGGATTTGGGACAGAACAGGCAGCCTTTCTGCTGGATTCCCAGAGGAACAGCCATCTTTTCTACTGGATCTTCAGAGGAAGACTACACCCTTTCTAGAGGATCCCTGCTCCAAAAGAACCACACCTGACACTCCAGGAGGGCTGCAGCAACCATTCCAACTGGCCTGCTACCAACAGGGCGCCAGGTTGTGTTCTGACTCTGTCAGTGATTTTTCTTTTGTATTATTGCATGTATTTTGGTTTTCTTTTCCCTTTTCCTAATAAATAGTGTGTCTGACTTGGAGTCTCTCACTGGTTTTGCTTTCAAACCAGAAGATGTCCTCGCAGACCGGCCCGGGAGGTGGAGCTGGAGCTGCTGGAAGGCAGCAGATGCTGGGCTGAGCTCCACGAGATCAAGAAGTGCATCAGCACAGCCTGAGCTGGGTAAATAACCCTGTTCCCCATGGGTCCTGCTGAAGGGCAGCCTTGGAGCAGCACTGGCTGTGTTAGGGATCAATCCAGACTGGCTGTGATTCCCAGAAAGTGGGAATTTTGTCCCTGCTGCAAGAGAGGGCTGCCTAAACTCCTCTACAGTGAGCTTTATTCTAGCTCATTTGAAAAATCATTTAAGTTAAAGATGTCTCCTTTTCAAATAAAATATTTTCAGATTATCCCCTCAGGAAGCAGATTTTGGCAGAAATTTTCACTTCACTGAAGCTTGCTTTGATTTTATTTCTATTGTGGCTTTGGATTTTTAATTTTTTTTTTAATATTCACTTATTTTAAATTATGGAGTGGAAGGCTGGCTCCACAATTTAGAAAAATGTTTGTTCATTCAAGGAAAAAAAAAAAATCAGTCCCCTTGTTCTGCTGAGATCTTGGTAACTTTATAACACATCAATCATTGATAGTCTATTAAAGTCCTTAAATGAACGACCATTTGGCCAAGGGATTTTGGGTACTTGAGGGCTTGGGTTGAAATCTGTCCTTGCCCTGCCTTTGGCCAAGAGGTTCCATTCCCAGGGTGGAATTTTCTTGGCTGTGGAGGCCGATGGAAATCTCTGACGAGCTCCTGCCTGCTCTGTATTTCCCGCACACCTTTCACAATTTCTGTGCTTTTGGGGAGAACGTCTCGCCTGCTCAAACTTGACTCCCTTTTTGGGCTTTAAATATTGAGAGCAGATCAATATCTCATGAACCTCCTCGGTGAAGATGCGTGTGATTTGCTGGGAGCTGTATCAGCCTCTTCTCCTCTCCTTATTCCCACTACAAGCTCATTAAGTCGTGCCACAGGCAGAGATCCATCAAAGGCTGTAAGTGCTGTGGATGTTTCCTGAAGTGTCTCATTCAGAGCGTGATGAGCTTTGAGTGCTTCTCCTAATGCAGGCACAATCCAGAGTTACTGGTGTGCTCTTAACTAATAAACCTCCAGCTGCAGCCCAGAATAGCAAACTCTGTAATCATGGAAAATTGCTTTCTGATGGGTGAAAATGCACGAGCCTGGGGTGGAGATCTGCTTCCCTCCTCCCTTCTCTTTTCTTAAGGCACTGAGCAGGAAGATGGAGAGGGGAAAGGGAGGCAGGAGCATCCATCCTCCCCCTCACTGTCACAATGGCTTTTTTGGTGTTTGACTCTGGTTATCACTGCAAATGGACATTTCAGGATGAATGGGAATGGGACCTCTCCAGGTCACTGTGAAAGCTTCCCCAGTCTGGGCATCATCCAGGAGGTTGCTGAGCCTTCCATGGCAGTGCCAAGTCCATTTTTCCCTGGAAAAAGGTGAATGCTCAGAATCCTGAGGAGTAGGAAACCTGCACCACCAGGGAAGGGATGGTCTGCGGTTCATCCATGTGTCTGAAGCATCTGTGCTTCACCAGGGAGCTGCAGAGAGACCTGGGAGAGCTTGAGCTCATCCCAGCCAGAGACATCCCTCAGGACAGCACCAGACCTTGGCTGGAGATGGCAGGGAAGAGCTTTTCTGGTGGGTGGGAAATACACCAGTGCCTCCAGCTGGAAGTGTGGTCTGCAAGAGGCAGCGAGGGAAGGAGCTGCTTTTGCAGAGAAATGCCTTGGGGGCACACCTGGGCTTTCAGGTGTCAAATGTGGCTCAGCAGGAGATGAAATGCCAAGGGTCCAAGGGCAGAAAAGGTCCCCTCTCACTGCCAGGGCAGGAACATCCCCCTCCATGTCCTTCCTGGGGGGTTTGTGGCTCAGGGGGATGCGTGAATGAGGCAGTGCAGGGAGCTCAGGTCAGCAGGCACTGCAGGACACCGAGCCCTCTCTGGGGAGAACTCCAGAGCCAGGAGCACAGCGGGGTCATTCCCTCATGTGCAGAGCAGGATACACTCCCTGGAAAGGGACAGGGTTATCCTGATGTCAGCTGGGGTGACTGCAGAGCGAGGGCCAGGATGTTCCCTTGCTGGAGCCTGGCCTGGCTGAGGCTGGGTTTCCAGGAAGGAGAATGTCCCTGGGGACATCTGATGCACTGTGGTGCAGGGACAGCCTCAGAGGGATGATAAACACAGCACATGCAACACAGGCACGTGGCACTGAGGGAGGATGCCCAGCAGCCACAACTCACGTCTTTGCAGCTCCAAAGTTGAACTCAAACTTCAAATTCAGTGGGAAGCCATCCCCCACCGCCCCAAACCTTAGATCCACATTTCCCTCTGTGAGGTTTGGCCTTAATTAGGGTTTCTGTGTTCCTTCTGAATTATTCATGAATAATTATTTTCCTTCATACTGGTTTTGGTTAGCCTGCTTCACCTCAGGCTGGCTCATCTAATTAATTGATACCTATGAGAATATGAGGCACAAAAATCTCTCCAAGCCCTTTCAAGATCTTCATATCTAAATTCAAAGACTATTCAAGGACTGGGGCTCTGGCTACTAAATATTAATACTCATAAAGTAATATTTATCCTTATCTTCTTCCACTTTACCTCTTTCCTTCCTTTATGCTTCTTCAGTAAATCAAGATAAGACCATCAATCAGCATCACCAAAAACCTTCCTGGAGTGCCCTTTATAGCTTAGCTGGAATGAATCATTATCTGTGTTTCTAAGAACCTGATGAGCTTTACTGCAGAAATGAAGGTACTCTCCCAGCTGGTTTCTGGCTGAGAGGAGGAAAGGATGGTCTGGAGCACATGTGCCAAGAATAGGAGCAGAGGGGCTCAGCCAAAATCACACGCTCTCCATTGGGACCATGACTGGAATCTTGGGATCATGGAATTTCCTGAGCTGGAAGCGACTCACAAGGACCATTGAGTCCAACTCCTGGCCCTGCACAGGTGAATCCCAGCAATCCCACCCTGTTCCTGAGAGGGTTGTCCAAATGCTTTTTAACTCAGGTTTGAGGCTGTGTCCATTCCCTGGCGAGCTTATTCAGTGCACAACCACCCTCTGGGTGGGGAACCTTTTCCCAATATCCCCCTAACCCTTCCCTGACACATCTCCAGCTCTTCCTTGGGTCCTCTCACTGGTCACCAGAGAGCTCCAGGAGAGCCAGGAGGTCACCACTGAACCTCAAGGCTGTAGGGGGCTGTGCAGGGCTGAGGGTTGTCCCCATTTGGTTTGTGCCTTGTGCCATTGAGTGGTGGCCATGGAAGCACTCAGAGGACACCAGGGGATGTCTGGCAGAGTCAGCACCAGGTCTCTGCACCCATGGCTTCCCCTGGTGCTGGTGCAGCAAGGAGATGAGTTTAGATGGCATGGCAGTGCTTCCAGGCCATGTGTTGTGTTGTTGTGTCTTCCTTCCAAGGCAGAGCCGTCAAGCCTGGAGAGCTGTGATCTGTGGGAAACAGCAGTAGGTCCAAGGATGAGTTGATGAGGTGTCAGATGGAGGTCAGGGCTAGCTGGGACGGAATGTTTCTTCCCCTCCATGGCTGCTGAGATGCTTGGGGGAATTGAAGAGGACACAGAAGCTGTGGGATGACGCGGTGCTCTGAGGGCAGAGGTCCTGGACAAGGGGAAAATCTCCAGTGGCTACAACTCCACCCACACTCAGTCTCTGCCTTTCTTCCTCTTGTTGTGTTTGGGCTGGAAAAAACCCTTGAGTGCAAGAGGACCCTCCCAGCACCCTGCCAAGACCAGGTCTGGGCCAGAACAGCAGCTGCATCATGGGGCCATTCCCACAGCGATTATATCCTGCATGGGAAGGTGTTTGGGTCTTGGAGGGGGTTCCTTGGGCTCCAAGCTGAATGACAGGCCTGGCCAGGACCAACAGGACCCTCTCTGCAAGAGCTCTAGCTGCTTCAGCCCTCTGGGCAGCTAAAGAGTAAACAGTGAAATGAAATAGGCACAAACAAGCACAGAGACCAGCATTCAAGGCTCTCCGGCGCTTCTGGCCTCGGATTTGCAACAAAACCTTTTCTCAGCTGGCTTTGAAAAGGGAACCCACACAAGCTCCTTTTGCTATTCAGCCAAAACACAGGGCTGCTACTCATTCAAGCCCTCTGAATGTTCCCTCAGCTCCCGGGTTCCTTGGGCTGTGCCAAGAGCACAAACAGAGGCTGGAGGTGGGCAGGAAACGTCAGCAACGCGTCCTCCAGAGCGGGGTAAGCAGGGCACATCCCAACACTCTCATCCTGCTTCTTGCTGTGGAAAGTGGGGAGAAGTGCTTGGGAGGACATCATGGAGGCTGCCTGGTTTCCTCCTGTCATTGCTGTCAGGGTTTTGGCTCAGTTTGCCAGGAGAAGCCAAGCTGTTCATCCCTGTTCTGCTCCAGCACTGGAACCTTTCACCTGAGCCATCAAACGTGGGCTGGGGGCTTGGCCAGAGCAGCTCCAGAGCCCAGCTCTTTGGAAACTGCTCACTGCTGTATGGTTGATCTGAGGGGGGCTCCTGGGACGAGTGAAGAGATTTGGATTTTGACTCCATGTTTCAGAAGGCTGATTTATTATATTATGATATATATATATATATATATATATATTAAAATAATACACTAAAACTACACTAAAATAATAGTGAGAAAAGGATTCATCAGAAGGCTAGAAAGAATAGGAATGGAATGCAATAACAAAAACTCATGGCTCTCAGAGAGTCCAAGCTAGCTGACTGTGATTGGCCATTAATTAGAAACCACAAACATGCACCAATCACAGATGCACCTGTTGCACTCCACAGCAGCAGATAGTTAATTGTTTAAATTTCTTTCCTGAGGCTTTTCAGCTCTTCAGGAGAAAATTCCTGGCAAAGGATTTTTCACAAAATATCATGGCTACATATGTGCTGGCTTCATCTGCTCCTTAAGGAAGGCACGACACTGGGATCCTCTCCTTGGGATGCACAGCTTGGCTGTGCCTCAGTTTCCTTTCAGCCTCAGTTGCTAACTCACTGGGCTGTTGCACATTTCATGGACTGATCTAGTGGAGGAAACGCTGAAATTAGGCTCAGCCTAATGCTGAGTGCTAGTCTGATGTGTTCCAAAACCAGGTGAGGTTTTTGGGTTCCCCCCAGGGATGAAGTCACGGGAGTGGTGTCCCCTGGATCATCTGGGACCATGGCAGGAAAAGAAATGGGATTTTCTTGCATTGCCTGTGTCGTCTGTTCTGCTCAGAAGGAGAATATTTTGGCCCATCTCCAGCTTTGTGGCCACCTTGAGGAACTCTTGGATGCAGCTCCAGAAACCCTTCCTGGATGCTTTGATTTTTAGCCCAAGGAGGACACAGCTTGTCCTCATGGCTGGGTCAAGGAGAAAGTATCAGGTTGTCATCCTGTGCTTATCCTTCTGCTTGTCCCTGGAGTCTCTGTGCTTTCCCTTTTGTTATGAAACAGGGTTACAACACTCCTTTTTCCTTCCTGAAAACCTCTGATCTTCTCAGAGGTGTGTTGACATGTAGGGATGAAATCATCCACAGTGGTATTTCTCCCAGCACTGAGGATTTTGCTCTGTTTTCTATTACAAAACAAGCTCCAGGTATCTCACTTCTCCACTCTCCTGGCTCATCCCAAGGAAATTCCCTCAGAAAGCCCCTCCTGCCCTGTAAATTCATTTTCTTTTGATCCCTTCTTCTGCCAGGCATCGCCACCTTACAGCACTGGTACCAATGCTGCTTACATGTGATTTTAAATCCCATCCTAGCTAACACCACAGGGGTTTGAATTTCCAGCTCGTGTGCATGGATCATGCTAGGAGGGCTGCTCATGCCAGGAAATTCCTTGCATTTTCTTGGGTAGTTTTCTCCTCTGTGCCTCCTTGCTGGAACGGGCTCTGGCACAGCTGTTGTTTGCTGCAGCTGCTGGAGAACAGAGCAATCATGGTTCCTCTCCTTCGTGGGCGAAGCTCATTGTTTTGGAAGGAGAGCTGGCATTTTTAGAAACCTGCTGAATCGACATCCTGGATCCCAGAGTGCTCTTGGGCCAAAGCTCAGTGGATGGAAATGGATGCTGATATTTAGGTAGCTGAGTCCTGCCTCTGGATTCCAGGGGGTGAGGTTTTCACCTGTGAATTGAACCCCATTCCTGCTGACTCCAAAGGACTTTGCCCACTCCAAGCCCTGAAGGAGAGGAAGCATTTCATGGGGCTGCTGACACACCTCAAGAGGTTTCCCTACCTGTCTTAGTGCAGGTGACCCATCCCTACTGCCATTGCCTTGTAGGTGATCTTCAGCTCCTTCACAAGATGCATCCCCTCGGAAACCTCTGTCATCCCAGGAGATGCCAATACCTGTCCTGGCAGAGTTTTTTGGACACTGATGGAGGGGAAAGATGAGCAGCACCGTGTGCCCTTGTGATGTCTGCACGCACAGAGGGCAGCAAGATGTGAAAATTCACTTAAAATGTTGGGCAAGGCTTGTTTCATTCTGGTTCCCTTTGGCAGCAGGAGTAAGCTTGTCAGGGATAACAAGGGTAATAAACGTTGCTAAGCAATAAGTGATTCCAAATCAGCTTCATCAGCTCAGCCCTGTGGGGAGGAAAAGGGATCTGAGCAGCAGAAAACACCTGGTAGGGGGATGGCAGACACAAACAGCCCATGTCAGCTTGGGGACAATCCTGTCCCCGTAGCCCTGTTGGGAGAGGGAGGGCAGGGCTCAGATGGGCTGTGGTGTGCTGGTCCCAGTTCCAGCACCACGGGGAAGTGCAGGGTGACCAGTCCATGCTGACCAGTCCTGAGTGATCCCCTGCCATGGGCAGTGCCAGCCTGTCCTCCTCGTGGGATTGAGCTCTGGTGTTACCATCCATGACCCTTCGTGGACTATTGTATTTGTTGGGAGTGTCTCAACGAAGGTAGGAATGATGAATTTGACTCTATGTTTTTAGAAGGCTAAATTATTACTTTATAATACTATATTATGGTAAAGAATGTTATGCTATACTATACTCTGCTAAAGAATACAGAAAGGATACTTACAGAAGGCTAAAAAGATAATAATGAAAACTCGTGACTCTCTCCAGAGTCTGACACAGCCTGGCCCTGATTGGCCAAAGAGTGAAAACAACTCACAGCAGAATCCAGTGAAACAATCACCTGTGGGTAAACAATCTCCAAACACATTCTACCTGATCACAGCACAGGAGAAGCAAATGAGATAAGAATTGTTTTCCTTTTCTCTGAGGCCTCTCAGCTTCCCAGGAGAAAAATCCTGGGCAAAGGGATTTTCCAGAGAATGTGAATGCTGCAATGGATGAGGGGCAGAGCCTGCAGAAGGCAGAGGCTCAACACTGTCAGCACAGAGCTAGAGGATATCCAGAGGGTTTTTCCCGAGGAAGAACAGCACAGGAATTGACCTCTCCTGCTTCTCCTCTCGGACAAGCCAGCTCTTCCCACTGCCATAAACTCACACTGGATGCTCCCACCTCGTGGGGCAGGGGGAGCCCTGGGGGGGGGGGGGGGTCACACACATGTCCTTGAGAGCTCTGTGATAGCCCAAATGCTTTCCTGCCCTCTCCTGCACTGTGGGTTTCTCTGGGTCTGGACTGAAGGCACTTGAGACAGCAGTTCATGTTCAGACTCAGGTGTTTATTATTTCTTATCAGTGAAACAGCCTCACAACCATGAGTTTGGCAGCTTTTCATTAGAAGGCACAAAATGGCCAACAATCTCTTGTTACAAGGTCTTTTAAGACTAAACTATCCAATTAAGAGCTGACACCTGGATTATTTCCCCTTTTAACTCAATAACTGATCCCAAAGAGCCCCCAATGCGGATTTTTCTGCCTAATTACAAAATGCCACCCAAACCCAGGAAGAAGGAGGAAGAAGAAGCATGAAGAAGAAACCCAGGATGACACCCTGTGCCCTCCATCTTGCTTCCATCCACAACATACTAAAAATCCCAAAACCTAAATTTCCCACCTAAGTGATACACGTACACCACTCTCCGTAATCTATTTCACACTTTAGTGGATTCTGGTCTATCTTGAAGTTTTGGAAACTTTCTCCATGAATGAGGGTGAAAGTCAGTGCTCCCCTGGGGGGTCAGGGCACCCCAGAGCAGACAGAGAAATATTCCCAGTGCCCTGGGTTTCCACACTGCACTGCCAGAACCTGCCAAGATCCCAACTTAAATCCCACAGATCTTGCTGGAGGCTTGTTTATCTGTGACAGAAATGTGTCTGTGCTCACTGGCTCCTTCCTGCAGGTTATGGGGGCAGGAGCCAGGATGTCCCCAGGTGTCCCCATCCCCATCCAAGGCACATTCCTTGCTGCTGAGTCCCTTTTTCCATGCCTTTCCTGCTCAGATAAGTTCACTCTCAGGTGAAGCTGTCTCCAGCATGGGTGAGGTGCCAGGGGATCCCATATTGGAATTAAGAACACAGGGGAAGCATCAGAACAGCCTTTTCTGTGCCATGGATTGGCGTTGTGTGCCAGAGGAGCTGGAGCTGGGAAAGGTCTGGAGAAGGACAGTGAGGAAGGTGGAAGCAGGGAATTATATTCCCATGAGGAATAGCCAGGTAAGTACCTCTTGTCTGTGAGAGATGGCTGTGGGAGGGCACAAGAGCAGTTTAGAAACTCACGGATAGTCTGAAGAGTGTGGATGAGGACTCTGCCTCATACAGCTCAAGAATCAGGGGTGATCACGCAAAGCTGACAGGACAAACCCTTTAAATTCCAGGAAATCCCAGAGATGATTCCCCCACCTTGCTGGGGTTTTGATTACTTGCCAGCTATTAGAATGAGCCTGATGGTTGACAGGCATCCCATGCAGCATCCACCTGGCTTGGAAGTGCTCTTCCCAGTGGGAAATCCTTTGGGGATGGCTGCAGAGGACTTCACTGTCATTGTTCACACTGCCCTGTGTCACTCCTCTGTCACAGTTTGTTGTGGGGCTCCAAAGCCTCTCCTCGCTGTCTGCAGTGACTTCTGGCTGCTGATGCTGCTGGTGAGGGAGGAATCAACCCCACGGGGCTCCACCTGATCCTGAGTGATGCAAAACAAGTTCCTCATCACCCCATGGCTGCTGACTTCCTTTTTGCCTTCTGGTTTGCTTCCTGCTCTGCTCTGCCCGCTCACACAGGAGCAGCATGTGTTTGTTTTCCATGTTTTCCGCAGGGTATTTTGTCTGAAAACATTCACCCTCCTTTCCCTGGTTGATTTGGGACAGCTTTAGTTTTGGTCCCAGCCCAGCACCCCACTGGGCCACCTTCACATTGTCCTGGGGGCCAACACACATGGTGGGGGGAAGCTGTGAAGTGGGCACCAGAGTTAAGGGGAAACCAAGCCCTGGTTCCATGGGGTGCCCACAGATCCTGGGGAGAGGAATGTTGTTCTCAGTGGTGCAATGCTTTATCATCCTGAGGGAGCTCAGCACGTGAGAGCTCATCCCTGAGGAGCTGCATTGTGCCTTCCAGCCCAGCAAACTCTCCCCTGGGTGTTCATGCTCTCCTGATTTTACAGATGGCTGTACAGGTGTAGATGGGTTGATCCATGTGGAGTTCACCAGGAGAACAGGCAAAAACTATGGAATAGCTTGGGCTGGAAAGGACCTTAAAGACCATCACCTTCCCCTAGAACAGGTTTCTCCAAGCCCTGTCCAACCTGGCCCTCAACACTTCCAGGGAGGGGGCATTCAACAGATAGATGTCACTGGATTCCACAAATCCACAGATGGATTCCACAGAACTGTTTGAGGATCAGAATATTTCATTTAAAAAAAAACAACCAAAAACAGGAAAGAAAGTGCACCCAAACAAACCTTGTGGATTTTTTTTTCCCTAAAAGCATTTGATCTCTGCCTGGTCTCTTTGTGACGCTGGTGCCATGTGCTGACAAAGCCAAATGTTCTGCTGGACCACAAATCAGGACACACTCATAGGATCACTGTGGGAACCTTAATTTTTGTATTTTTTTCCCTAAATTTTGAACACGTAGTCAATGAACTCTTGCACTGAGCTGCTGCTGCAAAGGGTTGGCAGGAGGGAGCAAGATTTCCCACAAAGGTTTCTTTGTGCTCCTGACTCAACCCCTTACCACGGAGGAATAAGCCATGGATGTTCATGTAGGAGATTCTCTGGGAAGGAGTGGTGGCCACTAGAGGGTGGCCATGCCATAGACAGCACTGCCCTTGGGGACAATGACTTCCTGGGGCAGCTCCATGCACTGGGAACCCCATCAGGGTGAGCTGGCTTCTGGCTTTGGGTCTGGACCTGCCCAGGTACCACATTTCTGACCTGAGAGAGGCTTTGGTACACCCTGATGGCTGATGGACAGGCAAGTGCTTTTCTTATCATGTGTCAGAGGAGGTGAAGAGGTGTGTGGATATCTGGGAAGGAAGAAGAAAGGTGTCAGAGTTAGGTGGTTGTCTAGGCATGGCCATGAGTCTCCTGAACTTCTCAAGTCAGGGGCACCGTGGTGACATTTCCACCAGCTTGGAGCTGAAATGCCATTTTTCTAAGCTCCAGTTTTCATCTGCTTGCATCACAACCTGACTCCACACCCAGGCCAATGCAAACTCTGCCTTCTGGGTTATTGCTTGAAAGCCGCGATGCTGTCAGGGAATGGAAGGAGCTCCACCCCTCAGTTATTGCAGGTCTAGGTGGGACTTGTACTGCTGCCTGTGAACACATTGCATAACCTGAAGGACATTGTCCCGTGGCTGGAGGTGGCCATAGGCTGAGGCCATTGCTGAAAAGGGACAAAATAACTTCTGTCCTCAGTGCCTGGCTCTCTGAAGGTCCCCCAGGCCATCCCACCAGCCCTGGCCACTTTCCAGCCTCCACTTCCCCTCCTCTGCTCTGCTGCTGTGGGATATCTCGTGATGGAGCTGGTTTCCTTGCTCATCCTCCCCCCGTTTTGGCTCTCAACAGGAGCTCTCTGTTCCAAGGAGACTTTGGCAAACGAGCACATTTCTTCCTTTCCTGCCTCAGAACTGTCCCCACCATCCTCCTCACTCTGTCACCCGATGCTCCCTCTTGCTTTGGCTCTCTTTTTGCTTACCCTTCCACTGGCTTCTGGTTCTGCTCCTCACAGCCCAAACACATTTTAATCTTTCCCATCTGAAACAACTCTCCCTCGGCTCTGATTTCCTCCCTGGTTGCCACTTCTGTGCACACACCATGCCAAGACCCAGCTCATGTCTTCACTAAAGCCTTGGCCCGTGTCTGACAGGACCTCACTGATTTTGGGTCGTGCCCAGCATAGTTAATTTCTTCCTCCTGTGCTTTCCTGAAGCCTGAGGACACCACTGGGGCTGCTGACACAGTCAATTTGTCCCCTCCTGCTTACACAGGTCTCATCCCAGCCCCTGAAATCCTTCTGTGTCCAAACCCTGATGGTTTTGCTGTGTTGTGTCCATCCCACCCCTCTGCACACCGACAGCCCTGGTCATCTGGAACCCTTCCTCACTACATGGATTCTCTGTGGCTGGCCACTGCCTTTCCCAATGGAATGGCTGATCCCAATTTCTATTCAGCCCATGCTGTCTGCAGCCTTCTTGCAGCTCAGGTGGGGAGAATTTATTTTAACCATCCTTATTCTTCTTAAGTATCTTCTTAAAACACTACAACACTGGGAGTTGGCAACAAAATGGAAGGTTTGGGAAGACCCAGCATTGTCTTTTTTACTTAGTTATAATTTGTTCTATTCATATTGGTGTCTGCTGATGGTCTCTGACCATATGTAGTTGACTTGTGGACTTGTGGGGTTTTGAATGAACAGGAATTTGATTGAGCCTGGAATGACAAAGTGAATTTAATCCAGGCATCTCTTTCAGTGGAGCTGTGACATCAGCAGCAATAAGTTTTGTTTTCCCCAGGCAGACAAATCATAGAATAGAGAATCATAGAATATTCCATGTTGGAAAGGGACCCACAAGGATCAACAAAGTCCAGCTGCTGACAGGCAAAGGTGTGGGATGCTGCCCAAAAGGACACGAAGGTGCTGGGAGACAGGAGGATGTGTGCGTGGCAGGCAGGCTGTTATTGCCAGCCAGCACCAGCTGGTCCCACACAGGATCTGCTGCTGATTTTGTAGCTCAGTTTCAGCCTCTTTAAAGCTTTTCTGCATTCATGGAAAGGGGCTGGTTGTGTTAGTGCACCCCTGAACACCCTGCAGTGCCAAAACACTCTCTAGATACTCTGATTTTAACAGAGAAGCAGGGAGAGGGCTGAAATGATCTCACAGCAGCTCTGGAAGTTTGTGATTTCTGTGATTGGGGCAGAAGATACTCAACAAGCTCTCTTACACTTCCCACCTTCCCAGGCTGTGGATTGAGATCAAGGTGCCTCCTGCCTTGGCTGTTAGAGGTTCCTGGTGTGTCCTTGTCTGTAAAACCAGTCTGTCCCTCTAGAGCTGGTGCCTGTCCCTCCAGGACTGGTTCCTGTCCCTCTAGAGCTGGTTCCTGTCCCTCTAGAGCTGGTTCCTGCCCCTCCAGGGCTGGTTCCTGTCCCTGCTGGCTTTGCAAACATCAGGCAGACACGAGAACATCTGCCTGATGTTCCCAGTGAAACGTGTGGGATCTGCCCTGTCCTGCTCTGTGCCATGAAGATGTTGCATCCTCAGCAGAGTGAGGGCTGGAGAGGCTTTGGAAAATGCAGATTTCCAAGCCCATTTGCTAATGCTGTGTGCTGACTCCAAAGTGCTGAGGGGAGCAGGAAGAAATGTGTCACAAGAGCTGGGAGAGCTGCTTTGGCCTGATGGGCTTCCATGTTCCAGGCTGGGAGAGCTGGGGTTGTTCAGCCTGGAGAAGAGAAAGCTCCAGGGAGACCTTCCAGCACCTTCCAGTGCCTAAAGGCTGATTATATAAAGGAGAGAGATGAACTTTAACACAGTAGATCCTGATAGGAAAGGGGGAGAGGTTTTAAACTGATTTAGGTCAGATATTAGGAAAAAAAAATTGTTCCCTATTTGGGTGGTGAGGCCCTGCACAGGCTGCCCAGAGAAGCTGTGGCTGGCCCATCCCTGGAAGTGTCCAAGGGCTTGGAGCAACCTGGGACAGTGGAAGGTGTACCTGTTCATTTCAGGGGGTGGAACTGGGTGTTTTTTAAGGTGCCTTCCAACAAAAACCATTCCATGATTCTATAATTCCATGCTCCCACGTTAGGCAACCCCTTTGTTTTGAGCCTGTGTAGGATAGGCAGACCCTCATGGAAAGAGACTTCAAGTTCTCATGTGCCCTTTGAGGGAGCATCTGAAAGATGATTCCCAGGCCTCAAAAGGCAGGAAAACACAAAGGGAGCCTGGAAAAGACCCAGGACACCAAGATGCACAAAGCTCATCAGGCTGGGAGGAAGATGGATCAGAAGGGTTGTGACAGAGGACTACAAATCACTGGGTGGTGTGGGAAGGGTGGACAGGAAGAATATGTTCCCTGTCTCTATCTCTGTGAGAATTACAGGACATCAGATGAAACCAGAAATTGTAAATCCAAAACAAACAAGAGGAGGTGGCTCTTCCCCCAGTGTGTAATTAAGCTGTGGAACTCCTTGCAACAGGATGTTGTGGACGTTGAAAATCGATGGGGGTTCATAAAGCAACGAGATAAATTGATGGAAGGAAAAAAAAATCATTGTGGGTAATTAAATATGAAATTGATCTCTATGGCACAGGAACCTACCAATTAGAAGCTGACTGGATATTTTGGGGAGTTATCTCAAATTATTTGCTGTACTGTGACACTCCTCTCTAGATATACATTTCTGGCCATGGCCAAAGAGAAGTCACTGGGGTGAATGGAACTTGATGGCTGTTCTGCAGGTCCCACATTTTTGTGCCTACCTGGTGGTAGATTAGGGTCCCCCCATTTATTTTTTAGGTCCCAGGACTTGTGAGGATGCTGCAGGAATTTTGGTGGCTTGCTGTGGGAGCTTCTCCTGTGTTCTCATGGATATAATGCTAATATAAATTACAATTAAGGTTTTTCACAGGAAGGGGCTTCAGTCACATCCACAGGGACCATAAAATGGCTTGGAAACTGTTTGTGTCCTTAACATTCCATGCTCCCCAAACATCCTGACACCAAGTCATGGTGCTTGTTTAAGCTGCATCTGCAGATCAGCTGTGGATCCTTTGCAGTGGGACCCTGGCTTTAATGGGATCCATCCCAGTGTAACTGCACCTATACTGGAGTTTGGTCACCTGCAACAAGGGTGGCTTTGAGGAACATTTCATCATTTTCCTGATCCTAATTCATAGGAGTAATCTCAAGTAATCTCTCTAAGGAGGCTTAGACTAAACTTTGCTAATTCTACATATTTCTCCATTTGTTGTTTTGAGCAAACATATTTTTTTCTAGCCAAGGCACATCAGAGAAGCTTTTGCTGCCTTTTCCCCAGCCTTGTGTGGACCAGCAGCATTGATCAGATGATGCAGCACCTTTGGGACCTGAAGGCACTTCCCTACCCTTGTGTCTGCTTAGCCTGAGTGCCTCATGCCTTGGTTCCAGCTGGGATAGAGTTAATTTCCTCCTTAATAACTGGTGCAGTGCTGTGTTTTGGGTTTGAGTAACATTCCTCAGTACTATTAAAACACAAATATGCTCCCCTTCCCGGCGCCCATCCCCATTTTTATCCCTGCCATCTCCTCTCTGTTTATTGACCACGCAGAGATGCAATTATGGGAGTCGTTCCACCCGAAAAATGTCTGAACATCAACACCATCCACGTGGTGATTTTATGGGTGGGGAAAGAGGAAGCAGCAACACTTTTGGCAGGTTTTTCTGCAAAGACTCCATGCTGGGAAGCCTCAGATTCCAGGCATGTTGGTGTTTGCACAATGCCATCATCAGCAGTGCTGGTTTTGTGACCTCTGGCTCCACGTGCCTTGAAACAGGACCTGTGCACTGGTCAAGATGAACAGGGGCTCGAGGCAGGTTTTAATTTTCTTGTGAAACTGGCCTCTCAGGGTGAATACAGAGGGATCAGCAGGGATGGAAATCATCAATCCCAACTCCAGGAGGTGACCAAAGCACGCTGGGCCCTGCCCTGTGCTGGGTGCTGTCTGTGGTCCTTGCTAGCGCAGCTCGACTCGGTGACATTTAGAGACACAGCACGTTCCCAGGGCGTGACCTTTTGAGCAAAGAAAGAGAGTCCTGTGCCTGGGAAGCTCCAGGCTGCTGAGTTTCCCCACGTAGAGCCTGGTGCTCCCACTTCCCACAGATCACAAGGCAAGGGGGAAGTCACGATGCCAGCACTCGCTTTTTTGACAGCTCCGATTCTCAGCCTTGCTGCAGCTGCAAATTCACATCAGCTTCCCCATCTGGCTTCCCTCCACAGGGCCAAGGAGGACACTTCCAGCAGGCCTGGAACAAGCCAAAATGTGCATCTTGCTGACAACTCCCTGCCCTGTTCAGAGCCAAATGTGAGAGGTGACTTTGTCCCCAAGTTGGAACGCAGATTTAGTTATCCCGTGACAGCCTTGCAGATTTGCAGCTGGAGGGGCTGAAGGCTGGAGGTGAAGGCACAAAATACAGGCTGAAATTTGGAGGGCAGGAAGAGTTTTTTACAGTACTTGGTGTCCAACATTGCATTGGGAACCTGAATCTCTCTGATGCCTCTGGGCATCATCAGTGAAGCCACAACTGTGCAGAGGTGAAGGTGGCATTTCTTACATCCCAACTACTCCACTGGGACACCCCAGCTTCAGGTCCTTCTGTCCCTTAGGCTGCAAAAAATCATTTTGATTCAGCAGTCTCCTTCATGTTTACCTTCCCAAGAGCTAAAAGGAAGCATTTCTGCCCAAAACTCTCTGTGCTGCTCAGATCAGAAATGCCTGCAAGTTCCCAACCCATGAAGCTTTGTGGCAGGGCTGGTGTGGGAGCTGCAAATCCAGCAATCAGCCTGTTCAGACCTTATTGGGATTCAGAGGTGTGAGGTTCATAGGCCATTTTCATAACAGATGGGAATTTTAAGTAGCTACACACTGCAGCAAATTATGTATTTGCTTACAATCTATTATTGCATGTAATTTTTAAAGTTGAGATATCAGAAGCCTTTGTAGAAGGAGAGGTGACCCAATGTGCAAGGCTGCGAGTTTCTGTGTGTTCCAGACCCATTTCACCTGGAAGCATAAAACACTCTGGAGGTTTTTCTGCTTTATCAGGATGTGGACACCATGATCTGAGGGCTCAGGAGTCCAGGATTCTGCACTCTGATCAGAGCTTGACTTCTCTTCAATTTGTACAACATGTTCTGCCAAGTCAGGAAGCACCTGAGACTGGTTTAATGAATTTTCTTATAGCAAGTTAAACCATGCCTTGAGTCCACCCCAGTTTAGGTGTGCTGCTCAGTCCATGCCCAGGCAGGACATCTTAGGCTGAATGCTTGAAAAAAATCCTCTTCCTTTCTGAAGCCACATTTTAGTTTTGGATCAAACCAAGTCACCAGATTGACAAGAAAGGTTTGTGTATGGCAGGGGGAACTCTGAGTTGCTCTGAAATTGTGTCCAAGGCTGTCATGGTTTGTAATTCTGACCTTTGCTACACACTTGCTCAAAATCTGCTCGGCTGTGGTGCCTAAGCAAGACCCAGACCCTTTGGACGATGCAGATGTCAGTGTGTGTGCACAGGGTTGTGAAAATGTTGATTCATCACAAATTTGTCTGAACTGAGGTGGAGCTGAAGGATGGTCATTCCCCTCAAGACAGTGATTTCCTCTTGTTTTCTTTCAAAAGCCCAGAGGAGGATTTGTTTCCACACTTTAGCCAGAAGCCAGACTGCAGCACCCCGAGTCCTGCCAGCCCCTGCCAAGGCAGATGGTGCTATTTGACCTGCTGCAGCCACTTCCATTTTCATCAGCAGCTTTGTAAATGGTTCTGGGCAAAGGGACATAATCTTCTTCTATGATACCTGCCAGGAAAATCCTCCTGGAGACAGCCCCACATGATGTGCCTGCTCCCTGGTCTGTGCTGGGCTCTGCCTTAGGAAAGGGATGAGTCTGTCAGGTTGTGCATCCTGGTTCTTCCTGGGAGCATTCAGACTCCTCAGCTACTGATTTAACCAGACAAAGTCACTCCAAACATGGGGCTCCCGACCTCCCCAGCCTTTTCCTTTGTGCTTATCCTACTGTGATGTAAACTGAGTAACTCCTGCTTTGTAAAGCAGCAGAAAACCTTCAGCTTCAGATGAATATACATAAAAACTTGAGTAAAAAAAGGTACTTCGTATAAGTACTATTTAATATTTACATGCAAAGACTTTCCATCAGGATTAATTTCCATTACTTTGATCCTGAAATAGTTTGGGTTGGAAAGACCTTAAAGACAATCCAGTTTCACCCCTTGCCATGGGCAGGGACACCTTCTGCTAGTCCAAGTTGCTCCAAGTCTCATCCAACCTGGCTTTGAACATTTCCAGGGATACTTCTGGCCATATGAAAGTCAGGAATGGAATCTAAACATTGCCCAGGCTCAGAGGATGGGCTGAGATTTACCCCTGTGCTCGAGATGCTGATGAATCAGTTCCCTGCTCCAGCTGTGGTCTGTGTTGGGAAGGTCTCTGCAGTGTCCCAGGTGGGTGTCCCACCTCTGGCTGGCTGCTTTTGCTTTGGTCTGTTTGTCCCACAGGAGATGGAGGGGGAGGAAGAGGACTTTTCTCTTTCAACCCACTCACCCCTGGGACTGCTGCCTGTGCTGCTGAACCCAAACAGCAGCCAGAGGTCACAGCCTCAGTCCTCAAATGTCCCAGAAGAGGAAGTGCTGTACATGCTGAAACTGTCTCCTCGACAAAACAGCAAGACCAAAGCTGCAGCTGGGGTTTAAACAGCCTGACCTTGAGTAACACAGGCTTGCCAGCTTGAAGAGAAGGTAAATGTGTGATTTGGGGTGGGAAGGCAATGGTGGGAGGGAAAGACTTGGCTTCCAGAAGGGTAAATCTCTCTGGATCCTGGTGAAAATATCTTCACTGTAAGAGCGGTCAATCATTGAAACAGGCTTCCCAGGAAAGTGGTGGAGTTCCTGGGACTGTTCAAAAACATGTAGGTGAGGCCCTGGGACATGGGTTAGTGCTGGCCCTGGCAGTGCTGGGTTAAGGGTTTAACCCGATCTTAAAGGGTTTTTCCAACCTAAATTGTCCTGTAACTGTGTGGTGATGCTCCACACGGTGACAGCACAAGGAAAGGTGTGTAGGTGCCCTGCAGAACACACCTGTGCCTCACATGGGCATTGCCAGGACCTCTGGGACAGCCAGGCTGGGTGGGGGCTGAGCCCCCAGCAGTGGATGTAGCTACTGGATCTGTCCTGGGGCAGGGAACCAATGCCTGGATTGAGACCAGCAACCCACTGAGCGTGGTGACAGCTGTGAGCTGCAGCTTGTAATGGGCACTGACACAATTCCTGACCATGGGGACGTATCCTGGCACATGTTTGTCAGCTCTAGGCTCATGCTGGGGCTGAGGAACCTGTGCCTGGGGGTTGCACAGAGCCTGTGGCTTCATTCCCCTCCTTCCTCCTTTGGGCATCTTGGCTTAAAGCCTCTTGCCAGGGCTCTCCGGCACCACTCCAGCATTCCTGCACCATCTGCCATGCCCATATGCCCAAGGTTTTGTCCAAGGGCACTCTGCACATACCCTGGTCCCCATTCTGGGGGGGTTGAGGACAGCCCTCACAAGGTCTTTGAGCTGAAGGAATAACAATAATTTCATTTTGTACCCAAAAAGAGCAGGTGAACCAGAAAAGACGTGCAGCAATTCCAGTTCAGAGTGGACACGGTTAATCTATTCCAGGCAAGAACAGACAAGAGCCCACAGCATTTAACCAGGAGCTGCTTCCTGTGGACAATGACTGACAATGTGACCATAGTCCTGCTTAATGAAATAATTTGTAGCTGGTTCAAAAGGTACGAAGGACCTGCTTGACGTTTTGTAGTGGAAAAAGTCCATGGCCTTGTTTTACACAGTGAAACGGGAAGGTCTAAGCCCTGGAGAAAGTAGCTCCAGGCAGGAAATGTGACTGGACATATGGACAGGTGGCTCTAAGGACCTTGTTTGCAAAGAGAGGCTGGAGCAGGGTAATGGACTGGCCTGGCCTGATTGGTTTGGGGGTTTCTGTGTGCTGTCTTGTCATGGGAGCAGTGGGAACAGGGGCAGGGCAGGGATTTTTAAAGGTAAAAGAATGAGCAATGACTTCAACCAATGCAAATGGATTTAGGTCTGCTTTGGTCATCGGGTTACCTGACTGATGGAGCAGTGAAGCTCCCTGCAGCCCAACAGCTTAGGGATAATGTGAGTTGGGATGAATTTGTAGGTGCTCCAGGGCCACGAACTGCCAAGATGATTCCATTATTTGACCAGGAGCTGCAGGAGAGACTTTTGGAGAAGTCTTGAACTCCTCAAGTCATCAGTCTGGGATCCTGACTGCAAATCAACAAGCCTGGCTCCCTGGGAGGATGGAGGAATTGGTTTGTGAGGAGCTCCTCACACCATCCCATGAACTGGCAGTCCTGATGGAAATTTGTCCTGTCCAGTGGTAGCATGTCCCTGGCTGTGCTGTATCAGAAGTTCAACAAACGCAATGTGTTTTCTGTGAAATGTCCAGCATTCCACAAATCTGACATTCTGATGGGAAAAAGAAAAAAAAAAGTGTTGGCCTGGAAAATTCCCAAGCATCCTGACTGGCTCTGTGTGGTGTAAGGAAACGTGACAGCATTATGCTGTCCATCCCATCCCTTGGGTGTAACCTCATCCCAGACCTGAATAACCTGTCACTCTTGGATAAAGGGTCTGGCTCTCTGCTCTGGCTCCCCTGTCCCCACTGAGCTTGTTTCCATGGATTTCTGCCATGAACATGGCTTTATCTTGGTCTCCTAAGGAAACATTTGTGAGCACACTCTGCACAAGTATGGAGGAGGCCTGGCTTCATCTGTGACCTTTGCTCTTTACCTTCCTTGAAGAATTTGACCAGCTTCCACCAGATTTCATGGCAAGAGCCACAAATATGAGCTGGTGGTTGACTTGCACCATGGGGGGATCACAAGGCACAAATCCACATGGAATCATTAGGCATTGTCAGCTTTGTTGCATGTTGAACTATTGTTCATGTTGAACTGTTGTTCTCTCTCCACTCCTCTTTTTGCCCTGCAGGGTGAGATTGAAGGGGCCAAGGAAGGTGCACATGCCTGGAAAAAGGAATTTGCAGGCTTATCTCCCTTTTGCTTTCTGTATGGGGTTTGTAGTAGCTCTCCCCAGCCCAAAGTCAGGCTGGGCCCCTTTGCTTTCCCCTCTGGATGTTTCTCTGCAGAGCAGAGCCCATGAAGTCACTCTCCAGATCCTTCATTGGTCTGTAAAAGCCTCTGAGATTCAGCTGCTTTATAAAAGAAGAAGTTAATTTTTCATGTTAATGTAGCACTTTTGACTTGGCTGTCCAGAAGCCTACAATGTGCAAACAACAAAACATTCCTGCTGTAAAATTCATGTGCTCCTCAAGGGATTGCAGGGAGGCTCCAGGAGTTTGGAAGTCATAATTTAGGCCTTCAGCTGAAGGCTGGAAAATTCAATGGATTTTGGTGTGTATGTGACTTGATAAAATCTGGGTTTCTCCACTTATTGAGCAACTGCAAGGGTGGGGCTTAGGAAGGGTGATGAGGATTTGGACACTCCTGATGACAAGGTGTGAGCTGGCGATGTCCCTTGTCCTAGAAACACCTCAGGTGGACAAAATGCATCAACACAGAAATGAGATGTTTTCTGGCATCTGATAAAACCAGTGAGCTCTGGCATCCAGACCCTGCCCTGATTGTAAAATGGCCACAGCCACCACCAAAAGCAAGAGTCATGCTTTGTCCACGCCTACACAGGAATCACGTCCTACAGGGATGTCATTTGAGGATGGAGTCCACTCTGCTGGGAGTATTTGGGCTGAACAACACCTCTTGTCCATTCCTGCAGGAATGAGGGACTTTGTAAAGAAGCAGCAAGCTCCATGCTGCCAGCCAGAGGGATCCTTGGACAAATCCAGGTGCTGCCAAGCCACCCTCTTGACCCTGCTCTTCTGGAGACACAACATCTCCTTGCACTCCTGGTTTGGAACATGAGTCTCCTCCCCAGCCACCCAAATAAGCAGTTGTGGTAACAAAGAGGCTTTCACAACCTCCTGTGTGACAGTGGAAGACGTGGGGAAGGTGATGATGTCAAGGGTGGTTCCTGCAGCCACCCAGCATCAGGGTGTGTGCACCCTTTCCAAGAATGTGGCTGCGGGGTGTGGGGTCACAGCTGAAGCCCTCGGATGGGGTGGATGGAACACGGGGATCAAATCAATATTGAACCAGAAAAAGCAGGGGGAGGAGAAGTGTAGGAAAGAGCCACAAAAGGAATTTGAGGGGGGCAATGGGAGTCCATGGAGGACAGTATGATTAAAGGCCTGATCCTGCTGCTACGTGCCACCTCTGGGAGTGGCCACCTGCTGACCTTGGTGTCAGTGGCACTGAGCACCAAACACTCAGTTTCTTGCTTGGTTTGACCAAGCAGGGAGATCCCAACAATGGAAGGAAGGTCACAGGCTGCTCTTGCACCCCTGACCTACATCAAAAGTAGAATAGAGACTTCTATGTCATTAGAAGAGCTTTAATTTAAAAGAGATCCAGGCGAGGGACCCTGGTCTCTGTCTGGGGGCTCATGGAGAGGATCCCACTGGAAGGCAGAGGAAGACCATGGAGCAGCAGAGACTGGTGCTCTCTTCTCCTGGCAGGTTTGAATTTCCAAGTGCAGAGTGTGGTGGGCACAAGACAAGTCAGCACATGGTGATGGATAGCATGATTACGGATAGATGGCATTATTATGTATTATTGTCTCTGCCCCATTCCTGGAAGTGTCCAAAACCAGGCTGGACAGAGCTTTGAGCCACCTGGGATAGTGGAAGGTGTCCCTGCCCATAGCAGGGGGGGTGGAACTAGGTGGCCTTTCAGGTTCCTTCCAACTTAAACCATTCTGTGATTCTAAGAATACAGGATTCTGTGATCTGCTCGATGGGTTACCTCAGTGACAGGTCAGCAGAAAGGTCTGGGGATCCTAAGGGATGAGTCTTTATGCTTCAGGACCCCACTGCACCCCCCTCTCCTGTGGGCAAAACACCCTGGCTGCCCTTAACGTGGAAAGATGTCAAAATTCTCTTTTGCACCTGAGGAAGAGCCAGGCACAGCCCTTACAAAGCTGCATAATTCAGGAAGATCTCCAGGTTCTCCCCTGGACTGCAGCCTGGAGGTGCTTTGTCTGAATGTAGCAATGCTCTCTGATGTGTGGGATTTAGTGGAAAATAAGGGCATTTATCAAATTCTCTGAGTGCAGCAAGGAGAGGGGTCAGCACGTTCCTGCTTCCCAGCCTCACAGCTCAGTTCTGTGGAACAAGGATGTGTGTTGGAATGAGAGAGGTGGGCCAAAGGCCACCAGGCTCACCCTGATTTCAAATCCCTCTGTTCCCTCACAAGCCCAGGGAATCTCCAGAGGAATTCTCTGCCTTCCAAACACACAGGAGCTACAAACTGAAAGGCCTCTCTCCTGACTGAAAAATATTAGCCAGATAAGCTGAATATTCTTCTTTTAATTTAATTTTAATAGCCAAAACATACTATGCAGGCAACAGATCCGATGTTTCTTGGCTAGCAGGGATGATTAGATCTCTATAACTATATGCTATGAAGTGTTCTTGCTACAATAAATAAAGGTCAAAGGCAAGACACTTCCTGCTACTTTTGCTGACACGTGGCTGCCATTTAGTGATTCATAATCTCTACACACGGCTTGGCACACGCAAGGGATTTTTTTTTTTTTTTAATAGGAGCTGTTTTCCACTTGTGCAAACACAACAAAGGATTTAAAGGGACCTGCTTTGAGCCACCTCCACCACCAGCAAGATTCAGCAAAAGGTAAAAAAGATGTGCAGGACCATGGGCTGTGTGTTGAGCTATGCACAAGTGGGAGCTGATGCTCTGCTGGCTTTTAGGGGTCTTTGAGCTGAAAAAAGTTTAAAGATATGCCTGTTTTTGATTTTTTTTTAAATAGTTTTTTTCTTCTGTATATCCCAGTGCCTCGTGGAACTGCATAAGCACTGGGAGTGCAGATAACAAATGCTGGGAGATAAAAAAAACTGATGGTGTTTGGGTAGGATTGTGGTGGGCTCTGGTCTTCTGGTCCCCAGGCTGGGATTTAGTTGTGACATGGACTCTGATGAGATAAATTTTATTATCTGGACAGGAAAAGGAAAAAAATAGTACAGGAATTAAGTGTTTTGCCATGTTGGGTCTGCTCTGTGGTTTGTACAATTTGTTGGTAGCAGGTGTACAGGGGCAATTGCAAAAATATGTGAAATGCCCTTCATATTTAGGAAGAAAATTGGGCATAAGCTGCTTGCTTCATCCATCAGGCATTCTTAGTTCTGAAGAGTTAAGTTGTGTAAGGCTGTGGTTATTTTATTTGAGACAACTTTTTTTTTCTGTTTCTGTGGAAAATATCTGCAAGACTCAGACAAACCTGAAACATCAGGATGTGGAGAGCTGCTGGGTATTTGGGTGTTTGTCCTGAATGCAGTGAAAAGGAATGACTTTTTAAATGCACTCTCACGATTTCTCAGAGAAAATCAGACTTTTCTGCACTAAAAGTCTGCCTCGTCTCCCATTTTGTTTTGTTTCAATGACCTCACAAGATGTTTCCAGTTGGAGGTGGACTGGGAGATGTGCATCTGTGAGCAGGTAATTCCATAAAGTTACCTTTGGTGGTCGGTCCACTTCATTTCCTTTTGGTAACTTTATTTTTCTACTGTGCATTCATGAAAAGTTCAGGGAAATGGTTTGAATTGTGTTGTTTGAGTGAATTCCCCATGCAGTCATGGAATTGTAGGCTCACGGAATGGTTTGGGTTGGAAAGGACCTTGAAGATCATCTTGTTCCAATCCCCTGCCATGGGCAGGGACACCTTCCATGATCCCAGGTTGCTCAGAGCCCTGTCCAACCTGGCCTTGGACACTTCCAGGGATGGAGCAGCCACAGCTTCTCTGGGCAACACGTGCCAGGCTCTCACCACCCTCACAGGGAACAAATCCTTCCCAATATCCCATCTAAATCTTCCTTCTTTCAGTCACTTTGGGGTTTGTATAACAGCCCAGCTCAGAGACTGCTCTTAATTGTGCAGCAGGAGCCAGTCCTTGCATGGGAGCCAACAGCCGAGGGGCACAGGAGAGAAAAAGCTGGCTGGGGAAGGGGAATCTGAGTGGGAGCCTTACACAATCCATGGTCCTACTGACTGAATCACGCTGCTGATGTCATTTATTAGGGTTGTTTCCTGCTGAGGAACAGACCCAGCAGCACACAGGTCTCCAGCCACTGCTGGCACGCTCCGGCGCGGTGAATCACCCGTGCTGTTTGCTGAGCTGAGTCACTGGCGAGGACAGAGACCTCACAGAAAATATTCCTTGGTGAACAAACTACTCCAGGATCTCAGTTAAAAAAAAAAAAAAAAATCCAGGTTCCTTTCTGGCATTCTTTGCCTGATGAAAGGAGAGTTTTTCTCAGTGGAATATCTCTGCTCCAAGGTGGTGTCTGGGTGCAGAGTGACCTGTGTTTCCAGCTGGCAGAACAAAGGCAGGGATCGTGTTTGAAGGCTGTTTGTTCAGCATCCCAGTAGCAAGACTTTGGGCACCTGGAAACTTTGGCAAGCAAAACCTGCATTTCATGATTTTTTTTTTTTTTCCTTCTGAAATCTAAGGAAACAGAGAAAAAAAAAAGGTTTAGGTTTTTTTCTTTTCAACCAAAAAGGAAATTGTGCAAGGAGGGGGAAAAAGGAAAGTTGTTCCAAGTTGTTCCAAGTTGTTCCAAGGCCAAATTATCACCTGCTCACTTTTAATATTGGCTCAGGTAAGTAAAAAGAGAACTGAAGAGCACACATAGTAGGTCTGGAAAAATCCTGTGCTTGAGAGACAGGGTAGTGAGGGAACAGCCAGCCAGTGTCTTGGCTCTACAGGAACTAGTGGCCAGAAAATGAAATTGGTGGGATACCTCCATGAAGGTGGTTCCTCATGCAATGGGTAGCTGAGCTGGAAATGTCTTTCTGAAGGATATTGTGGATATGAAAATGTTCAGGAGGTAAATGGGCTACTGAGAGATGATGGAATTTATGGAGAGACATCTTCGGGGATTTACTAAGCAGATAAATCCCATCAGGCTCAGGACATCCCTTGAGGTGAATATAAAGAAGGCAAGGAGAGCTTTGGGGAGATGTGTTTTGTGTGTTTGACCCTGTGATAGTTTACTTCTGGGGAACAAAGTTCTGGGAGTTCCTTGCACTTCAAATTCCAACAGACCCAACCTTGAGCAACTCCTCGTGGCCACTGGTTTTATTTATCTTCCCATTACTTTAACCTGAAGCAGCAGGAAGGAAAATGAGCTTGGCCACTGAAGCCACGGTACTTTGCACCATGTGAGCAGAGTTGGGAAGAGCATCCCTGGGCACCAGGGGCAGGAAAGTGTCCTTTAAAAGTTTGAGGTGCCCCAAATGATACCAGAGAGCTTATGAGGATGTTCAGCTTTCCTCTTACATTTTCTTTTCCAAGTCCCTTCCTACCTTCATCTGCACCAGCCAGAGCAGCTTCCAAGCTGGATGGAGCCTGAGCACTGTGGCTCTTTTTATTCCCTAATGTGTCCTGGCAACACTGGGCAGCCAGCCTGGCATTTTGACTGAGATTTTAAAGGCTTGCTATTACTGATTTCTCTTTTTCCATTTCTCTCCCAGCAACACTGGGTTATTTTACCTTTTTTTAAATTATTTTTTTAAACTCTTGCTTTGCCCTTCCTTTGGGGACTAGGACAAAGGACATAGCTCCTCAAAAAATATTTAGATGCCAGATCCCTGCTAGCACCTATCACCAACTGTACTGTGCTGCTACCTCTCTTCTTCCCCACCTCAGAGCCAGGCAAACACATTCTGTTCTTTTGAGATTATATCCTGGAGATCTGAATGTCACAGCAGGCTGTGCAGTTTAACACAGGAAACATTTGTGCCTGCTATTTAAGAGAAATAAGTTGCTCATGTTTCCCTGGGAACCAGCCCGTCAATCGAGCTCACTTGACTCCCCTGTTATTAAAATAAAATGTGAAAGAGTCAATGGATATATTGCAAGCCGTGGAAGGGCAAAAATGCTATCTGGGTGTATTTTGTACCCAAAATACGCATCCCTATGTAAAGAAGAAGTGTTTTTTCAGCTTTTTCAGACGGATTGCTGCTCTTTTGGATTACTTTTGCTGGCAGTGTTGTGTCTTCACACACAGAACTTGGAGCTGACTGTAAAAGAGCCCCCTGCAGCTCAGCAGTTGTTGCATTACGTCTGTGTGCAGGTTACACACAACACTTGCTCCCCAGGCACCCTGGCACTGCTTTTGTGGCTGTACCAAGCCTGTGTTCTTTATTACATCTCTTAGACCGCTCCTTCAGAACTTGCCTCTCCACCCCAGGAGTGTTCCTCACCTCGTTTTTTTGCGGCTTTATAGGAGGGTTTATCTTTAAGACCTGCCACTGGGAGAGGTGGCAGGTTATCCGTGGGGCAAGGCTATTTTTAGGGAGCGCAGTGCCAGGATGGCTCACAGCTCTTGGCAGCGAACACGTGCGGAGCACAAAGGCAGCCTCTGTGCTCAGGGCTGCAGAACTGGGCACCCTCAGGAGCTGGGAGCCAGGCACAGGCAGGGAACAGGGCACAGCAGGAAAAAGGAGCTGCTCTGGGCAGGGAGAAGGGCTGTGGGCGCTGCCAAGGCACAGGAGGGGAGGCAGGGGCTGCCCAGACTGGGATGGAGACAGGGGAGATTCTCAGGATCGTTCTCTGGCTTTTGCAGCTATCAGCCCTTGGCTTTTGAAGGGAAATAGCCAAACCAGTAACATAATGCCTGGAAGAGAGATATATTGCTCTCTTTGATTATTGAAACACCTGGCCAATGCTGGAGATCAAAAATGGGAGTAGTTTGCATTTTCCCACCGTGCTTTCCTCTACCTGCTGTGAGATAAAAGGCAGGAGCTGTGCTGCCGTCAGCAGCAAAGCCTCCTCCCAGATTTCCACATCCAACCCTGTTCCTTTGCACCTGCCAAATATTCATTTCCTGGATTCTTTTTGTGTTCAGAATAGTTTAAGTGATTGCGGTTTCACGCAAGCTGTGCTGAATTGGCGACAAAGGGCTGTAAGTGTTCATAGCTGCTTTCACAAGAAGGCATGTTGGGTGAGATAGGACTGGATCTCCTGGGGATAACTTGTGAGGAACAGAGGTTAGAGGTGCACAGAATAGTGATAAATTGCTGGGAATCCAGCTGTTGACTGTGTCACACAATATAAGGACATGAGAGCACTGAGGGCTGGAGCACCTCTCCAAAGAGGAAAGGCTGAGAAAGCTGGGGGTGTTCAGCTTGGAGAAGTCTCCAGGGAGAGCTCAGAGCCCCTTCCCGTGCCTGAGGGGCTCCAGGAGAGCTGGAGAGGGACTTTGGACAAGGGCATGGAGTGACAGGCCAAGGGGAATGGCTTCCCACGGCCAGAGAGCAGGGATAGATGGGATTTTGGGAAGGAATTCTTCTCTGTGAGGGTGCTGAGCACAGGTTGCCCAGAGTAGCAGTGGTTGCCTCATCCCTGGAAGTGTCCAAGGCCAGGTTGGAAGGGGCTTGGAGTGATTTGGGATGGTGGAAGGTGTCCCTGCCCATGGCAGGGGATTGAAACAGGATGATCTTTCAGGTCCCTACCAATCTAAACCACTCCATGAATCCAGGATTCTCTGATGAATGGAAATAGCCAGGTCCTTGCAAATCAAAGGATTTTGCAAATCAAAGGATTTTGATTATTCCTTGATTCATTGTCAATATTTACCTGAAGAAAGCAGACCAGCTTGTGGAAACAAAATACAAAGAAGGTTATTAAAAACAGGGGAACAATGTCTACCCCACGAAGCCCCTGTCAGAAAATAACTGGGAGCTGAGAGTGGTGAGTCCTGTTCTCCCACTTGTGGAGACTCAGGTTGTTCCCTGGCCAGCACACAGGTGTGTGGAGAAGATAGTGCCACCTTTTAATCTGCTTCCTGCCTGTGCTCCAGGGAAAGAATTTCCAATTTTCCTCATCCAAATGAAACCAAAAGGGCACTTTAGGTACAAGAACTCAAAGAAATGGAATCGTGAAGGATTTTTAAATTTAGCAGAGAGAAATTTGTGGCAAGAATAAGTAATTGGGACTTGAAGCTGGACAGATAGAAGCCAGAAAGAGCAGCACATTTCAAGTTTTTAGGGTGTGTGCTTGCTACCCCAATTTATTGAGGATTGCAAAGGATCTTTCACACATGGATTTTTTTAATATTGTTGAGATTGGATACTTTACTCAGAAGCTATATCCTTCCAGAAATCCATGTAGGAAAGTGTCAAATCCTGTAGCTCTCAGGAAGAAGAAATTACTGCTTGAGCAGTCTCATTCCAGAAATTGCCTTCCTAGAATGGAATAAGGATGAACAAACATGGGAGGGGAATTTCTCCTTCTCACCTGGTCTAGTTTTATTTTTAACCACAGAGGTGAGCTGGGTGGTTGTTCTGTGTCCAGATTGTTCATCATCATCATCAAGGGGAAATATTTATGAGAGAGCTCCCTGTCACTTGGACAGCCTGTCAAATAGCAAAGGTCATTGTTACTCATTCCCATGAACTGCTGCAGCTACACTGGGATGACTGGAAGGTCACAAAGACTTTTTTAGCAAAGGGCAGACTCTCTGAAGTGACTTTTGAAACTGTCTGTAGCCTGAATTTGCTTTCCAAGGGAGGCTGCTGGGCTTTCAGGTTCCCTTTGTAGTCTTGGTAAAACCTTTAATTGACTTATTGTCAGGGGATTGTGAGGAAAATGAGGAAAACACCCACAAGATGCAACACTGTTTGATCTCTGTGTTTCCTTGTTGTGCTTGTGATCTACAGCCTTGCTTCAGATAAAATTTCTGGTGGGATTTTGTATTTATGTTAGAATGTTTCTGTCTCCTGCACCGGACGTGGGTTTGGCTTTTTTTTTTCTCCTGGGAACGTATGTTTTTGTTTGAGCGCTCAAGTGTTCCTCAAGTGGGTGAATGAATCATGGAAATTCTGTATTATGGACGGATGGAAAGATAATAAAGCATTATGTGTGGGCCTTCATGGTAAGTTTGCTTTGCAGGTAAAAGGGATTAGTCTTTCTCTAGTAAACAAATAGTGCAGAGGATGGAAAAGCCAGCTGGGCTTGTTTGGAGTTGCTGTAGTTATTTAACACAGGTAATTTTTCAGACTGTACGTGGTGTCCTGCTTAGGGAAACACAAGCAGCTTTGTCACTGTGTGTCACCCTGCCCAGAGCAGGAGCCAAAATCAGTACCCAGGTACCCTTAGGATAATAATGCCTGGCTTACAAAACTGGAAACCCCTTTTCTGATTTACATATTTTCTGTTCAAGTTATATTTTAACTTCATGAGGGTCCTGCCAGATGTCAGTGTCTGAGTGGGATTCCCCAAAAACTTGACCCAAACTCATGAGGCCTTTTCACTGCAGACACACTCCTAATGCCAAAGCCAAATCTTGGCAAGAGTGGGCAACCTCTGAAGCACAGCACAGCCTGTGGCTCATGTTGGGGGTCTTTGTATTGAGATTCCTGATTTCAAGTAAATAACAGCACTTTTCCCAACATTTTTAATATGAGGATGAAAAATGCTGTGCAACAACAGTAAGGCAAAACATTTTTCTGCCAAACATCAGGAATGTGTTTTGGAGCACAGAGGGGTACTCTGGGGTGCTTGATGCTGTGCAACAACAGTAAGGCAAAACATTTTTATGCCAAACATCAGGAATGTGGTGTTTTGGAGAACAGAGGGGTACTCTGGGGTGCTTATTTTTACCTGCTACTCCTGCTCTCTTTTTCAACCAGCTGGATCCTTATTTTTCTAAAAAAAGCTTCATACCAGGCTTAATGCTCATCTCACCTGACAGTTCTAGGAATGGGGCATTATGTTGGTCAATAGGAATCTAGAGAACAATCACTTAATAGCTTTAAGTCATTATTTTGCTTGGCAGAAAATAAAAAAGAAAGAGCAGCATCAGTCAATCCAATAGATCTCCTTGGCCAGACTTCAAACCTGCCCAAACCTAAAAATACAACTTCACAGAGTGCCCAGGTACCCTCTCACCCTCCATGTGCCCACCATGAGCTCTCCTGATTTGTTTTCTGGAATACCTTCCCCATCTGAAGGTGTGTGTGGAAGGACATGAGACCTGAGCTATTTCTGTCCATTCTGTGGTGCAAAAAAACCCTTCCTTCAATTTTCGTTCTTCACATTGATTACATCTCTGGATTGCAGCTCTGGGCAATCTTTTCAGGTGTGTTGCACAAGGTCTTTGTCCTCCCTGTTTTTATAGGATAAGCTCTCCAGACTTTTACCATTTGCTTTACATTTCAGTCATAAATCTGTCCTTCAAGAGTGCTTCCCAGGAAAGATGCTTTATTCACTGTGCGGTCTGCTTATAGAAAACAAATGTCAAAGGCATAAAAAATGCTGATTTTAGGATTTCATCAGATTTCCTTGGGACTACTGTCTGCAAAAGGCACCAGCCCCAGTCCTATCTGTCAATTACTCTTCCTTAATGCATCGAACACTGCATTAAACATAGGTTTGCAAGGTATTTTAGCTTTATTTTCCCACAGGTAATTGCATTTCTGTCTACCCTTAAAACACCTCACAAGCATTCCTAGGGTTTAGGGCTGACTCTGTTGCCAAATCTAAACTGGAGAAAGAGGGTAGAGCCCAGGGGACCCCTAATACCCAGAGCTTGCTAGATTTAGTTCAAATCCTTCGCATTGCAGCCAGGCGAGCTCAGAGCTGGTGCAGCCCTGCAGCACAGTTGTTTATTTGCTGTGGAGGAAATAGAAGTGCCATTCAGTAGGAATTGGCTCCCCAGCTTTCCCAGCTGCTGGATGACAAGCATCCCTCATGGTTCAGCTTTTCTGTGGGTACAGGGGACACCAGTCTGTCCTTTGTGGCTCCTCTTTGCCTACGAACAAACACGGCCTGGATTTGGGGCAGCCCTGAGGGGCAGGTGTTGCTCTGTGAGATGCTGAGGACTCCAGGCAGGAAATCCTGGCTTCCCTTCTATCCTCTGCAGATAAGGATCTCCAGGCTGGACCATCAAACTGTCCCTATTTCCTTATCACCTCTGACTTTGTCCGGTCTGGTGGGAAAGGCTGCTCTTTCCAGCCTCGTTGCCAATTCCTCTCTTTCCAGATAGAGCTGGTTAGAACAGGGATATGGATCATTTCCCTGAAGTCCTTTAATTTGCAAAGCTCTGTTTCCCTCTGTAGGCTTGGTGGACACCCAGTGCTGGGGCTGTGAGGCAGGTGTGGGAGGGCAGAGCCCACCACCAGGCACAGGCTGGCTCCTGGGTGGAGGCTCACAAACCACATCCCAAACAGTGTGTAGCCATGGAATCACAGAATATTCTGAGTTGGAAGGGATGCACAAGGACTGACCACTCCAATTTCTGGCCCCTCTGGCACACGACAACCCCAACAATCCTATCCTGCTCCTGGGAGTGTTGTCCAAACTCTCCTGGAGCTCTGGCAGCCCTGGGGCTGTGCCCATTCCCTGGGGAGCCTGGGCAGTGCCAGCCCCCTCTGGGGAAGAACCTTTCCCTAATATCCAACTAAACTCCACCTGAAACAGCTTCATGCCATTTGTTTGGGTCCTGTCAGCGGTCACCAGAGAGCACAGATCAGAGCTGCCTCTATTTCCATTCCTAAGGAAGCTGCAGACCATGGTGAGGCCTCTCTTCAGTCTCCAGCTGAACAAACTGAAGGACCTCAGCCACCCCTTGTAAGGCTTTCCCTCTAGACCCTTCCCCAATTTCATGCTGCTCCTTTGGATGTTCTTTAAAAGCTTTATATCCTTCCTATATTGTCCCTTTTCCTATACTGATTGTCAAACATAACAGTGGCTTCAGCATCTGGGTGCTTCAAGAGGCTTTGAAGGGTTTTAAGTCCAGTGGTGATGGCAGCACTGAAGGGCAGCCAGGGAAGCTCAAAGTCTGGAGTAAAACAACCTGCAAACACTGCACATATGAAATTGAAAAGTTTGCACAGTTGTCTGATATCTGAGGGAAGCTGGGAACCCCAAATCCACGTTACTCTTGCTGTTTTCCCCAGATGTTTTGGCTGGCTCAGCAACCTCAGCCCAGCTGTGCAGGTGCAAACCTCTGGCAGGCGGCTGAGCATGTTTTATAAAACCTTAAAATGCTGGAAGGCAGCGTGCAGACATGACTGATTTCCATCCAAGGCGCAGTCTTTCCTCCAGACTTTCCCTCCAGGCATCCAAAAGCAACTTCAGCCAGTGTTTAATGGGAAGGCAGCGGGATGTCTGAGCACTCCAGCTCCATGGTGGACCCGCAACCCGTGAGTTACACATTGCTCAATCCTGGTCACAAACTTTTTTTGGAAAGAAGCTGTAATTTAATAAAACCTGCGTTTACAGGGCTGCTGCTTGGATAAAACCTGTGTTTATGGGGCTGCTGCTGGGAGAGGAGACTTTTGCCCTGCAGCTGCATGAAAGACATCGAATTCAGAAGGAACAGGGACGTCTTTCCTTTGCTTTAGGGCTCTGAGTGCCAACTCCCAAACTGTGACACTGGAAATGGATTTTTTTGGCTTTCCCATCCATTTGGAAGAAGCCTCCATGACATAGGCTCTGTGCCCAGAGCCACTTGAGAGTATTCTTATTATATACAGAATTGCAGAATGGTTTGGGTTGGAAGGAACATTAAAGATCATCTTGTTCCAACCCCCTGCCATGGGCAGGGACACCTTCCACTAGAACAGGTTGCTCAGAGCTTTGTCCAAACTGATCTTGAACATTTCCAGGGATGGGGTGTCCCATATACATTTAGTATGTATACGTATGTATATATAAAATATATATAGATACATACAAAATGTTTATTTTTTATAAATATATATATGTGTATTATAACATATATGTAGTACATATATATATTATGTATACATATATTTACATTGCACATACATTATATGTTATAGTGTGTGTGTATATATATATATATATATGTATGTATATGTTGGAGAAGGTCCTTTGTTAGCTTTTAGGGGTCTTCAAGCTGAAAAAAGTTTAAAGCTATGCCTATTTTTGATTTTCTATAACTTTTTTTTTTTTTTTTCGGTATATCACACTGCCCCGTGCAACTGGGTCAACACTGATATCAGTGCCTGGCAGAAACCAGATGGTGAGAGATAAGAAACTGTGACGGTGTTCGGGTAGGACTTTGGAGGGCTGTGTTTTTCTGGACCACAGGCTGGGCTTTAATTGCGAGGTGGACTCCGATGAGATTAATTGCATTGTCTGGACAGGAATAGGAAGAAACTCGTGCAGGAATGAAGCTATTTTCCACACTGGGTCCGCTCTGTAGTTCGGTGAACGCCCCGGAGCAGGGGTATCAAAGCAGCCTTGAAGTACAGCGGCAATCGCAAAAAGTGAAAAAGACCCGTCTCGCTTAGGAAGAAAATTAGGTTTAACACGCTTGCTTCACCAAACAGCCGCTGATATCCTTAGAGTTTCACGTTCAAGCTGCTCAAGACCAGGAGCGGAGCGGCGGAGGCGGCGCAGAAGGCGGAGGCGGAGAAGGGGAAAGAGGAGGAGGCGGAGGCGGGGGATGCTCGAGGCGGAGCCGGGGCGGGCCGCGGGGGAGGCGGCTGGAAAACAGGCCGGCGCTGGTTCTCGGCCCGCAGTGCCCGCAGCCGCCGCTCAGCCGCGCCGGGAGCCGCTCAGCCGCGGGAGGCAGCGAGGCGAGAGCCGGGCGGGCGCCCCGACCCCGACAGTCCCTTCCGGCACCGCACAGAGAGGTACGCGGCGGGCGGCGGCCCCGGTCCCCTCGGAGCGTCCCTTCGCAGGGTCCCCTCGGCCCCCTCAGCCCGCACCTGCGGCGGGAGGGCCGGTGTCGCCTCGGCGGGGCTGCCCGGCTCTGTCCCCGCACAGAACGCCCGGGCAGCGGCGGGGAGAGGGCGGGGGGCTTTGTCTGGGGGCACAGAGCCGGGACTCGTCCCACACGCCCAGCTCGCCGAGCCGCTCTAGGGGTCGTTCCCGGTGCCCCGTCCCACACACCTGCCCGAGGGGCCGTTCCCGGTGCCCCATCCCAAACACCACCCTGAGGGTTCAGCCCTGTGCCCAATCCCAAACACCATCCTGAGGGTTCAGCCCGATGCCCCATCCCAAACTCCACCTTCAGGGTGCAGCCTGGTGCCCCATCCCAAACACCACCCTGAGGGTTCACCCCTTTGCTCCATTCCGAGCACCACCTTCAGGGTTCAGCCCTGTGCCCCATCCCAAACCCCATCCTCAGGGGTTCAGCCTGGTGCCCCATCCCAAACACCACCCTGAGGGTTCACCCCTTTGCTCCATTCCGAGCACCACCTTCAGGGTTCAGCCCTGTGCCCCATCCCAAACCCCACCCTCAGGGGTTCAGCCTGGTGCCCCATCCCAAACACCACCCTGAGGGTTCACCCCTTTGCTCCATTCCGAGCACCACCTTCAGGGTTCAGCCTGGTGCCCCATCCCAAACACCATCTTCAGGGTTCAGCCCGGTGCCCCATCCCACACATGACCCCGGAGGAGCCAGCCCTGTGCCCCATCCCACACACCGCCCTGAGGGGCCATTCCCCGTGCCCCATCCCACAATCTCACCTCCCCAAACTGCTGCAGGGGACCTTCACCCCAAACCACCCCAGGGATTTGCTGACCCTCATTCCTCCGCCCCTTGACACCCCAGCCCAGGTGCAGAGCAGGTGTCATCCCTGCCGCTTTTTATGGGGACCGTGGGAGAAAGGATCGCTCTCTCGGCTAAGGGAGAACGTGCATGGTTGTGTTGGGATTTTGGGGCGGTTTGGGTGGTTTTTTTTCCCCCTCCCCTGTGTTGATGTCGGTGAATCTCTCATGTGACACGAGTCCGCGCGTGCCTCCGCATTCCCCGCCTCGGCGTTCCCGGTGATGACACCGGGAGGAGAGGTTAAGTGGGGAAGTCACCGTGCTGGGGATGCGAATGACGAGCGGCGAGGGCTCACTCCCGGCTTGTTTGTGTTTCTGCTGTTTTCGTGTTTATACAAAGCTGTTACAATACCGGGGGCTTGGCGGCTCGCACCGGCGTTTTCAGTCGAATCCGTCGACTTGTGCGGAATTGCTCCCTCTTTGAGATCGGTGTGGTAGATGAGGGATTAGTTCCGAATGCCGGGTAGTAAATGCACAAAGCCAATTGTCAGTTACGGAAACTCAAAACAAAGCTTTTGTTTACATTCTCAGCCCCATACACGGAGCTGCTCTGCTGCATCCTTGCTCTGCTCATCCCACAAAGTGCTTTCCGTGGATTATAGACATGCTGTCTCAAACCTGGTGCCGGGACCGGCTGTAATTGCCTGATATATTAGATGTAAACACAAGCTTTATATAAAAGTGAAACCATATATATCGCCTAACACGTGTCCACTCTGTGATCCTGCACAAACAAAGTCGAGCCCAGAGCCCTGTCCTTAGCTCACCCTGTTGATCCACTTTTCCCGTAGCCTGTATGATGCAGTCCTGTTCCCAGAGTTACCAGACAGGTTTAGTGGAGACCAAGAAGTCAGCCCAGGAGCATTTTCTGTGTTGTGCAAGAATGCTGGTATGTTCTCAGTCCTTTACAGATGTTGTTTTATTGACTTAGTGATAACATTTTGCTCTCCTAGGTCCTTTTCCCTTTCCAGATTGTTAGGCCAGCACTTACTAATCTTCTATGCTTTTATGGCACTGCTGTGGAACAGATGTACTGCGTTTTTTAGGGAGTAGTAAGCTCTGTGGTTTCAGCTGGCTTTGCCTATAAAAAAAAAACAGCACTGCCTTTCCCTCGTGCCACTGTTGTGGAGTGGGTAGCTGGACTAGGAAGCCTGTTTGGATGACTACTGAGCTGGCAAGAAATCCAACCGGTTTGGGTCTGACTCAGTGCCTAGATCCAAATCATTGTGTGGCTGATCAAACGTTTACCTGGACTTCTTTGGGTTTGGAGCAGCATCCAGCTGGTATTTTGGCTAAGCTGCGTGTGGAAGGGGGTGTAGAGGTCTCTAAATGCTAAAAATGCTGGGTGCTGTGGTCATTTATCCCTCTCCATCCTTTGGCTCCGTGGAACAGCAGCTCTGGAGCTGTTCCTCTTTGTGCCACGCTCCCCTGAAATGCTGGAGCGTGCGGCTGGAACACCACAAACACGCTGCACGTGTCCTGGGGTCCCGTGTCCTCAGCCCTGCTGCTGGCACTCGTGGTTGTCCCTCTCTGGTTTGAACTGGAAGCTCTTTCTCCCCATTGTGTTTCTCCCACCAAGTGTCACGAGTCAGCTGTCGTGTCTCTGAAACTCAGTGTTTTTTTGGGATGGTGGAATCTCAGTTGACTTGGTGGCATTGGAGGGGCTGAGGTAGGGTTTGGAGAACTCTGTCTAATTGTTGACATTCATTACAAACAGCAGACACGATTTCTGGGCTCCCTACAGCATCTAAGAGGTGTAGATGTACTTTTACTGACCTCCACCTTAGCCAAGTAGTGTAATTTGGGTTTTTCTCACTTATCCATCCTCAAAAACTATCGGACCCCTGCCCATCTCTGCCTCAGAAGCTTGGAGAGTATTCCTGCACCTTGCTGCCAGCCTCAGGAGTGTATCTGCCTGTCTCTCAACCCCACTTCCATTGTTTCATGTTTTCTGTTCCTGTCATCTCACTGAAAAGAAATCACTTCTGATCGAATCTGAGGTTCTCCAACTAAATTCCTGCTGGCCCAAGTGCGTGTCTAAGGAAAATTGTGATGCTGACTTCTGAAGTATGTGGAATTACTTTGTGTGATTGGGTTATACAAAGAAGAGAGAGAAATTATTTTCTCTCGTTTTTTTCAAAAGTATTAAAACGCAGCCTGCTGTGTTTCACAAATCTCACCGCTGTCTCCTTCTCTCAGTAATTGTAATTAACAGACCAGAAAATGGAAAAATGTAGAAATACTCTTTTCCCACTGGCCACAAACATTAGTCCTGTCCAGAAGTTAATGAAGTCAAGTCTATGGAAATTAAATAACTGGTTTTTTTTAGTTCTGTTGGTGAGCTAAAACATTGTGTTAGAGTGGTAAATAATAAATATAAAGGGCTGTAAAGATCTCCTCTTGGAATTGATGTGGGTGAAGAATGGATTTGAGCTCTTCTTCCTCTGGAGGGTCTAAACCTCTGGCTTTAAGATGTGGCTGAGGGATCTGTCCTGCTCTGCTTGCGTGCAAAAACTGATCTAAGCCCGGCAGTAAAGTGGGAGAGAGATGGTAACCCACCATGAGAATAGGGAATAAACGCATAACCATAAAAAAATCCCAAATGCAATCAATTCATCAAATTATGGAATCCTAAGACACAAATAGTTTTACAAGTGACACTTCAAAGCCACCTTTATGGTGTTTCCAGATTGTGTTACCATCTTTGTTGTCTTCCTGTTGAGGGACCATGAACATTTTCAGCTACCTTGATCTTTTGTTCCATTTTCAGTGGCTCTGTTGCTGCGTTGGCTTTGCTGTGTCTGGGCATTCCTTGCTCCGTGTTGAGGGCACGTGGGTGTGTGCACTGTAATAAATCTTGAGTTTATAGAAGTCACTGTGGAAATTGGTTGAAAAGCTTTCCTATTTAATTTTTTTTTTCTTTTTATGATCTAAAATTTCAGTGGTTTCTTCTTGTTTTAACAAAAGATTCCAGAAATACCATGGGTGGGAGTGTGAACCACTTGGGAAATAAATCTTCGTGGCCACTCCAGTTACCTCCATGAGCCTGGTGGCACCTGAGGAGCACATTGGTGTGGTGCAGGTGGTGTGTGGCTCTGCTCTGGAAAGTAGCTTTGGAGGTACCTTCGTTTGAGGTCCTGTTTTTGTGTTTCCATGAGAACCAGTGCCCTGGAAGGGCCCTGGGATGGGGTTGAGCTGCAGGCTGGAAGAATGGTGCAGAGCTGCAGGCTGAGAGTGTGTTTCCATGAGAACCAGTGCCCTGGAAGGGCCCTGGGATGGGTTGAGCTGCAGGCTGAGAGAGCTGTCCACCTGGAGAAGAGAAAGCTCTAGGATACCTTTAACCACCTTCCAGTGCCTAAAGGGGCTCCAACAGAGCTGGAGAGGGATTCTGGATAAGAGCCTGGAGTGACAGGACAAGAAAGAATGGCTTCCCACTGACAGGGGGGACTTTTAGATTAGATATTAGGAAGGAGTTCTTTGGTCAAACAGTGATGAAGCCCTCATGGGTGGGAGTGTGAACCACTTGGAAAATAAATCTTTGTGGCCACTCCAGTTACCTCCATGAGCCTGGTGGCACCTGAGGAGCACATTGGTGTGGTGCAGGTGGTGTGTGGCTCTGCTCTGGAAAGTATTTGGAGGTACCTTCGTTTGAGGTCCTGTTTTTGTGTTTCCATGAGAACCAGTGCCCTGGAAGGGCCCTGGGATGGGTTGAGCTGCAGGCTGAGAGAGCTGTCCACCTGGAGAAGAGAAAGCTCTAGGATACCTTTAACCACCTTCCAGTGCCTAAAGGGGCTCCAACAGAGCTGGAGAGGGATTCTGGATAAGAGCCTGGAGTGACAGGACAAGAAAGAATGGCTTCCCACTGACAGGGGGGACTTTTAGATTAGATATTAGGAAGGAGTTCTTTGGTCAGACAGTGATGAAGCTCTGCACAGAAGCTGTGGTTGCCCCATCCCTGAAAGTGTCCAAGGCCAGGTTGGACAGGGCTTAGAGTAACCTGGGCTAGTGGATGGTGTCCCTGCCCATGGCAGGGGGTGGGAATGAGATGGTTTTTAATGTCTCTTCCAACCCAAACCATTCTGTGATTCAGCCAGCAGCCCTGAGCCGTGGATAACACAGCACACAAGGTTTTTATAACAATGTATTTGCTGTCTGAACCCAGCCAGCAGCGTGACAAGGACATTTACTGTGGGAGATGTGCTCTATATTCCGGTGACCTTTTCCTCTGGAAATCTTTAAATGCAGTGAATGTGGTGGTGTTTGGTGAATTTTAATCATGCCCTTGGTTTTAAGTGCAGATTTGGTGTTATTTTTCATGGTGGATTGAAGTTTTTGTTTTGTGACGTGTTGGAGCCGGGGCTGTGAGGCTGCGAGGATGGGATGGAAGGGAAATTCTAAGGATGCAGCAGGAGTGGTTTGGCTCTGAGGAAGGCCTGGGTTGCTCTGAAGGTGATGAGCTCAGCAGCAGGAATGTAATGCAAGAGGGGTGAAAAAGCCCCTCCCTGCTTTTCCTGCTGGAGTTTGATCCCTGAGCTATTCTCGGGTAGTTCTCTGCTATCAGGCCCTGCTTTAAAGTCTCAGTCAAACAAGGCACTTATTGTTGGTGCTCTCTAATTCCAGATGATGGTGGCTGGCAGCTTGCTGGGTCTGCGGGAGACAGGTTTTGCAGCCCCAGAGTAGTGATTTACACAGGGCTGTTGTTGGATTTTCCCTCTTTGGGGCAGTTTTCCATATCATGGAAACTTGAGTCCACGTTTCCCTCGCTTCCTGGAGGAGAAGGATGGAGCGAGCACTGGGGGCCACAGAAGAGATCAGTGCCAGAAAGGGAGTGAGGAGATCTCAGCTGTGGAGGGCCCTAAAGAGCTGAACTGACGTAAACCCAGGCAATTTCAGCTTGTAGGGAATTTTTGGTTTGGTAACTTTCATTCCTTTTATCCAGTAGGTCATTCAAGGGCTGCAGAGCCTTTATGATGGCTTGAAAAGTTCATTTAATTCCACTTTTAGTGTGTGCGTGTGTACTTAGTAAGTTCAAAGGCAGGAACTACCTTTTAAGAAATAAAGAAAATATTTGTTTTCCTGGCTGATGAAGTAGAAAACTAAATGGATGTAGATAACTGTTGAAGAATGGACACTTAGTTATTAATTTCTTCAGCATTCATTATTCTTGATAATGCCAGATTTTTCTAAGTGTGTCCTCTAGATTGAATTGAGTGGCATGGAATAGTGTAGGTTGCTGGCATGCTCAGAATGACTGAAACATTGGACAGGATATGGTGATGTTGGCACATTTTGAGAAGGGGGAAGAAAAAGCACGTTGCTTTTGGATGATTTGTGTTGTGAATCACTTACTCAAGCTCCCTTGTAGCTGATGTAGGCAGAAAATGCCTTGTGCTAGGTGAAGCAGATAGTCCTAGCCTATCCCTAAGCTGGGAATTGCATAGGAAAGGAGGAGTTTCTTTTCCTTTATAAGAGTTGGTTCAGTTCAATTAATTTTCCAGGGCAGGTGGGGAATGGATTTTCTCTCAAAGAGGTTGCACAAGTGCAGCATTCAAGCATACTCACCTGATGTTTCTGTTGGATGAGTAAATACTCTGAAACTGAATTGAAAATTCTCCTGTCCCATGGGATGCGTGTTCCAGGATATAGATGTAACCTCCTGCTTTGATCTCCAGTCTTCTTCTAACAGGATTTTCTCTTTTGAAATCAGTCACCATTGTGATCCCAGAGGACTCTGCCAGGCAGATGTGCCTGGTAATCCTTTGGTTGAGCTCCTAAAGCTCACAGACCCTTTGGGGAAGCCTGGCGAGCTGGCACGAGGGTTGTTTTGCAATAGCCTGGCTTTAGGAGTGGAGCTGCCCTGAGATGTTTTCTCTGAGCTGTCCTGTCTCCGACTGCTTGTTTCCTCTCTTGCATAACCCTTTTCAGCCGTCAGAGCGCAGGCTGGCGGGTGACTTACACAGATTTAAGATGCTGCTTCTAGGAAAAGGAGTCATCCTATTCCTGTGCATGTTCTGTTTGACTGTGGGTGCGAGATCTTGGTCAGGGAGCCCACACACTCTGGCAGAAGATTGTTATTTTTATGGGGTCATTTTAAGTTGGATCCAATCCCTGGCCCGTCCTGTGACTGGTGCTGTCAGCACTACACGTACAGTCAGGACTGTCCTTTAAGGACAGTACAAACTGGGATCTAAGTTTTCTGGGATTGCATAACTGTGCCCTCAGATGTGCCAGGGTGTACTGACAAACACACACATGTGTGGTTATAGCTGGCATGTGCTCACAGAAACTCTCACATGTGTGAATATTTCTCCTTGGGACCACTTCTGTCACCTTTCTCCTTTGTTGTTCCATAGACAGAGCTTGGAGGTTGACTTTGGATTTTCAAGAATGAGCCAAGAGGATTGTTGGGGGGCTCGCAAGGAAGCAGAAATTGTTAAAATCGCTTTGATAGGCCAAGCTTTAACCCTGAGATAAAGGTTGGTACTTCAGAGTTTGCAGTTGACACTCTGCTGCTCGCATGCTCTGACCCCATGAGGCACTTTGTGCCATTCATTAATGCTTGCAGGAGCATAAAGTGCTCCCAGCAGACTAAATTAAATGTCCTTTTCTTTGTTGTGGGGAGCTCACACCGTTGCTCCAGTGTCACAGTGGCATCTGGTGTCTCTGTTTGGGCTTTGAGTGAACTTGACAAAGGGCTGAGTGTGACCACGGGCTTTGGAGTGAAGGACTGGGTCATTAATCTTTTTGTCCCCTGATTCCCTTTGGGGTGGGATCCAGGGCTGTGGTGGGCAGGGATCCAGTCTTGAAGATCTTACACAGGAAAATATTCCAGGGAGGAACAGAAGAAGGGCCTAAAGAGAAGAAAGAACTACTCAGACTGTAGGGTGAGATGGGAAGGGGACAATGGGAATGGGCTCCTGTTAGTAACTGTCCCCATGCTGTGGGATGTGAGAGGGTCTGTGTTGTTGGGAAGGCTGTGCTGGGGAGCTCTTCTTCCCGTGCCTGTTCTGTGAGTCCAGCTCTTTGTGTTTTCCCTGTATTGCTCCTCCAGGGATGGAGGGAGAAGGTACCATGTGGGAACAGGCAGCTGCTGCACGTGGGACCTTACAGTGTTTCTCCAGTGTATGACAGAAATATCAGGGAGGCTTGTGTGCTTTGGGGCTGCTGCTGACGTGTTCTGTTGTCATATTTCTGTTACAAGCAAAGAGCTGCAGGGCCAGAAGGGACCTTATGTTGTCTAATCTGACCTCCTGCCCCAAGGCTGGGTCAGATCTATTCAAACTTTCCCAGCAGATGTTTGTCCAAAGCAGTTGTTAAAGCTTCCGGTGATGGACTTTCCTCATCGTCCCTGGGTGATCCTAGAAACTCCGTAATTGTTCTTGCCATTACCATGATTTTCCTGGTTTCTGACTTTGATTTCTGTGCAGCAGTTGAGAATTGCTGCCCTCTTGCCCTTTTGTTACTGTACAGAGTGAGCTGTTCAGTCCTCTCGAGCTGCCTTTGGGAATCTCTGGGCCGTGTCTTCCTCGAGCTGCGGCGTCCAAAACTTCCCTGGAGAGCTGTGTCTGATACCTGCATGTACTGAGCCAGCAAACACCATTTTGTGACTCTCATGTAGACTTTTGGGGTGTGATTAATGCATTTTAGTTTTGGACAAAGCACTGGTGAAGTGTTTTGTCATGGAAGGTTTTATTGTGGCTTTGTCTCTTTACCAAATATAAGAACAGAGCACTTGCTTTTCTTGCTCAAGCACTATATTTCCACAGGGATGTGTTCTGGATCTCTGACTGTTCCAGACTAATTCCTTGCTGTTCTAAGGTGAAGGAAATCCTTGCCAGCTGCCCTGACCAAGGCTTTCCCCATGACGAGCTTGATTACAGCTCAGCCATTGTGCTTTCCTGCTCTGACCTGCCAGCTGTAGCTCAGGAGTGACCTTCCCTTCTCCCTCCCTGCCGTGATTACACTCTGTGCATCTGATTTTATACCTGCTGTCCCTTTGTTTCCCTGAAGGATTCAGCTATTCATGCATTCTAAAGCTGGTAAAAAGTGGATGGAAGATTATTCTGAGAGGTAGCACTCAAATATAAAGCATGACAGAAAACAGATCAGCCAGCACTAGAGGCATTATTTGCTAAGGTAAACTCCTTCACTTTATTTTTGAGGGAAAAAAAAACCCCAAAACTTGCCTGTGTGTATTGTTCCAGGTATTTTCTCTGGATCTGTTAACACCTCTATTATACCTTTCAGTGGGAAGAAGTAGGATGTGTGTGTGAAAGGTTTGTCTGCACACAGATGGCTTTTGTCCTGAGACAACTGAAGAAGCTCTTACCAAAATGAAGGCTAGTCTGGACAGGTCTGAAACATCTTTTGGCATCGACTTGTGTTTATTGCTGTGGGAAGAGCAGGTAGGGAGGAGCAGTCTGGCTTTTTTTTTGTTTGAACTATCAGTATGTATCTTTGAATTCCTCAGTGTTCTTGCAGAGTTTTTGTATGATAACCTGTGTAATGTGAGTCCCCAGTTTCTCTTGTTCTCTTTCCAATTGCAGTGAAAGCTCTGGTCTTTCATTCCTTACTTTTTTTCTCTGTCAGTTGCAGACACTGGGATGTTTAGTCATGTGGAAGGTATTTTATTGACAGCTTTAGAGTCTGAAGTACTTGCTAGCACTGAAGAGGTGTAAAGTGATGTAGACTCTTGGGCAAAATCCCTTTTCCAGTGTTCCTTGATAAAGATTTCTTAGAACTGAAGAGTAAGTGAAGTGGCTCAGGAGATTTGAAGCTCTCTCATCGGACTTCCTGCTCCAGACAGAGCCAGGATCAAAGGTAGGTTTCTTGTGAACTTTTTTGGACTTTTTTTAGTCAAGAGTGGCAGGTTGACGCCATGCTTTGTGCCCTCATGGTCAGGAATCCTTTCCTCCTGTCTGATCAGTATTTCCCTCGCTGTCAGTAATTCCCATTGTTTCTTGTCCTTTGGTTTTTGCCATCCAGTCTGGCTCCATCTGCTCAGTAAGCCTCATTTAAGTAAAGACAGTAACTGGATCTCCCACTAAGAACCATTTCTTCTCGAAGCTCAACAGCTCCAGTTCCCTCATTCCCTTCTCACATTAGGTGCTCCAGTCTGTTGGCTGCTGCCTTTCCAGCTCAGTGATCCAAGCAGATTTGGTGACCACAGAGTCATGGAATCACAGAATGGTTTGGGTTGGAAGGGACCATAAAGACCATCCAGTCCCACCCCCTGCCATGGGCAGGGACACCTTCCATTATCCCAGGTTGCTCCAAGCCCTGTCCAACCTGGCCTTGGACACTTCCAGGGATGGAACAGCCACAGCTTCTCTGGGCACCCTGTGCTGCGACCTCCCCACCCTCCCAGGGAAGAATTTCTTCCCCATATCCCATCTATCCCTGCTCTCTGTCAGTTTAAAGCTGTGTGTTTCACCCGTCCAATTAGTATGTCCCCATTTTTCTATGTTGATGAGCCCTGGACTCTTGTTCTTTCCACTCACATTGATGGCCATTATCTTGTTTGAAAACAAAGGTTAAAGCCAGACGGTTCAGTTCAAGGGAACCAAACTCTGAATGTTCCTGCTGGATTTGGAAGAAGAGGTCTACCTTCAGGATGTGTCCTGCTTGCTTGCCTGCACTAGTCTGTTCTTAGGAACATTTCTGGTTTAAATGGATCCAGCTAAATTTCACACCTGGTGTTCTTTAATTTTGTTGTTCTCCGCAGGGTACTCTCAGGTCTGCTGTTCCCAAGAGCACATGAGCAGTGAGCAGCTCAGGGCAGGACTTTGCAAGGCACAGCTGAGTGCTTTCCATGGCTCATCCCTTGGGCTTTGCCTTCATGCACCTGTGGAACTTTGTTGAATGTCACCATTTTGTCTTGACCCTTTAAGAGCCTTTTCTGGAGTCTTTCTGAATAGAGAGTTGCTCCCTATTTTTGTATTTGTACCTGGGGCTTCTCTTTCTTAATTACCTGATGTCAATATTGGACAGTGCATGAAGGTAATTTAGAAATTGAAATCTGTACACTGTGGTGCTTGCAAATCCTCCCAGCTGAATCATCTGTTGGGTTTATGGCCATACATTCCAGTCTGTCATCCCAACTGGTAATGAAAATATTACACAGCTCTTATGCCTGGCTGGACCCGCTTTCCAGTGCCCTCCCAGTTAGATAACAAACCCTTGATAATTATGCTCCGAGAAGGATGTTGTCATGCAGCCATTTTATGGTGATTACATCTAATTAATGTTTTCTTAGGTAGATCTTATGGGAATGTCATTATGTGGAACAGCATCAGAGCTAATACAGATTGCATTTCTGAATCTCCTTATCAATCTTGTACATTTTTTCCTGGTGATGCACAGATCCTTTATTGCTCCATAGATGTCTGATGCTAGAAGGAACTACAGAGGTGATGAAACCTGCCCCTGTCAACAATGAAAGTTCAACTGAGCAAGTCACACCAGATTGATCAGGAGTTCTGTAACGGGACAGTTGTGACACAGCAGCTCCAGGAGATCAAGAGGAAACAAACGTGATGTGTTTATGGATCCCAAACAAAATTAAACAATTACCTGAGTGCAGCTTTCGGAGCAGCCTTTGAACGAATCCCAACCCTTTTTCTGCAAGGGCTGGGAACATAAAGAACGTGTCTAATCTGTACTGCTATCAGGCAGCAGTTATCAGTGCCTACGTGCTGTTACTCAGATCTCGTTAGCTGCCTAATTGGATAATAGGCAGGACACTTCACAACTGCATAAATATATTAAGTTTAATCTGCTCTGAGGCAGGGAGGGGAAGATGGGCTTGGTGAGAAATGGACACAAGAAGATGCACAGTGGGGCAGAGGTGTAAATATGGGGCTGTGTCCCCATCACTTCAGTCCCAGTAACTTTCTGAGGCAGAGGCTCTGTGTGTCTGCAGCATTTACATCAGTGCTGGAGTCCCAGAGCAGAGACTTTCAGACTTTATGCATGTTGGCCAGGCAACTTCACCTCCAAAAGCACAGTTTTTGTAGTAGTTAAATCCCTTTCTAACTTATTTTCAATAAAATGTATGGTATAACTTAATACATTGTTTTTAAATCCAACGTGATAGAACAGAGAGAAGCATCCTGTGTGTTTGTGTGGTACTGGACTTTGCAGCACATTCCTGGTCCTATAGCTTGTTTCCAGCACATGCAGATGGACAGTGGACAGGATCAGAAAGCTTCCACAGTTCTGTACATGGAAAGGAGAAGCTGTTTGAGTATTACATACTTTTCCTTTTCTTTCCTGAAAGAATGCAATTACTGCAGTTACCCAGTTTTAAACTTTTGGAGTGGGTTGTCTCTTTCCAAAGGTTCAATGAAACGTAAGTCAGATTCTTGTAGACGTGGGTATGAGCACATTTCATGAGTTGTCACCACCTGTTCTATTCTCAGGAGAAGGAATCTGCAAGGGACATTTCTAGGTGCAAAAGATGGATCTGCTAAGGGGATCTTTAGCTTAAGGTAATGGGAGAGTGACTGTGTGAACTGTGTCCTCTCCATTTTTTTTCTGGCTTCCTTTGGGACTGTTGGAGTGTTTTCACAGAAACCCCAAATTGAGCCCAACTTTTGGCCCTGTACCCTGTGTGAGGTGCTTACAGCTTTTCATTAATTTCTTGCTTAACCTCATAGGAAAAGTATCTTCACCTTGTGCTGTCCAGAATCTGCCTGTAGCTAGGCAGGAAAGACGTGAGCCACCCTCTTAATCTGCAAGTGTCTTAAGTAAAGGTAAACTCCATTAAGTGTGTTTATCACTGAGTAGCTTGTTCCCAGCTCTGCAAAGCACCTTGTGGTTGGTTTGTATGGAATGTACAGAGGATTCTCTGCTGCTTTGTCCTGACATCTGTGTTTGTGACCAGCAAAGATTAAGAGCCAGGCACTTGTCACTAAAGGTTAAGTGTGAGGACACAGTTCCACTGTGCTGTGGATTTACAGCCTGCTGATTTTCCCATGGAAAATGTTATTTCAAAACAGAACCCCTAAATTGCTTTTATTTTGGATGAAGGGAGACACCGAGGGTTGTTTGGTCCATTTTGGTGTAAAAAAGCTCTCAGATGGAGGAACTAAAGAATAGTGATTGAATGCAGAATAATTTTTATGGTTACCCACACCTGATGTATTGCCTGCACTAAAAGTGTGATCAGCAGGGAAAAACAGTATTTTTTTCCAAAGGGTAGCTCACATCTCAGCAGCCCAATTCCTGGAACAGGCTCTGGAGAGAGTCTGTGTCCTTGTTTTGCTGACGTAGTCCCTCTGAGGCACTGGTGGGGGGATAGCTGCAGGTAACTCTTCCCTTCTGTTGCTTGTGCCTGGATCATGCTGCAGTTGGAGGCATCCAGGAGAAATGAAGGAGAGTGGGCTTCTACAGATGGTCTCCTCAAAATGTTGGATGTGTTGATAGCATGTTTTCTGTAGCTATACACACCAATATTGCCTTTATCTCCCATCCAAATCTGCTGGGTATTGATGTGGACTCAATCCGTCATCAACTTCGAGTCGGGCTTGACTTCAACCTGTACTTATTAAAGAGTGAAGAAGGCTCTGTCTTATATGCAGTTGATAAGGGAATTTAGAAATAAAAGTGCACATTAAACTGTCAGTAGCATTTTTTCCCCTCTTTATCTGGAAAAAAATAATGGTAGGGGTTGTTTTCTTCCTCCTGCGCGGGCAGTTTCTAGACATGCCCAACACTTGCAGGATTGTTTTTCAGACCCAAGATAACCCTTAGGGTGGTCCTGTCTGCCCCTGCCTGCTACAGATCAAACCCACACCCAGACAGGCAGGAATCAAAAGCAGAACACCTGCTTGGTTGGTCTCTAGTGTGTTCTTTGCAGAAAGTTTTAAAAACGTGTTTTTTCATGACAATGAAGAGGTGAGATTTGTGACACTGTGGATTCATCTCGCCCTGTGGCTGAGCGTGGATGAGCTGTCCTTGTAGAGGGAGCCACAGGAGGATTGTGTCACTCTAGGTCTTCATTAGGGTTGTTAAGCACTATTTTAAGTTTCCTGAGCTTAAGTCACAGAAGATCTGATGTCTGGAGTCAAGGCCTGGCCTGTGACAGGCAGTCCTTTGGAAAGCTGTGCAAAGATCCTCGTGTCTCTCCAAAGCAGTGCCCTGTATTTCAGAAAGGAACATTGTGAGCGAGGAGAACAAGTTTCAGATCACATGTTCCCCAGCAAATACTGTCCTTTCGATAGGAAGACTTGTTGGAGAATGTTAATTGAGTCCCTTTTTAAATGAAGGAGGCTTTGCTTCCTTCCCAAGTTTTCAAAACAAATTTTCCAAATACAGTGCCTATGTTTCATTCAAGTGTAAATCCTTTCTCTTTAACCTGGAAGTTATCCCAGAAAAAAGCCTATCCATTCACTGCAGGACAGACCTTTGTGGTTGTAGAGGAAAAAAAGAAGTGGATCAGATTGTCCAAACAGGAAGGGTATTAAGAAAAGCCTTTGCTCAGTGAGCAGAGCTCTCATTTCAGTTTAAATGGCGTCCTACAAATTCCACTTTATATCTCCATTGCTTTTGAAGCATCACACAATGATTGAGGTGTCTGCTAAATTTAGAAATTACAATTTTTTTCCTGCCAACACGCCAGCCTGGCTGGAGGGATTTCAGCATGTCGTTATGGGATGGATGCAAGTGGTGATTTGAAATTTACTGGCTTGTTATCTCATCTGACTTGCACATAGCTCTGTCCTGGTAGGGATTTAATACCTTACATTGGTGCCTTTTCATTCAGAGGGCATTAGTGGAAATGGTTTTCTGGCAGAGCCAGGTGCTTGTGCTGTTTTACATTTGGTGGAGCTGAGGTACTGAAAGGATCCAGCGTGGTGTGCTGAATAAAATGAGCTCCCACCTAAACACATTGAAGTTGTGCTTTATTTTGAGCAAGTTATGGGCAGGATTGTCACTCTTTTACTGCAGTCACATGGCAAGGCTGTGGAAGCAGAGATAAATCACAAGTGTCCCAATTCACAGTTTCTACTGCTTACCATATGACAAATCTTCCTGCTCTGTGAAAAATGTCTTAGATCTAAAATACAATTTTTTTTTCTTTCCTCAGCCTGTGGTATTTAATTACTCTCTTTCTGAGCAGCATTTAATCTCATTTCTGTTGAAGCTGTTTGAGGCACAATTTATGCAGAGGATCAATACTACAGTAAACTTCCTTTTGTTTTGGTAAAATGTCTTGATTGTCACAGAGAAGAAACATTTTGAGTTCAGGTGTGTCGGGAGAAATGAAAGGCACCTTGCAGCAGTGGTAATCCATCACAGGAGTGCATCCCACAGCACTCCAGGCTCCACTTTACCTGCAAGGCACTTAAAACCTCAAAGCACAAGAAGTCGACTGGAGGATGTTTTCTGTTGGAATCTCCAGACAAAATTTCCTCCTCGGGCTTTGTTTTGAAGTTTGCAACAAGATGGGAGCAAAGGTGAAGGTGTCACTGTTGTGTTTTCTTCTCTTTCCTCACCCACCCTTCTGTTTCTTGTCTTTGGTGTTGTTTGACCTTTAAAGATCCCTTGCAGCCCCAACGATTCTGTGATTCCATGATTAATGAGCTGTTTCTGCTCTCTGCTCCATTCTGCACTCAGAAGGAAAATCACTCAGCGGGGGGAATTGTTCCTGTCACTTTACAGCAGGGATGTGGTCCTGTATAAGAGATTTTCCATGGCAATACTGATTTCCTTTGGATATCTCTGGGTGACCTGAGTGCAGGCAGTCTGTGGTGAGGAGACTCTCTTTGCTTTTGTACTGAAATACTTCTTACTGTCATACACAAACCCATAGGGAAAAATTCCCATCTTATTCGAGGGAAGCTTTTGGTGTGACCAGACAGCCACTCTGCCAGCCATAACCCAGCCTTCAGGATCTAAGGATTTGCTTCCCAACCTGAATTGCCCTGGGCTCTGTGCTGCTCCGGGGTGTGTTTGTGCAGGCAGCAGGACGGAGAAGGCTGCGTGAATCGGTGCCGAGGCCAGCCCTGGGTACGTGTCTGCTGCCTCAAAGCTGGAACATGTGGTTTCTTTAATGCTCCAGCAAAGCACAAGCCCAGGGAAGGTCTCTTTGATACAGCTGCACCTGGAGAGACATATTTTTCCTGGAGTCACGTCTAGTCTGTTCCAGGCTGAAGTCGATCCAGTTACTGTGGGAGTAAATCCATGCGGTGTTTGGCTTTTCTAATTCTGGTTCTCTTCCCATAGTGTTGCTGTTGGATTTAATGATTTTCCCTGTGGCTTGAATGGTAAAGATGTGGTAACTGCTTGGGGATGGCTTAAAATCAAAGATTCAGTGTGGGTGTTGCTTTTAAAAAGAGAAGAAATAATGCTATTTCAAGAGCTGTGCTGCTATTTCAAGGCAGTTTGGTAGGTCTGGGTTCTGAGGAGTGGTGAGGAAAAATAATTGCTTTTGGCTATCGTGTCTCATATGATGTGTCCTGAAATGATCCTCATGTACACATAGAGCTGGAACCCGTATTGAGCCTCTCTGCATGGGAATTTGTTCCCTGTCTCACCCTCCTGGTACAGAGGATGGGAGGAGAAGAAAAGATTCCTGTTGAAATTTTGCTCCCAAGCTTGCTGCAACGAATTTAAAACCCCAAACCACAGCAAATTCCCAAGTGTAATATGGACACCAGTGTTTATTTGACTGAGACATGATTGTGTTCTGAGTTGTGCAAACAGAGGCATATTTCCCATTTAATTAAGGCTCGTTTTATGAATTAAGATTCCCAAACAAAAGGAGAAAGAAGGAGGGTGGAAGAGATAAGATCTCAAGGTTGTGTAGACGGGATAGGGTACAGCTCTTTTTGGCAGCTGGAATATGACTTCTGCAGGAAACTTTTGCAGCATTGTTCTATTAATTATGCCAGTGTTTTTAGCTTATAACCTTTTTTTTTGTTCCTGTAGTTCACTGTCTGTCTTTCCTTCCTTTTACAGTCCTGAAACACCAAGCTTTACTTCTGCCAGGAGTGTAGGAGTGGCAGATACCTCCCAATGCTCAGTGTGATTGAGGAGCTGGAAATAGGGGTCGGCAGAGCTGGAAATGGGGAACAATTCCCACTAAGGATCTACCAGAGCCTGGCAAGCTCACAAAGGCACAGGAGAAGGCAGGCCAGTTGGGACTGGTTGTTGCTTGTCCTGCTTATTTCAACAAGTCCAAGTTGTTCCTGAGCTGTCAGCCCTTGGAAATGGGGAACAATTCCCACTAAGGATCTACCAGAGCCTGGCAAGCTCACAAAGGCACAGGAGAAGGCAGGCCAGTTTGGGACTGGTTGTTGCTTGTCCTGTTTATTTCAACAAGTCCAAGTTGTTCTTGAGCTGTCAGCCCTGTGTCCTGTCAGACTGACAGAGCCAAACTGCAGTTTGATGCTCTGGTTTACGTTCTGGCCAGCTGTTTTTAGATCCCTGGTGGCCAGTAGGATTTGGAGACCAAAGGCACTGGAATTCTTGGCTAGATCACAATTTCTGTCACCAGGGTTGCGATGGGAATATCCTGTTCACTGTGGCAGGTTGAGTACAACTGGTGTCCCCCTGTTCTTCAGCTTCTGACACAGGAGAGTGTTGTGGCAGTAACAGCTGTCTCTGTGATGGGTGGATATTGTGGGATGCATGCTGGGTAGGTGGGACCTTCTACCTCTCTGCAACCTTCCAAACAAGGGGATGCTGATGTGCCAGCTGCAGCACTTGTGTTCAGTCTGCAGGGGGTGTGCAGAGCAGTGGCTGTACTGGATTTGCTCCTGTGTTGCCTAAGGAACATGCCAGAGCTGTTCTTTTTGTCACTGCAGTGGAACTCCTTTCAGCTGTGTAATACTGTAGCCTCAGGCACACGAACCACAGCGTTGCAGTTCAGATCCTGCTGGATGTAGGGACAGGAGAAGCTCTGTAGCCCAGACTACATCCTCAGCCCATTTCTCTGGGAATCACCTAGGGATGATGACTGCCTCCAGAGGGAGTTTGTGATGGTGGAGAGAATCCTCTAGTCCTTCATTTTATCCCCACACTGTAAATCAAGATGCTCTTCCACTCACCAAGGTGTGTTCCTGGTAGCAGCTTCCATCCCATCCCCTTGGAGCTGGCAGATCCTGCCACGTTCTCAAGGAACCCTTCAGCCAGAGGAACACAATTATTTTCATTTCTTTTCCCTCAGATGAGGAGGATTTGAAAAACACATAATGGTGCATTTTATCAGTGAGTTTTAAATGGTGTGATTCATCCCCTGTGCTCTTGGCATGACGCTCCTTGGTTTATTTTTTTGGATATCCATGCAGTTCTGTCAGTGCCAAGCACTATAAGGAAGTGCCCCGTGGCAGACAACCTGCTCTGCCCATATGTTCCCTTTAAAAAAAAAAAAAAAAAAACCCAGCTCATAATAGGAAGTCTTTATACTGCATGCCAAGACGCTTGGGGCTTGTTAAATATATTCTACTTGTCAACAACTACCCAATTTAAAAAGTAGCCTTGGTGTGAATCAGCTTTGAACAAGTTCATTTGACTCAAGGGATAGTTGCAGGCATTAAAACAAGTTGGATCACAGTGGTAAAAATGTGCAGTGGTTTCCTGATCAAAAGCACCATCCAGTGACCCTTTTTTTTTTTTTTTTGGTTTGTTTTAATCACCTTCAAAAGTGCAGAGATTTTCCCAGCTGGTGATTTTGGAGGGTGAAGGAGGTTTATTGGGGTGAGTGTTTCTGGGGACCACTCAGTGTGTTGCTGGAAAATCAAATGGCAGAGGAGGTGCCTCGTGCCTCCAAAGTAGCAGGTGATCTTATTCTGGAACTTGTTCCACCATCTTTGTTGATTGAGAGTTAATTATAAAATGTCAAATGTCATGGTTAAAGGTCTTTTTCAGCTCGAGTGGTTCTCTTGAGTGCTGTGGTTTATTCTCTTGCTCCCTTCTGCGTTTTTCCTTGATGATGATGTTGTGGAAAGAGGCAAAGGGGATGGCTGTCCTGGATCATACTTGCAAAAAAAACCTCAGAACAATTTTTTTTTACTGTTGTTGAAGAACTCAAACATTTCTGCTTCACTTTCTGGGCCAGCAGTGCAGGACCACAGAGTGGTGCTGTGGTGGCAGACTGTATTCTGCGTGAGGTGTGATGGCCTCAGCTTTAATATCCACCAGCTTTGGGCTTCTTCTCTTTCGTAACTTTTGCAGTAGTTTACAGAGTTTGTTATTTGTTCTGTGTGCACTGAAGAAGCACAGCTTCTTCCCAGCTTGGGAGAGGAGACAATTTAGTATGGCCTCTTCCCTGTCTCTCCTGAGATGAGGGGAGGGGAAATTCCTGCAAGTGAGAGGGTAAATGAAGTTAAGGCTTGGTAAGGTCAACTTCTCAGAGTTAAGGAGACGTGAGTTTGGACAGGCAAAGGTTAATGCTGTATTTTCCCGTCTCTTCTGGGATGTGTCCAGAGGAAGAAGAGCACAGAGCCAGCCTGAAAGTCCCTGTTGTCTTCAAAAAACCATTGCTGAGGAGGTTTGGGAGCGAGCTGCAGGTTTGGTGTGTGGGAAAAACGGGAAGCATTTTGGCACACTGCTGTCCAAGAGTACGCATGGTGTGTCATTAATGCCTTTCCTTCCTTGATGTTTGAGCCAGCCTGAACTCCCTGTGTGTCAGTCACTGGGGTGGGTCAGTAATTTGTAAATGGAGCTGGTGTTGCTGATGTAAGATCAGCATTTTCAGTGCCTTGAGCCATGCTTGATGGCTTGGGCTTTTACAGGGATAAATTGTAGTAGTGGATGGTAACATTTATCTTCAGTTCCAACTATGTTTTTCTCTCACAGCCACCCCTATAAATTCCAGCAGCTCTCTGGAAATCAAACCACTTTATTTCAGATTCTACCTGTGGAAATACAAGGCAGGACACAAGTAGTTTGTTAGCACAGGGAGTGCTGGTTTGTTTTTGGGAGTCTGTGTTCCTTGTACCACCATGGTGAGAAAGATGAGCCTGGTCATCTTTCCATCGTGAGGGCTGGTGGGCAGAGATGAGGCATGCAGGATAAATGGTGTGGGATGCAGTAGAGAGGGTGCTGCAGAGATGATGGAGATGTTCCACTCACAATCTGCTTGAGACTAGGCAGGGTTGCTCACTCAGGCTCATGTGTCCCTGTGCAGCTTCTGCAAGGCTCTTTGCTCTGCCCAGGCAGGAAGAGGTGATGGGGGGATGAAGTGTCACTGATAGGACAAGCAGGGATTTTGCATGTCTCCTTTGTTTCAAGTATTGAAAAACACTGTGTTCAAGGAGATCATGCTGGTGATGGTCCTGCTTGGAGCAGCAGGTTGGAGCAGAGCCTTTCTGACCCACACTTCAGTTGCTGTGCACTGTCAGGACAGGTCTGCTCACATCTGGCAGCTGCCTGCAAAAGAGGGGAGCAGAACTGGGCTGGGACTGAGTGACTCCTTCCAACTTCTGCATCCACTTGGCAAAGCTGCTCACACTAAAATTCTGGCTTGAATAAAGCCTGAGCACAAGGCTGACAAGGAAGTGTCACTCTGCAGGTGGTTTCAGCCCAGCAGCTGGAAGTGAGCTGCCAGCATGTGCAGGTGTAACATGTGTTAACCTTGATCCCAGTGGCGCTCTACTGTCAGTGACACAGGTTTATGAGCTTGGGAAGGGCTCTGGCATGTACAGAGGAGGCTGTGGGCCATCACCCTGCTCCTGCAGCTCTGCAGGTAGCTAAATAAACAAGGTGTGTCTGCTCCCGTGGAGCTGCAGACACAGCTGGCCCGGGCTGGTGTTTGCACAACACCTGTACAAAGGCAGCTTGGAACAGCAGGCTGGTGTCACCCCCTATGTCTGACTGATGTGGAGGACTTGGGATCAATTAATGACACTCCTGGAAGGGTGTGAGTGGTGATTTTGTAAAGGGTTGTGAGTTTGGTGTACAGCCTGCTGGGTTAAAAAGGAGGGAGAAGGGAAAAAGAGACATCTTCCAGTTTGACATATTTGCAGTGTGGAGAGCTTGGAAAGAGCATCTTGGAATAACAGGCAGTAAAGATTAATGTGCTTGTGTTTGAGAAGGCTGATGAAAGGGGGAAGGAGGGATAAGTTACAAAATGCTTGTTCTGTTGTGCCAGGAGCTGTGGAGAACAACAGCTCCCAGTTTTGGGAGGCACTGACAGGCAGTGCTGGAGCCAGCCCAGAAATCCCTTCCACTTCAGTTCTGTATCTGCTCAGAGATATGATGTGTCCTGACCTGTGCTCAGGGAACAGCCTGAGTCTGAAACCTGCAAATGTGTTAAAGGAGATAAAATTGCTCCAACCAGAATAATCCTTCCAAGCACTTCTCTCTCAGCTTAGGGAAAAAGGTGCTTTAGAGATGATGACTGGAAATTTTGTTATTGCAGTTACTTAGGTGAGGGTTATGCACTACAGCCATGCTCAGTACAAGGAGTGCTGGGCTGTGTAATGAGTTAATGGCCTAACAACTGCAGTGTCTTTACATCTGCTGAATAAGTCACCTTTCTCTTTCTGTGTGGTGGAGCTTTTGCCTTCGGGCTCAGCTAACAGTGCTTTCAAATAAACACTTCTCTTTATGCAGCTGATGAAATAATAGAGGTTATTACATCTATTGAAAAGAGGCTTTTGAAACTCTGAATCAAAAAGTTTGCTGGTATTATTATTATTTTTTTTTCTGTTTTCATCATGGTAGATTCCTGAGGTGCAAAGGCCACAAAATTCTGTTTTGCAATTTAAACCTGGCCATCTCCAGTGAATTGGCAGGATAATTCCCAGCTCCACAGCTGGGTCTTCTGCTGGGATTGGAGTGTAAATGTTTGTGACAGATTGGATCCTGAGTTGAAAGCTTCAACCAGTATCCTCTCTGTCTTTAGAGGAAAGTATTTCAACAGCTGATTAGTGTCTTTGTTAAAATTAGATATTTTATTTTTGTTGTGATTTTTTTCCTAGCTTCTGCTCTTGGTTTCTCAGTCTCACTTTGTGTCTGCTTAGACTGAATTAATTTGGTGTCAGATTTTCTCTGTAAACACTTTCAGCTGTGATGACAAACCTGCATTATAAACACATGTGTGTGCAGTACCCCTTCATGTGTTGATAGTATTTTGAATAGCTGCACTTAAAATAATGAGGAAATAGTAGTGTGTTTATTTCTTGTGCTTCCATTTAGTCTTTCAGCTGATTCTTGTTGCTTTTATCCAAGTTCCTTTCAAACACATGCAATATCATTGCTTAGCTTTCTGATTAGGGATGATGCTTAATTCTCATCAGATAAAAACCTCCAGGGAATAAAGTGATTCTGGTAAATTTTTCCGCTGGTCTGTGCAATCAGCAGGGAATTTGTTTGTGTTGATGATGCATTTCTCACCCTCCAGATTGGCTGTTACACTTCTTAGTCTGAAGGCTGTTGATTCAACACAATTTAAGAGCACTCAGAAAGGTCAGGTGACCTTTCAAAATTGTCTGTAAGCTCCCTTCCAGCTCAGCCATCCTGAGACAGGAATGCCAGGGGTCAGCAGGATGGATCTCTCCTCCTCCCCATTCCCTCAAAGGCTGTGGGCAGCAAATGCCAGCTGAAACCTGCAGTAGTGACAGGGCTGAGATGGGTCCCTCTGGGATAATCGGGAATTTCTTCTGGGAGTGCCAGCAGTCCCAGCTCATGGGTAAATGGCAACCTGCTGTGTGATACAGAGTCTGAAGGAAGGTCACTTTTTAAAGATTAACCGGTCCTGGTGGAAAACCCCAAACAAACCCCCAAATCCCGACCAGCCTTCAGCCAAGCCTTCAAGCACACAAACCTCATTTTCAGAGCATTGCCTTGCCCGAGTCTTTGTGTCACCAGGGCTACAACAATACTGCCACAGGAGAAGTTGGGTGAGCTAAGAATAGCAGATTTCCTTGAGAAATGCTTTTGTTTATTTTGGTTTTCTATTTTTAAATAGTTGGAGCCTCAGCGACCTTTTTCTGAGGGGTCCTAGAAGAATTGCCTGGTCACAGAGTATTGTTGTATTAAGGAGGGCAGTTGTGAACTGCCTTAATTCTCTGGCTTCTTCCTTGTGGCCTGCAAGGTTTTGCTGGCAAAATAATGGGGGGAAAAAAAAAAAAAGAAGAAGTTGTCACCCCACTGAACTTGTAGTGGGTACAAATGCCAGGAATGGAAACCCAAGATTCTGGCTTGGTAGAATGATGCCCATCTTAGAAAATATGTTTTTGCAAAGATTTGTCTGCTGGAAAACTTTGGTGCAGGATTTTTTTTTTTTTTTTTTTTTTTTGGGAGGGGTTGGTTTTAGAGGTTTTTTTTAAAGGTGTTCATTTGGGTTTTTTTGATAGAAGGAAATAGACAGGAGTGAGAGGGGATGAATGGAAGGTAATTTCTCTTAAGAAGTCAGGGACAGAATGGTGATAGAGACTGAGAGAAGGGGGCAAGTCTGGAAGTAGAAGTGATTAAAATATCCTGAGTGAGGCACTTAAAAGAGCTAAGAGGATCAAAGCTGTATCTTTTAGACAAAAGGAAGATGTGTATTTGGATATTTTCTTCTTGTGGGTAACCAGTGCCTCTTGGCTGTGTCACAAAATGCTCTAAGCAAGACAAAGCAGGGGAATTTTACTTTGAGTGAAGCTGTGATTTAGTGCTACCCTTGCTCTTAGATGGACACCAAGTAAAATTACAGTCTGAGAGAGATTCACAGTACAACAGCCAACACACTTCTTACCCTGTGATTAAAAGAGAAAAGAAAAAAAAAATAAAAGAGAAACAAGCCTTTTTAGCATTCAAGAAGAAGTAAAAAGCCAAACTTTGTGTCAGAGGACCTGGTAATATCCTGCCTCTTGGCTGTGTCACAAAATGCTGTAAGCAAGACAAAGCAGGGGAATTTTACTTTGAGTGAAGCTGTGATTTAGTGCTACCCTTGCTCTTAGATGGACACCAAGTAAAATTACAGTCTGAGAGAGATTCACAGTACAACAGCCAACACACTTCTTACCCTGTGATTAAAAGAGAAAAGAAAAAAAAAAAAACAAAATAAAAGAGAAACAAGCCTTTTTGGCATTCAAGAAGAAGTAAAAAGCCAAACTTTGTGTCAGAGGACCTGGTAATATCCACTGGCTCGAGAGTCCTGACTGATGGATTGGCAAGTGCTGAAGGGAGAGCACTGCACACAATGGGTGACAGAAAAAGAGGACACAATCTCAAGCTGTACCAAGGGAAATACAGGCTGGATATCAGGAAAAAGTTTTTCACAGAAAGAGTGATAAAGTTCTGGAATGGCTGCCCGGGGAGGTGGTGCAGTCGCCATCCCTGGGTGTGTTTAACAAAGCCTGGATGTGGCACTGGGTGCCAGGGTTTAGTTGAGGGGATGGGGCAGGGTTGGACTGGATGATCTTGAAGGTCTCTTCCAACCTGGTCATTCTGGGAATTCTGTTTTATGTGCTTGTCTCACTCATGAGCCTACCAGAGGGAATAATTGAAATACAGAAATAAAGTGTAGTGGGGGCTTTCTATATTTTTCCACCTGTTCATTCCACTGTGGAATGTGGATCCTGGTTGGAAAGCTCAAGCTTTTGGTAAATTTTAATTGCCTTTCCCTGCTGATCATATGGTACAGGTTGTTGGCTAATTAAGGGTGGTTTCCAAATCACACAAAATACCCTGCTATTTTCTCATCTGTCTGGACAGGTCACATTATCCAGTATTAAAATGCTGAAACGGGGGAAAACATTTTCTTGCAGCTTTCATGTGAACAACTCACAGAAGCTTGCCAAAGCCCGGATGAGGAAAGCTGTGCTTAAAGAACTGAGCTAAAACCCTTCAATTTCTACTGACTATAGATGACAGAAAAGATGTTCCTTTACTATGGCAATGAAAATACATGGATCAAAGTGTTATCAGGAGAACGAGAAGGGGAGAGGGCTGTAGAATGTCTGTGTGAGGCAATTCTCCCCTTTTGTTCTGCCCTAGTGAGACCCCACCTGCAGTGCTGGGATCCCCAACAACAGAAAGACCTGGGGCTGCTGGAGTGAGTCCAGAGGAGGCCACAGAGATGCTCCAAGGGCTGGAGCCCCTCTGCTCTGGAGCCAGGCTGGGGGAGCTGGGAATGTTCCCCTGGAGAAGGGAAGGCTCCAGGGTGAGCTCAGAACCCCTTCCAGGGCCTAAGGGGGGCTTACAAAAAAGACAGAGACTTTTTACAGAGGCAGACAGTGATAGGACAAGGAGGGAGCAGTTTTAAACTAGAGAGGGCTTTAGATGGGACATTAGGATGAAATTCTTCCCTGTGAGGGTGGGGAGGCCCTGGCACAGGTTGCCCAGTGAAGCTGTGGCCTGCCCCTGGATCCCTGGAAATGTCCAAGGCCAGGTTGGATGGGACTTGGAGTAACCTGGGGGAGTGGAAGCTGTCCCTGCCCATGGCAGGGGTGGGAATGGGATGAGCTGGAAGGTCCCATCCATCAGAATTCTGTGATCTACCTTCTGTTGGGCTGTGGCCGTTGGAAGTTGCTGCAGTGGCAGTTGGAGCTGATGCAGGGCCAGCTGGGACAAGCTGCAGTGGCAGAATCAGAGTTTGCACACACTGTGCAAATCCCTCTTGCAGGTGAGTCCACAGAAGGGTGGATTGAGCTGAAGCTGTTTCAGTTGAAAGCAAACATTTTCAAAAGAGTTGTCAGAGCTCCAGTGGGACCACTCTCCTCTTCATACCACTGCCTGAATCCCTGCTGACTGTAGTCTGGTGTCAGCTCCCTTACAGAGAGTGGATATTGCTTGGTCAACATACATAAATTCTCTAAAATCATGGAGAAAAAGGGACTCTCCAAATGAAACTGCTTCATTAGTTCCTGTGATCATATACTGCAGTAGGCCAGCAGTGTTTTAAGTCGACCCTTCTGGTGATGGAAGAGAGGAGTAGGAATCTTTGTCAGTGGCCAGATGTTGGGAGAATTGAGGAAGAACTCAGAATGGATATCCAGCAGCTTGGCAACAGGTAGAGGCAGCACACTATGAGCTCCTTGGATATCTCTGTTTGGGGAGGGAGGAGAGGGAGGCAAGGAATTGTGTTTGTGCTTTATCCAAATTACTGGGCATCAGCTGATTCCAGGGCTGATAAATCCTGGGCTGTGTGTTTATCCTTTACAAGTTGGGACTCATGTCAGCTCGGGTCTGAAGGGGTAGGAATCTCTGCACCCTGTTCTTCGTGCTCCTGAGGGCGGGTGTGAACCACCCAGAACCAGGTAAGTGCACACTGGCTTTTGTGAATAAAGACATCCTGCACTGGTCATCCCTGCTCAGGGCTGAACCTTACCCATGGGCTCAGGCCATGGTCCCACCTACTGAAATGATGTGATGGGACCTGAGAAGTAAGGGTAGATAGCAGTAAAAAGGTGTCTGCTAGGAGTTTGCCAAGGAAAACAAGGTCCCGCTTGGAGGAGCAGTTGAATGTATTGATAGGTGGAGATTCGGGTAGATTTGGACTAGTCAGGACTGGTGTGGGTTTGAACCTCTCATCTAAGCCTGAGGCTGAGCCTGATGTGGCAGGACAGGGTTGGCTCCAGGGACTGCATTTTGTGAAAATTTGGAGTGGCCCTTGTTGACTTAACATCACTTGAAACATTTCCCTGTCTGTCCCGTTTCTGTAATGGCTGGCTTGAGATCCAGTGTCCTTGCTTTGAGCTAAATCCTCCTTACCTCCTCCCCTACTTAGAGGATCTGAAATTTAGGCTTTGTGGTTGCCACAGTGGCAAAGTGGAGCTTCATTGCTGGGTTGTGGAGCTTGTCAGCAGTGGGGACGTGGTTCTCTTTCTTCTAAAAGTCTTCACCACAAAATTACCACTTTTGGAGGTTATATAAAAAGATGGGCGTTTGAAAGTCCTTTGACTTGTTTGGAAATAGTCTACATGGCATGAAAGGGTGGAGATTTCTGAAGTTCTTGGTGCTCCAGGCTAAAAAGTTGTTTTGCATCCCAGCTTGACCTCAGTTATCCTTTCTGTGCATCCCATGTTGAAGGCTGGGTCTAACTCACCGAGTTTTTTTTTCCCGCCGGACTTCTTCATTTTTGATCCTTCTAACTGCAGAGGATAAGCTGTGTCTGAGCTCCCTGAACACACCTGTGTGCTTCCTCCTACAGGTTCCTTAGAAAGAGAGCTTGGACGGCATGCAAAGTTGTGAAATATCTGCAGACAGCACGGATGATCCTCTTAGTAGTGGCCTACGGAGAAAGCGACAGCCTCGAATAGTCGTGATCGGTGCTGGGCTCGCGGGCCTGTCGGCAGCCAAGGCGCTCCTGGAAAGCGGATTCACGGATGTAACAGTCCTCGAGGCGACCGACCGCATCGGGGGCCGCGTGCAGAGCGTCCAACTCGGTGAGAGTGAGCCGCCTTGGGCTTCAGCTTTCTGTTTTTTTTGCCTTTGTTCTTCTGATTTTTGGGCTGCTTTGGTGTGTGGGTGTGGGTTTCGTGTAAGGGGATGGTGAGCTCTCTTCACGGAGTAGGGAGACACGACAATGCCTTGTCTAGCTGGGAGACCCAAAGCCAGATCCAAATCTCAGGCCCAAGAGCGTAAACAACGTGGACTGAAGAGAGAAAAATATGAAGGATGGGACTTCATGGGCTGGGGCTGTAATTGGACAATTAGCTCCGATATGCTAATGGACCAAAATTTATAAAAATGTGAGTTCTTGTGACTAAGCCCTCTTTTTGCTTGCATCTTGGAGCCATCCGGGCAGAGCCAACACCGTGGCTCTGGTAGTGCCAGGGTGTGGCCGTTCAATAAATATCCTTATATTCCCCTTAACTCTGTTAGCCTCTGTTCCAGCTGTTTAAGGCATCAGCTTCTGGTGACCATGAAGGGACAGTGAGGCATCTGGAAATGGCATCAGTGCCTACAGAGGGCTGCTGGTGGGGTTTGTGTGGCATGACGTCAAATGAACCTTGGAAATGGAGTTATGTGTGTTATCAAAATGGTTTGAGGTGTGGCTGTGTCAGGAGAGTAAATATTTAAATCCTTGGGTACCTCTTGGGGTGGGTGAGTGATTCTGTGCTGTCTGGTGCTTCACTTGCGACCCAGGGCTGCTCCCAACCTGTGTTTCCATGAAATAAAGGATTTGGGTGATTGTTTTCTCTTGCACATGAAGAGCTCTGTGTAACAGGTTTGTGATTGAGTGACTGTACGCAGACTGTTTCCACCCAGGTTTTCCAGCTTGACTCTTTCCCAGGAGCAGCCAGTAAATCTCCAGGCTGTTGATGGGTTGTTTCTCAGGGCTTAGAGCCCTTGGAAAGGGGAAACCCTGAGCTGTTCTGCTTCACAAACAGCCCCATTCATTTCCCTAGAACTAATTTGCTGTGTGGGGCACTACCCACTGGGAATCAGACTGCTGGAAAAACATCTTCAATGTATCCCTTTATCCTGATTTTCAGCTTTCCTACCTCTGCAGCCTCCTTTCTCAGTGTGTAATAAAGGTGCAGACTCTGAATATTTGAATGCCAGGTCAATTTAAAAATATCTACAGGCAAAACTCCTGGAACAAACATTGTCCTTTGTAGCACAGGAGTCACTGAAGCTTTTCTTGGTATCCCGAAGGACATTGCCTGTCTCTTCACTGCAGGAGGCATAAAGCTCTCTGCTTTTCCTGAATTGCTTTCCTGATTTCAATTAACTAATTCTGTTTCTGACCTCACTCTGGAGATTACCTCTGGCCTCTTGCTGCCCTTTCTTTTTATTTCTTAGGTGCTTAAATCACTCACTGTGTTTCACTTGATAAACTCACCACAGTGAATAAACAGCAGCCTCCTGTAAACTTGCAGAAGGGAAACCAATGGAAAGGCAGTCAGAAAAATCTAATCTCTAGGGGTTTGAGTAGGGCACTTTACATTCTGCTGAGACTTGGCATAGAGGTTAGGATGGGAAGTGTGTCCTTTATACACAATCCGTTGTATTAAAAATATCCTGGACGATGCCTGTGAGAGGAGGGAAGTGTGAACGAGATGAAATCTTTGGGGAGCCACAGATCATTCTCCCAGAGCACCTGTGAAATAGTTCTGGTGTTTTTAGTACTGAGGCTGATTCTCTTATCTTTGCCCGCCTTCACCAGTAACTCGCATCTTTGCCTTTGCTGGGAATCCACCTCCTCCTCATTGACACCTCTTAATTAACAGTAGAGGAGAGCAGATGTTTCAGTCTGGAGGCAATTTCAGAGTTTGTAGATGTAACTGTTAGTTGCAGAGCAGAGGCTGACATCCAAAGTCTTAGTCTTTTGTTAATTTTTTAAAACTCCAAACTGTCTTTTCTTATCTTTCTCTTATCTTCTTATCCGCCAGCTCTCAAGGTTGCCCTGTGTGGGTGTGGGCTGCAGTTCTCTGCCAAGGTGGATCCATGTTCTGGCTCTGGCCTCTCCCCTGTCTGCACACTTGACTAAAGATCTGATTTAAATTTCAGCAGAACTACTAATTCGGAAGAAATTCCTCCCTGTGAGGGTGGGGAGGCCCTGGCACAGGGTGCCCAGAGAAGCTGTGGCTGCCCCTGGATCCCTGGAAATGTCCAAGGCCAGGTTGGATGGGGCTTGCAGGAACCTGGGGTAGTGGAAGCTGTCCCTGCCCATGGCAGGGGGTGGGAACAAGCTGATCTTTAAGGTCCCTTCCAAACCCCAAACCATTCTGTGACATTGTGCCACCTTCTCAGGGTTATATCTGAATCCTTCTACCTCACTGAGCCATGTCTTGTAGGGGACAGTATTTTCCCTCAAGTGCACAGATAGTTGCTTCTCAGCCCAGGGGAATAATTTGGATATTCAGAGGCTTGGTTCTAGCACAGGTGAGGCAGAGGGTTTGTGTCTTTGTGCACTGTGTGTTTCCTGCACATGACCTATAACATCTGTATCCACTGCAGCTGTTTCACAATTACCCAAGAAATGGCCAGGGCTGCAAAGGGAAGTGTCAAAGTTATCCCTGTCCAGGAGGCTTGATGTACAATCTGTGTGTTTCTTTGCTTTTTTTTTTTTTTTTTTTTGATTATTGTATGGCATGATTCATTCCAAATAGATTAATTTTGAACCAAAAATCCTTTAAGGCCCTATTTGTTTTTTTTTTTTTTTTTTTTTTTTTTTTTTTTTTTGGTTGTTGTATGGCATGATTCATTCCAAACAGATAAATTTTGAACTGAAAAATCCTTTAAGGCCCTGAAAGTAAATTGGCTGTCTCTGTTTAAAAGAATTTTATTTAATTTTACACTTTTCAATAACTAATCATTTAACTTACACCTGCTAAGACCTGGCTTATCTAGTAGTGATGATAGTGAGCATGAATATTACAGGCAAGAATGAGCTTTTAATTTGTTGGTATTTGATTGTGTTCCACACAGCTCAACAGGAGAACTTGGAACACATCATCACTGTCACCAAGCACTAAGGCAGCAGCAGGAGCTGCTGGCAAATTGTTTTCTTGGAAAAATCAGGTGTCTCAGCAGGATTGCTGTGCAGCAGAGACCAAGCTCCTGCCCTAGAGCAGGAGGCAGCATTCCTGCTGCTGCTTGGCACGGCCTGAGTTGCAGGAGGATTGCATTAACCAGGGGGCTGCCTCTTGCAGTATTGATGAGCTCTGTACCTTTGGGTGCCAGTGTTCAGTCATTTCCACCTGGCTGGGTGCTCTGGGCTGTGTTGGAGTCGGTGTCACCTGAACTATTGGGGTCTGTGTGTTGGTGCTGCTCTCTGCAGCAGGTGCTGTGGTGTACAAGCCTCCTGCTGTAGTGCAGGTTTTGAAGAGCAGTCAGCTCTCACTGACAACGGGGCTGCTTGGAAAATGAGATCCGTGGAGCTTCCCTCCGAGGCAGGGGCTCAGCCAGGGAGCAGCATTCCTTGGAGCTTTCACTCTTTAAACCTGACTGCAGCACAGCTCAGTGCTGCAGTGCCTCTGTCTGAGCATACATTTACATGTTAAACAGCAAACGATAGCTGGGAACTGCACCATCCTTTCTTCATCAAGCAGGATCCTATTAATTATCCTGCTTAATCAGGCATTCCCACACTGCTGCAGGGGTGCTGGGAGATGCCCAGCTCTGTCAGACTTTAAACTAGCTTTGGCCTTCTGAGAATCTGTCAGAATATGGGGGGATACGTGACCCAAGCTTATTTTTAGCATCTCCTTTCAGCTGCTGAGCATCCCCCTGTGCTCTCAGCCCAGTCTGGCAGTGCTGGATTTGGGGGGGACAAAGCCCTGGTGCAAATCCTGATAGTTGTAAGGGGAGAGTGGGGCTGACCAAACTCTTTGTGTTTTTCAAGCAGAGAGTACAGGTGACGAAAACAAAATGCTTTTGATGTTTAGCCTGACAATGCCTCTTTCTAAAGAACCTGATACATAAACCTCCAAAGGCATAAGTAATAAAATACAGCCTATGTACTCATTTGGGGAATGGAAGTGCATGTTTTATTGCAGTTAATCTGAGGTGTATTTGTAAATAACAACCATTTTTAGTCACAGTACAAGGTTCAGTATTCTGGCCAATGTTGCAATCCACATTTCCTGCATCTCCCTGCTGGCAACAACCCTGGTGAGAGCTGGGAACTGAGAAGGGCTGAATTTCTCCTTAAGTATCAGAGGTGTTTCACTGTGAGGGATCTTTATTACAACATCCCATCTTTCTGGCAATACCCAAACCTGTATCCCAAAGGACCAGCTGGAAGAATGCTGGCATTGTGTCTAACAGAGAAAACTCCCTTAAGGGATGTTCAAACATGAGCTGTCCTTGGGCAATTCTGCTTTTGCACGTTTTATTCACGGCTGAGCGTGAGAAGCTTCCAGGAAAACAGGCTTCCATAACCAGTTTGCTTGGCTTCCTCTCCTGCAGGGCATGCCACTTTTGAGCTGGGAGCTACGTGGATTCATGGTTCACATGGAAACCCAGTCTATCATCTAGCAGAAGACAATGGTTTGCTGGAAGAGACCACTGACAGCGAGAGGAGCGTTGGGCGGATCAGCCTTTACTCCAAGAATGGGGTGGCTTATCACCTCACCAACAGCGGGCAGAGGATCCCGAAAGATGTGGTTGAAGAATTCAGTGATTTATACAACGAGGTTGGTGTCCAGCTGCTTTGTCAAGTGGTAGATTTGACTGGAACACTGAGACCCCTTGGCAGTTAGAACATTCCAGGACAAAGGTAGAAAAACAGTCATGTCTTTAATTTATTTGGGAAAAAAAAAAAAATCAATGCTAAGTTTTCTCTCACCTGCTTCACTGTACCCCATTTGTCTCTGTTGTGGGATTAACTCTCTGTGGTGAGGAAGAACAATCTTTCAATTTTTGTAATCTGTTTAATCACTTCCAGCAACTATTTCTGGGGAAGACCCAGTAATTTGCTGGGGACATCCTGTAATTAATCCAGTACTTGATTAAAAGAATAGTGGAAGGATCAAGTTGCTAAACCAAGTAGAAGGCAAAACCTTAGCAACAGCCAGCTAAATATTGTATCCCTGTGACTTTTTATTGGTTATAAATACTACGAAATGCTGTGTGGTGTGCCAAAGTCAGTGCAGTTTTGTAGGAATTTAAAGGTTTTTTTTGCATCAGAAGGAAAGGAATCTCTTTTCTGGGAGATTCAGACCAGCATGGACTTCAGATGAAGGTTATTTAAACTCTTTTGCTTGCCAAAGTTAATTATAATTATTCCCCACATTTTTTTAATGCTGTTTGTGAAGTACATTTAGAGGGGTCAGTGCAGACTGTCTGGCCCTGCAGGTAATGTGATCTCTCAGTGGGTTGTAGAAAATGGAACAAAACATGAATATTTTCATCAGGCTGTAACAGTGCCTAAAACCTTCAGATTTTCATCTGACAGCAAACTTTAGTATTTGACTCTTGGCTGAACACTCACTAGATTCAGGTTACTCTTGCATACTTTGTTTAAAAATATGTCTGGGAGCATTAGAAAAGTCACTGTAGCCTGTAAAGAATTATGAAGAATTGGGTGGGGAGCAGAAAAAGGGACTTTTTTTTTTGAAAAGATTTTTGGCACTGTCCTGTGTTTCTGAACTGGAATCAGTGATGGGATGGCACAAAATCATTTCAGTTTCAGAGAGGAGTAGTAGGAATTTAAAAGAAATCTCGTTTTGGGAAGGATTTGTCAACCTGTGGACAATGTCTTGGACAAATGCAGGTGGATATAATTCACCTGAACAATTTTTCATGCTACCAGATTAAAAAAATGAATGAGACTTTTTCCAGGCAGGAAAAAAAGACAGATGAGATGTGTGTGGAGGAAGATTAACAGCAACTGGGGCTAGAAGGAGTAAATGAAAATACTGCAGTGAGCAGCATTATTTATGTAAATGGAATGGTGCCAAACTGTGCGGGGCTTGGTGATCAAATACTGCAGTGAGCAGCATTATTTATGTAAATGGAACGGTGCCAAACTGTGTGCAGGGCTTGGTGATCGTCCTGTCTGGAAGATGATAGGAAAATCTCCAGCAAAGGGAGGGCAGACTCCAAAATGAGAAGGGAATACAGAGATGAGAGCCACTTAGCTTTGAGATAAACCCAGTAAGATAAAGGTCATAACAAGGTACCAGTGTTTTAGAAATGATTAATTTGGTAAATCTACCCTTTCTTTTAAAGGGGAGAGAAAGGGGCAACCAGTGACATGAGAGAACAGCACATTAAAAGTTAATCTTCTTTACACAACACCTAATTAGCTTATCATTGCCACAGGATATCTTTATCGCTAGGAGACAGAAAAGGCTTTCACATTTATGGCTTGTAAAAATGTCTGCAGCCACTCGTGGTGATAAAAAATACTTAAGGGACATCTGGAGCCAAGCAGGGGACATCAGCCAGCCCCTTAATTGCTCTTGCTGGGAGGGGCTTTTTCTGCCTTCCTCCAAAGCCTGCTGGAATTTCTTGCAGGAGCAGCTCAAGGTTTTGTGGAGCTGCTTGTCCCAGCTTCCTTGGGGTGCCAGGCTGGAGGATCTGTAGTGATTGAAGGCATTTGGCTGTGGTTTATTCCCTGCTCTGCCTAGGAAAAGTGGGAATTCAGGCAAGCTATGTGATCTCGTAAAAATTCCCAGTTAAAATGGCTGTAGGAAAAACAAGTGCCCTGGAGTGGGGGCAGCCAGGAGCAGGTGTGTGGCTTTGGGGACATTTTCCTCTGGCGTAAAGTGCAGAGGGTGTTCCACACATGCTGAGTGTGGCGGAGGTGTTTCTGGCCAGGTTGGACAGGGCTTGGATCAATTTGGTTTAATGGAAGATGTCCCTGTCCATGGCAGGCAGTTGGAACAATACAATCCTCAATGTACCTTCCAATCCAAACTATTCTGTTATTCTGTGAGGGGCTTTTTGCTTGTTCATGAGATGTTACTAATTTTTTTTTTTTTGGTCAAAGTTCTGTTGCTTTAACTGGTGATGAAATGAATGCTGGGGAGGAGCAGCAAGAATTTTCAGTTCTGCGTCTCTGGTTTTTTTTTTTTGGAAGGCAGGTTTTATGATTGGTTTTGTTAAAGCATTTTGGAGTTGTCCAGGATAAAAAGTCATCTTACAGATCACTAAATCCTGAGGTCAGGGTTTTCCCTTGTCTCATAGGAGCTCTCAGGCCTTTCTCAAATTTTTATTAGCAGTCTCACCATCATGTCATCTCACCCCTTCAGAGGAGGCTGAGATAGCAAAGGTGACACACCCTGTCCTGAGCCAAAAAGAAAGACCCCCCCACAAAACAGCCAGCAACCCATGATGGATGCAAAGCCTAATCAGGGATGTAGGACTGGCATGAGCAGTGGAAAATGTATCCCTGAATGAGCAGGGCTAAATTTGTCACCCTTCCAAAGGCCTGCCCTCCCTGCACAGCTGCTCGCTCTCCACGCACTCACACCCTGCCTGGCTTTGCCTGCAGCTGCTGCTGTGGCTCCAGCCTGTGCCTCCAGCTCTTCTCCTCCAGCTGGGTCTCTCTAGCCCCAGTTATCTTGTCATCTGGACACCAGATTCTAGGGAATTCAAAGTGCAAGGGGTCTCCCTTGAGTTTCACTGGGGCATGTGGAGTCTCTGAAACTGCATTTTAGCAAGGCAAGGTCTTTCTCTGCTGAGTTTTCCTGGAGTGAAAGGCAAAGCACCTCTGTACCTCCAGAGCTTTGCCTCGCTAATTCATCTGGAAAGTCCTTAGGCTTTTTCCAGGCACTTATCCAATCTTTTTTGGCTGGCTTCTTCTACCTCAATACAAGTTTTGCTGCATTTTTGTTTGCAGTAGCCTGAATTTTTAATAGCTGTAGGGATGTCTCACAGGAGCCTTTATTTGGTTACGAGGAAGTGGAGCAGTCAGACTGCTTGAAGACTGCTCAGCTCTTTATTTCTCCAGCAGAAAGTTCCTTGGGTGAGGCTGTTGCCCTGCACTGGGGTCAGTCAGGATTTGTCATGAGATTGATGTGACCTGAATTCTCTTTGTGGAAGGAGACCAGTGCCTTCAAGGAAGGTCTCCAGTCCACCTGGATTCCCAGCCATGCATTGCCAAGGGAAGCACCATGAGACAGGGCAGGACTTTTAGGATTGTCCTTCTTAGATCGTGTGCTGTGTGGGGCTGGCACTGCTCAGGGTCATTGTCACTCCATTTGGTCAGTCTCCAAAAGGAAAGGCACCAGCACAGGGAGGTTCCCCAGGGTGTGATGCCCACATCATGTATTTGTCATCTTCCAACCTTCCTCTCCATTCCTTCTAGGATAACTGGGGGAATCCTGGGCCTGTCAAGAAGAGACAAGTCCACCTGGATTCCCAGCCATGCATTGCCAAGGGAAGCACCATGAGACAGGGCAGGACTTTTAGGATTGTCCTTCTTAGATCGTGTGCTGTGTGGGGCTGGCACTGCTCAGGGTCATTGTCACTCCATTTGGTCAGTCTCCAAAAGGAAAGGCACCAGCACAGGGAGGTTCCCCAGGGTGTGATGCCCACATCATGTATTTGTCATCTTCCAACCTTCCTCTCCATTCCTTCTAGGATAACTGGGGGAATCCTGGGGCTGGGAGAGGATTTTGTCTCTTCTTGCTTATACTACATTTGCATGATTCTCAGGAAAATGACCAGAGTGGGACCTCTGAGGGTAATGTCTGCACCTTTGGGGTCTGTGTGTGTATGACTCCTCAGAAAATGGGAACAGGGACAATTTATCTCAGAGCTGTTCCTCTGTCCCTGGTAAGTTCTTATTTCCCTTTCCAGGGAGGTGTTTGAAGCCGATTCCCAGGTATTAGTGAGAAGTGGGAAGTGGTGAGCTGGACAGGTTAAATGCAGCTGGAAAATCACAGTCCATCACCAGCCTGATTTAGGAGAAGTACCTGCTTTTACTTCAGCTTTTCAGCAAGGATGTGGTCCCGAAAGAGCTGCTTCCCAGGAACCCTCCCTTTAACAATCAGCTAATTAATGGCCTTGTTATCTGTCAGCTTTCTCCTGTGTGCTGCAACAGCTTCTCGGGGAGGGATGCAGCCAAAGAATGACAGCGTTTTTCATCCTCCACACCCCCACCCCGTGCTGGGCTTCCTGCCATCCCCAATTAAGCTCCAGTGCCTTGCCTTGCAGTTATCATGGAAAGCAGGACCAAAGGGCCACCGAGAGTCACCGCTCCCTCCCTGCCTCTATTGCACTGACAGATGTCTGGCCTGGGAACAGCACAGCCCTATCTCCATCAGGGCTTTTTACTGGACAGGGATTAAGTCACGGCAGTTTTTAAGCCAAGTGAGCAAAAGACAATGCTGGGCATCGTCACCGGAGCTGACAGGAAGGAGTGTGGATGGGGATGTGCTTTCCTGACCTCCTTCAGTGCGGAGAAACTTCTTTATTTAGCTTTGTTCTTCCTAAGAAACTGCTTTTTCCTGTGGTGGAGGAGCACGTAGGTAGTAAATAAACTTGTGGAGGAGGAAGCTTGTAGGTAACAGAGGGGTGACATCCCTGCTGGAATCCACGTTCCCTGCACAGACCCTGGTTGTGGGATGCCCCAGAGCTGGTCAGAAAGAAGACAGAAGATGGAAGCTGAAGTGAAACTGTTTTAGGACTGTGGACATTCAATTAACTTGTTTTAATTTCTTACCTTTAACCCCTTCTGTCTTGCAGACCCAGGGAGCTGGGGTTGTTCAGCATAGAGAAGGCTCCAGGAAGACCTTCCAGCATCTTCCAGTGCTTGAAGGGGCTCCAGGAGGGCTGGAGAGGGACTTTGGACCAAGGATGGACTGACAGGATAAGGGGGAATGGCTTCCCATTGACAGAGGGCAGGGATGGATGGGATATTGGGAAGGTATTGTTCCCTGTGGGGGCAGTGAGGCCCTGGAATGGATTTTCCAGAGAAGCTGTGCCTGCCCCTGGATCCCTGGAAGTGTCTGAGGCCAGGTTGGATGGGGCTTGGAGCACCCTGGCATCATGGAAGGTGACCCTGTCCATGGCAGGGGATGGAACTGGATGGCCTTTAAGGTCCCTTCCCACCCAAACCATTCCATGATTCTGTGAATTCCCTGGAGGATTGTATATAAGCCTTCAGAATGAGGGAAGGAAGAATGTTTAGAATGAATGGTTACTTGAGATCTCTGTTTTTTACTTCAGTTTTTTTTCAGTCAGGCTTCCAGTGCCACTTATGCTGTCCCACCTCAGGGGAACTTCAGAGTGAGACATGTTCAGGTCATCCTGCTGGGATGTGAGATTGCCAGTGGTAATGATGCAGTCTCTCCTTTGCTTTTTCTCCCTGCTTGTATCAGGTGTGTGATAATAGAAAAGCAAAGGTTGGCTGGACTCTCTGTGGTGTAGCTCTCCTTGCTGGACATGGAGCTCTGATTTGGATGCAGGGAGATTTTGAAGGGTTAACTAGAAAATCAGCGGAATCTTTCAGGTCATTCTTGTTGTTACCTTTCCCCAGGATCTTTGAGGGAAAGCCCATTTCTACTCTCTCAGGAATCCTGCTGCTGAAATGTTGAAATGATTGGAGGAGTATGGGTTTTCAGATATTACAACTGCCTGTTCCCAGTGACCCCAGGGGTGGTCCCATAGGAATGACAGTGCTTTCCCCATCTGGAGAGGGAAAGCCTGGATAATTCCAACTCCAGACAGCATAATTTTGCTCCTGCTTAGTTGGAAATCTACCTTAAATGAGGTGTCCTAGTGAAGCTTTTCCATAGCTTCTTACACAGGATGTGTTTGCTGCTCATGTTCATTAAAACATACATTTTAAGCATCTTTTTCACTCATTTATTCTGACCATATTCTGACTCTCAAGGTAGGACCTGCTGTTGTTTCTCCTTTTGCTTCTTGCCTACCACAGCTTTGCCTCCTCTTCTTCCTCTGATGGTTCAGCACCCCCAAGAATCAGAGTATCCTGAATTAGGAGGATCATCAAGTTCAGCTCCTGGGCCTGCACAGGAAAACCCCCAAAGTCACACCTTGTGTCTGAGGGTGTTGTCCAAATGCTTCTTGAACTTGAAAAGCAAGGAAATAACAGGAGAAATAAGAAATCCTGATGTGATTGAACTTACCTGCTGTCTGATGAATGGGATGGCACCTCCAGGAAAGACTTTCCTTCGTGGTTACAGCACACAGAACTTGTGCCTTCCTGCTCTGCTCCCTGTGGGGCAGTGAAGAATATAATGGTTAACAAAAACATAGTCAGGCTCACTTCTCCTGTGGGCCAAGTAGTGGCTGGGTTTTAGCAGGGCTTTGCTTGTCCTGTGAGTTTGTTATCTGCTTACAGAGCTCAATCAGATTATGAAAGCCGAGCTGATTGTGCTGACGCAAGGTCTGTGCAGCCTGGACCTGCTGCAAGTGCTTGTGGCCTCAGAAATCCAGGGACCTGAGAACAAAGGGATGCTGGAACTGCCAAAGTTTCCTTTGCTGGAAGCCTTTGTTTCTTATAGGACGTTGGGCCCCACCATTCTTGTCTGGGAATCTCCTTGGAATGGCCATGTCCCAGGCAGTGTCTGCAATTCTCTTCTGTCTTTACCAGTCCCACTCATTTTCCTTGTGATTGTTTCTTCTCTGTTTTTATAATTTATTTCTCCCCCCCTTTTTTTTTTCATTCTTTCCCTTACTTTCTTCAATTTTCTCCTCATCCCTTACTTTTCAACTCACCTTCCTCCATTTGTTCACAGATCTCCTCTCTCTCACTCCTACCACTGCAATGTGTTTATCCTCCTCCCTTTCCTCCTGTTCTCTCTATTTTGCCACATCAATTTCACTTTATTCCTAAAACCCAAGATAAAATCAAGCTCTTGGGGAAAATTGGAGTGGGAAGAACGTAAACCAGAGTGGATTAGCCCTATCAGCAGGGAATGAGAAGCTCCAGGAGTTTTTGAAGGCAAGGCTGCCACAGTTTTTTACCAGCCTTGTACCAGATATTTACTGTAGACTTCAACTTCTTGACATATCCAGATCATCTCATCGCATCCAAAAAATGATCATAAGGTGTAATCAAACCATCTTTGACAGGAAAAACTCCCCAGGCAGAGATGTAAGAATATTGTTCACTCTGTGGCATGATGTGCATGAGAAGGGGACACATTCTGGACAAACAAATCATTAATGGGATGTGCTGCATTTCTGAGAGGCATCTTTTGAAAGCCTTCCTGTGTTAAAAGATTCCTCTTGAGTTTTTTGTTTTCCGTAGAAAGGAAGAGCCATGATGCAATTGCAGGCTCTTCTGGCAGTAATGTAGATAGAAATACAAGTTTTTCCAGACAGCCACAAGCAGAGGGCTGAGGTGGATGGTGTTTCCTTGCCTTTACGTAGCTTGTATGGAAAACTGGGGTTGAAAAACACCAGGAATATCTTCAGAGAAGAATGATTTGTCACAAGGGATTTTTACTGTGGCTCCTGGTGAGGGGCTCTAGGCATGTCACTGTTTTCCATGGATTTCTGCCTGTCCTGTGCTCAAGTAAAATTGTGTGCATACAGAATTCCTCTGCTGTTTGTCACCCTGATTTCATGGGATGTTGGAATCCAAAATGCAGGGAATTCTCAGAACTTTGGGCCTGTAAGCCAAACCTAGAATTAAATGCAAGATTTGATCTGAGACCTTGGAAAAGTCTTCCAAACTTAAGTACTACAAGCGAGAATGTGGATTTATAGTTTAAAGCAGAGACATGTTAAGGTAAAAAGAGGAAAGTTTAGAGTTTTAGAATTTAGGATATAGAAAAAATAAAAGTAGTTACAAAGGTAAACAAGTTTAGAATACAGTACTGTAAGTTTATGTATCATAACATAATTAACTAAGAAAGGTTGCACTGCAGCATAAGTCCATAAAAAATCCTAAATATTTAAGGATTAAGTAAAAAACATAAATATCTTTTTTAACAGTGTTTTATTAATCAATAAATCCTTAAAAGGTCTTATAACTAGTGATCTTGTGACTTTCTAAAGCATGCAGTAAAGATGTGAGCTAAGCTCACCCTTCCTGTCGATGTCGAAGATATGAAAAATCACATTCTCTAAAAACTCAAAAATCCCATCTCTAACTCATTCAAAATTCCTTCAAAAATCCCCATAAATGGAACAACAGAATAACAGCTGTGAAACTCAATTCACCCACTCTGGTGGATTCCTTCTAAATAATGGAGAAGGTGGAAGGGCTGGTGTCCGGATGGGATTGGCACGGAGGTGGGAGAAGAGCCGGTGCTTTTTATCAGATGTGAGGAAGGACGTGGCTTCTGCTGGGAGGAGGAGGTGAATGTGCTGGATGATCCCATCCTTGTGTCCTGTCTCTGGCAGGTCTATAACCTGACTCAGGAGTTCTTCCAACGAGGTAAACCAGTCAATGCTGAGAGCCAGAACAGCGTGGGCGTTTTCACGCGGGACGTCGTGCGCAAACGCGTCAAGGCCGACCCGGATGACACGGAGGCCGTCAAGAGGCTGAAACTGGCCATGATCCAGCAGTACCTGAAGGTAGGTGTGCACATCATTGGGGTGTTCTGTTTGAGTTTAAACTAGGAGCAAAAAAATCTTCAACCTCATGCACCTCTCTGAGCCCTGCCCAGCCCTGGAAATTGCTTTCTGCACTCTCTTGCAGTTTGTGTTTCTGTTGACAACTTGCCCTCCTGGTGCAGATCCAAAGACACTGGGCTGCAAGAATACTACCTTTATTATTTTTTTTCTTACTTTAAAACCCCAGTTGTCTTAATAGAAGAGACTTTCCTAGGCCTTGTTAAATTTTCTGGTATGATCTAGGGGTTTTTTTTGCCACCTGAAGTAACTCTATTGTCAGGTTCTTTTAGTAGTGTCTTATCTTGTGACTTACACCTGCATCCCCTGATCCTGCCTGAGTGTTTTTTACCTCTCAGAGACCAGAAGAAGTGTAACTTTGATGCTAGTAATTTGCTGAAGAAGTCCCCAGAAAGCATTTTGAAGGTAAAGCAATAAAATCCAAGACAGACAACTTTCCACACAGCTTCCATAGTTTTTTTTATCTCCTTGGTGCCTTGGCTAATTGAGTTCTCTGTGGGATGAGGACTTAATGCTGCATCAAGCACTCCACGAGTATAGTGTATCAGTTATTTTTATTTCAATTAGAATGACTTAAAAGCTTCAGAAATGAGGCAGGGGAGGCAAGCAGCACTTTGTTATGAATTCACTGTTTTCAGGTGGGAAGCTAAACCAAAGAGGAATAAAGACCTAAAGTGTCTCGCAGGAGATTTGAGATGAAGCTGAGGTTTGAACCCTGGTGTCCTGAGCCTAATATCTCAGCATCCTCACCCAAAACCTTTTCTCACAGAGTGTCTCCACAGCTGCCACGTAAAGCTCAGTTATTTATTGTGTTACCCATATACAGCACCCATGCAGACAGGGTTAAGTCACTGGATACAGCTCTGGGTTTCCTGGTGGTTTTTCCTGTGCTTGCTCCAGGCTGCCACAGTGGGAGCTGTTTCTGCAAGTCTTGCAAATCCCTTCTCATGCAAATACCTGAGAACAACAAAGCTTCTCATACTTAAGACTATCAGATGACAGAGTGGGGATTTACCTGCCTTGGGTTAGAGTCTTCCTAGTTGCTTGTTTTTTCCCCCTGGCATTTTGCCTTCATGGTTGAGAGAATCAAACAGCCACCAGTGTTTAACTTCATAATGAGGAGTGTCCTGTTGGAGCATCCAAGCAGGATGAGGATCCTGCTGTGTGCCACGGATTTTGTGTTGTCACCCTGGGGGATGTCTGGGAAGTGCTTGGGTAGGGTGGAACTACAGCACAGTCCAAAGATGGGTCTTCACTCAGTCCCCACTGGAGTTATCAGGCAGTGACCAGGACAGGGAAGGCACCTGTTGGTCCCTGCAGGCACAGGAGCAGCCTGGGACCTGCTGGTACAGCCCTGACTTGTTCACTTTGTCCCAGCACAGAGATTCCTGCTCTGCACCAGGGTGCTCCACAGGGAGACAGTCTGGGCTTGTCAGGCTTCCAAGCACAGTCATTAAAGTGTGGAAAGGTCTGGAAAATAAGTCAAAGGGCGAGGTAAGGAATTGTAATATTCCTTAAAATGCTTAGAGAATTACAGTGTGCGAGCGATTGTGACTCCGGTGATGTGAAGATTTTAAGATCACTGTGTCCCGTGCATCAGGATTATCATTAGAAGCTTATCACAAGACAGGCCAAACATCCTGCCTTTGTTCCAGGGATTGTTGGGAGCTACAGCTATGCTTAATACTCCTACAAACATTAACCAACAGGTTAATGGATCTAAAGCTTTGGTAATCACATCAAACACGCGTGGCTCACATCTTGGCATTTCCCTTTTCCGTCTCCTTCAGTTCCTCCTGTGCTGGGTCCTCTCACCTCTGGCAGATTGTTAGCTGGCTGGTTGCTGACTGTTTGACAGCAGGCTGAAAGCTGCAGACAGCACAAAGAGCTGCCAGAAGTTTTTTGTGGCTCCTCGAGGGAACATTTATTAGCATTGGAATGAGCATCTGATTAATGCAACTCCAGGTTCTGCTGTAGGAGCACCAGGCAGTGGGTCCCTGGCCACTGCAGAGGGTTTTAAAGGATAGAAACCAGAACTTTAACCCAGAATTGTGCAGAAGCAAAGACATAATGGAATGATAGATTCACAGAATGGTTTGGGTTGGAGGGGACCTTAAAGACCATGCAGTTCCATCCCCTGCCATGGGCAGGGCACTTTCCACTATCTCAGACTGCTCCAAGTCCCATCCAACCTGCCTTGAAAACACTTCCAGGGCTGTGGCAGCCACAGCTTCTCTGAGCACCCTGTGACAGGACCTTACCACCCTCACAAGGAAGAATTTATTCCTCACATCTAATTTAATTTGACCATCAGTTTAAAGCTGTAATTCTTTCTCCTGTCACTCCTTGGCCTTGTCCAAAGTCCCTCTCCAGCTCTTTTGTAACACCTTTAGGTACTGAAAGGTGTCAGGAGGTCTTGCCAGAGCTTTCTCTTCTCTAGGCTGAACAGCCCCAGCTCTCATTTTGTCTTCAGATCAGAGGGGCTTTGTTGTACAGGGCTCCAGCCCTCTGGTCTCTGAACGCTGGATGATGCAACTCCAACTCTTTACCATGACAAAATGGTTTCTCTGGTTGCAAGAAAGGCTAAGGATTGATTTTTGTCAGATCCTGTGGCCAAGCACTTCTTTACTAGCAAAACTAATCTGGTTTCAGAGTGGAATTCATCACTCTCATCTCATGCAGCTCCTCTGTGCCCTTGCAGAGCTGTGCTGTGGCTAAAGGAGTTGCTCTGTGGCAATGTTGCTTTTGTGTTGCTTTTCCTTAGGTAGAGAGTTGTGAGAGCAGCTCCCACAGCATGGATGAAGTCTCGCTGAGTGAATTTGGGGAATGGACCGAAATCCCCGGGGCTCATCACGTCATTCCTTGTGGTTTCATTAAAATCGTGGAGATTCTGGCCCGCTCCATTCCCAAGTCTGTCATTCAGCTCCGCAAGCCGGTCAAGTGCATCCACTGGAACCAGTCGGTCAGCAAGGAGATTGAGAGGGTGGCTGACCACAACAGTGACCTCCCCGAGGAGAACAAGGGCTCCAATGTCTTCGTAGAGTGCGAGGACTGTGAGTTCATCCCAGCTGACCATGTCATTGTGACTGTGTCCCTGGGAGTCTTGAAGAAGCGCCACGAGAGCCTGTTCCATCCCCGCCTGCCTGAGGAGAAGGTGATGGCCATTGAGAAACTGGGAATCAATACCACTGACAAGATCTTCCTGGAGTTTGAAGAGCCTTTCTGGAGCTCTGAGTGCAACAGCATCCAGTTTGTCTGGGAAGACGAGGCAGAGAGCGAGAGCTTGACTTATCCTGAGGAGCTGTGGTACAAGAAGATCTGCAGCTTTGATGTGCTGTACCCACCCGAGAGGTACGGCCACGTCCTCAGTGGCTGGATCTGTGGAGAAGAGGCTTTGATTATGGAGAAGTGTGATGATGAAACTGTGGCAGAAACCTGCACCGAAATGCTACGTAAATTTACAGGTCAGCCTTGGTGGGAGAGGGAGCATGGGGCTGGGGAATCAAACAACCACGAGGAAGGAAATGCTTTAAAGTCATTTTTAGTTCTTTGGCATTTTGTGTCCCTTTGAATGTGCGTGTGCTTCCAGCATAGCTCCTGCTTGGGTGTGCCTGAGAGCTATTTATACAGAGGGGCTGATAAACCGGCTCAGGAAGTGATGGGCAGAAGTGCTGGAGGATTCCACATCCTCTGCTTTATTGAATCACAAATAACTCTTCAGCAGCTGAAGCTGTCGGGCTCTGAGGGCTGATCTCAGCTGTGGAGAGCAAGCATGGCCCCTTCAGAAATTGAACCTGTTTAGATCAGCTGAGTTGTGTTTCCGTCACATCCCTGACTTCCATTCAGTATCAGATAGATGGAAATAATCTCCAAGACCTAAATTTCAAAAAATTTATTGATCTTGAGAGTTCCCATTTTCTGGATGCATCACTGAAACCTTCCTGGACTTCTCAGATTTCATGTTCTGTGATCACACATCACTTTTAGGGCAGCAGTTGGACTGAGGCAAGTCTTAGTGCATTACACTGAGGTTCCCATTTTCTGGGTGCATCACTGAAACCTTCCTGGACTTCTCAGATTTCATGTTCTGTGATCACACATCACTTTAAGGGCAGCAGTTGGACTGAGGCAAATCTTAGGTGCATTACACTGAAAAAATCCAAATGAAATCACTTAAAGCAATAACACTTGGATGCTGGGCTTTAGCTTGTCCACAGTCACTTCTCTGGACATCACACACCTTTCCAGGAAAAGGGATTTTTGTATCTGAGAGTCTTTGACATCCTCTGATGGGAGGCACGGTGCAAGTGTAGGTATAAGGTAGTGACACTGAAAGAAATAGTGATGGACTTAATAGCAATTTTGAAATAAGGGTTTTGAATTTATACAGAATTACAAGCAGTTATAAGAGGAGCATCCTTCAAGATTAAGTGTAGTTTATGCTATTTTAGAGATGGCTCCTGTGATTAAATGATTAATATCTTCCTGCTAGCTGGTTTTAGCCCAGTCTCAGCACTCGGGGTTTCCAACCTTACCTCTTGTCCATGGAGCTCCAGCTAAGTGGAGAAGTTTGTCTTCACAAGTGCAGCTTTCCCCTGTCCTTACTGCCCATTTGCCACCAACAGCATGGAGATCCAGAGAGTCACAGAATCACAGAATATCCTGAATTGGAAGGGACCCATCAGGATCATCGTGTCCAGCTGCTGGCCCTGCTCAGGACACTACAACAATCCCTTTGTGCCTCAGAGCATTGTCCAAATGCTTCTTGAGCTCAGTCTGGCTTGGTGCTGTGACCATTCCTTGGGGAGCCTGTTCCAGCACCTCTGGGTGAAGAACCTTTTTCCTGAAAGGGCTCTGGAATCTGAGGACTTCCTGCATAACTGACTACAGGCAAAAGAGGTTTTACCACTTTCTACAAGAGCTGTAGGGTAGAGACTCTGAATTGAAAAGGGCCCAAGCCTGCATCGTTGTTTCAGCTGTGCCTCCTGAGCTGCTGGTGTTCAGGGTGTTGGGTGTCCCCATGTCCTGTGTTACATCATTCCCTATGTGCCATCTTTCCCCTAACCCCAGCAGGGAACTGCTGCTCTACACAGGCTTAGCAGGAGGCACTTCTCTCACAGGCCAAGTTGTCGCAGTGCTGAATGTACAAACACCCTTGTTTGTTGCAGCTTTTCTTGCTTAAGGCCTATTTAAAAAAAAAAAAAAATTCCAAAACCCACTCCAATTCATCAGTGGGAATTTGGCTGTTTGGGTCTGTTGTCGTTTGGCACGTGGGAGTTTGCTCTCCCTCTTCCTTCTTGGGTTTTTTCACAGCTACTGTTTACGTGTGTTGGATGTTCCTCTCCTCCCAGCATGGAAATATGTGGCTCTGGGCCCTGGCTCTGTGCTGCAGTTGCTGTTGCAGCTGATGCTGCACCTGGTCACTGTCCATCAGGCTCTTCCACACAGCTAATCCCAGGTTATTTCTCCTTGGAGAATTCCAGACCGGATTTACCAGGGCCTTGCCCTGCAATGAGCATTTTGTGCTTCAGCTGAGAAGTGGTCTTGCAGCTGCTGAAAACTGTGAGAGGAAAACCTGTTTTTGGATCACCCATTACCCAACATGACCTGTTCCACTCTGCCCCCAATCCCTTTGTTGGTAGAAAACCTTTTCACAGCTCCTGCAGGATTCCCTGGCTAAGGGAGCTGGGTTTATCCTGTTTCCCTTGCTCCTGTTTTCCCTAGAGGTTCCCATATGACCTGTTCCACTCTGCCCCCAATCCCTTTGTTGGTAGAAAACCTTTTCACAGCTCCTGCAGGATTCCCTGGCTAAGGGAGCTGGGTTTATCCTGTTCCCTTGTTCCTGTTTTCCCTAGAGGTTCCCAGAAGGAGCAATACCTCAGGGCTGATCTGGGCCAGGTGCCAGGCTGGCTGAAATAACAGAAGTGTGCTCAGCTCTCTGTGCACCTCCCTTCTTCCCTGCTGATCTGTTCCAGGGGGAGTGTGAGAGGGGGTTAGAGCAGCAGCCCATGATACACCTACAGCCACTTCTGAGCACAGCTGCACTCCTCTGGTCCAATTAGCACCACCAGACCCAGCTCCGAAAGCCTTTCCCAACACTCAAGTTCACACGGGTCAGCTAACCAGCTTAGGAAACTAGTCCTGCCAGGATCCTGATCTCCTTGGAGAGCCTGGATCTTCCATAAGGCAGCTCAGATCTTCCACACCTCACCTGGTGGTGCTCTGTGACATCTTCTGAAGCAGCTTTTCTCTACTGAGTATAGAGGGAGCCTTATATTCAATAATGAAGCAGATAGTTTGAGCCTTTTAATGTTCCTTTTGCCTTTTGTGGCTTTCATGTTCTGGGTATGAAATGCCCCATGCTCTTATTCTTCTGAGAAAGAATTCATACATTACCAGGTAGGTTCCCATCTTTCACTGTGTTTTCCCAGTCTATTGCTTGTGGTGGCCTTTCCTCTGGCTTCAGAGTATTTTATAAGTTTTAAGTTAAATCCATTCTTTTAGGCTCACACTGAGAATCTCTCTGTGAACTGACCTTGAATTTTCCTCTCAGGTCGGCGTTGGGGATTATCTGGCTTTGCTGTGAAAAGCTCTGAGGATTGTTCTAACCTAAGAACCATCAGCAATTACTTCTTTTCACAACTGGATGGTGAAAAGCGGTGTCTCCCAAATCTGATTAAATGGAATACCTCAGTGCAATTAGGAGCCTTGCTCTGCCTTCTTTGTTGGATAAGCTCCCAGAGTAGGAAGCCAGAGGCTCCCTGCTGAAGGGATCACTGGAGCCTGGCAGGCTGCAGCTGGAGATGCCCTGAGTTTTCCTCCCTGACCTCCAGGAGGGGAACAGATCTGTTTTAGGTTCTGCATCACATCTCCCAGTCCCATGTGGGTGTCTGGGGTAGCCACTCTTGTGGTTGTAGTTGGTATGGGGGCAGTACCACTTGGTGGAATCTTACATCCTGCTCTCAGGTAGGCAAATTAATTTGGGTGCCATAACTTAGATTGATTAAGTTGATTTTATGGTAATTCAGTCAGCCCTATAACCAATAAACCTCTGTATCCACACCTCCCAGGAGCTGAACTAAAGTGGGATTGTGTGAGGCACAGGGAGTTGTCTTCTGTAGCTTCACAAGTGGAAATCTGTGGCATGGAGATATGTGCCTTCCTGCTTTAGTGAAGGCCAACATCCTTTCTTTAGCCGTTTAATCTCTCTTTGGATGGTGGGAATAGAGAACTTTCCACATCTGTGTTGTTACTTTCATCTGTAGACAAAGGCTGTTTACCCTGTTTAAAAGCAGAATGAGAAAGTCCAGTGAAAGATGTTCCTTGAAGGACTGTGGCTCTCAGCCTTTGTAGTTGCTGTCTTCAAACAACAGCTCAGGATCAGAACTTGTGCTACGTGCTTCTGTCTGACCTTCAACCAAAACCCTCCTCTGGGTCTCCTGATTTTCCTCTTAGTAAATGAGGAAATTTTTGCTTGCATTAAAAGGTGCAGAATTGCAGAGTGCAGGGGCACAGTTGCTGCACAGTGGACACTTGGGTCTTGCTGACATGGCCTGGTGTGCTGGAGACCTGGGAAGGAGCTCATGTGGATGGATGTGGATATGGAAACATGCACCAGCTCTGGAAGAGGCACCACCAGGCCACTGCAGAGACTCCTTTTGTTTGAAAACCACTCGTGTGCTGTTTTTGTGCAGTGCAGTGGGATGGGTGGCTGCCTTGGCTCTGCCTGGGGAGTGTTCTATGACAGCTTCCATGGTGTATTCTCCTGGGCTTTCCCACAGCCCTCAAAAATAAAACATGATAACTTACTTCCTTGATATATCTGAGAGCTCCCAGTTCTCAGACTCCCTTGGGCTTTCCACTTCCAGGCATTTCTGCTTTGAAGAGTCTTGCAGGAACATGTTTCAGAGGCCTTTGTTATGCAAAGCTCTTACTCCTGAAACAACATTGCTTTGTAGGATGTGTTTTGTTTGTGGGATATATTTATTTGCTAGTCTGTGCCATATTTTTATCTGGGGCCTGGTTTTAAAGTGTTCACAGAGTACTCTGGGCAGGCCATCCTCTGCTTTGTTCCAGCCCCTTATTCCATTGCTCTGGCTGACAGGATACTTCTGAAAGCAGAAGCTGAACCAGGACCTGCTCTTGATTTTAAGGAATTGAAGGCACAGCTAAATAACAGTTTATGAGAGTTAAATAATGCAGTGCCTAACCAGGGTTTACATTTGGGTGTCTCCCTCTCAACTGGGATGAAGAAAGTGGGGGAATTTGGGTTGTCTCATGGCAGGCTGAACATCTTGAGTTGTCACAGAGTCAGGGTCTGAAGCAGGCAAAGGATGTGAACATCTCAAAACTCCTATTTTTTGTGCTGACGATCTTCTGGAATCACAGAATTACTTAAGTTGGAAAAGCTCTTTAAGAACATCAATCCCACCCATTCCCCCAGCACTGCCAAGGCCACCACTGACATATGTCTCCAGGTGCCACATCCCCATGGCTTTTAAATCCCTCCAGGAGTGGTGACTCCACCACTGTCCTGGCAGCTCTGCCAGGGCTGGACAACCCTTTCCATGAAGAATCATAGAATGGTTTGGGTTGGAAGAGACCTTTATGATCATCCAGTTCAAGTCCCCTTGCTGTTGAAGATTTAGACTCAACTCAAGGTTCAGGTAGCTGAACCTTGCTTGGGTATGTGATGTTACCTCAAGGGTGAATCTTGCCTTCTGCAGAGGGAATTTCTCTTCACTGGAATTCTCCATGTCCCCCTGTTCCTCTCCTGCCATGCCAGATACAATCATGGGACTCCAACAAAAGCAGCGACACTGAGATGGTGCAAAACTAGCAAGAGAATCTCCAAAGTGTGACTCTCCCTGCTTGTACCTGAGGCTCTTGTGCCACCAGCTGGTGGGCTGCAGTCCTGGATCCTATGTTCTCCAAGGTCTATGGGATGGGGACAGTGGCTGGTCACCCTGTCCTAGGTGCATTGTTCTCCTCTAGGTCCTGCATCCTCTTAGCTGTGGAAATCCTACGGTGATGTAGAAATTTGCTTCCAGCCTCAAAAGTCTTCTTTCCGTGCCTTGTGCATTAAATAAATAGAGTCTCCTGGATTTTTCCTTCATTTGGGGGACAACGGTATGGGAAGCTGTTGGAATTAGTTAATACAGGTTTTGAGGACTTCCTGACAGGTTTTTCAATGCCTCCACATAAGGAAGATTTGCCTTCTTTCCTCTTTGGAGGCACATCTCTCTCACAAGGCTACCTGAACATCCAATTCAGACCAGGCACTCAATTTCATACCTAAATTTTTGCGAGATCTGTCACATGCTTGATTACCATCAGGCTGCCCACTGCAAATGAGACCAGAAGATGCTTTGTATTTCCAAACCAGGCTGTGTCCAAGGTTCCCTGAAGCTCCCCAGTGTTTCAGGAACCTAAACATTTTAATGCTCCTTTCCAAAACAAATCAGAGAATCATTTAAGTAGAAAAAGACCTCCAAGGTCATGGAGTCCAACCTGTGACCAATTCCCCACCTTATCAAGCAGACCAGGGTGCTTAGTGCTTCATCCAGTTGCTCCTTGGACAGCTCCAGGTGTTGTTCCTTGGACACCACCCAGGTGGAATTCCCCCAACACCCTGGAAAATGGAAGAGCTGAGGTGAAAAGGGAGGCAGTTTCTGTTATATAAATTGTTAAAACTCAGTGGTGGAAGAGAGATCTGCTTTGGGGGCTCTGCTAGGATGGATGTTGAATAAAGTGGAATCTCTGTCACCCACACCTTGCTCAGGCACTGCCCTCTTCCCTCCTGGACACAGTCTGACTTTTTTTCCTTCCGCTTTCCACCCAGGGAATCCAAACATTCCGAAACCTCGCCGGATCCTGCGGTCCTCCTGGGGCAGCAATCCCCACTTCCGTGGATCCTACTCCTACACCCAGGTTGGGTCTAGTGGGGCCGACGTGGAGAAACTGGCGAAACCACTGCCTTATGCTGAGAGCTCCAAAACTCCTGTGAGTATGGCCCAGATGGGGCCTGGGGCAACAAAACTGATGGGACACTGGGTAGCAGCTTTTTGGGGAGGGAGGTTGAAAGAGAAAATCCCTGCTTTGGCCTCCAGTAGTGTGTTTCCCCCTTTCTATTTCCTACAAGTGATGTGTGTAGGATTTTACCTATTTAACGTTTGGAATGCCAATGTCTCAGGGATTCCCTCATCTCTCCCTGAATTTATCAAGAGCTGCTCATGTGTGTGGCTTTTGGAATTGTGATGTTGTCATTTAATGACCGTCAGCCCTATTGTCCAGTTCAGAATTCCTCAGGAAAGCATGTGCTAATCTGTTTTAAAGATTATTATTATTATTATTATTATTATTATTATTATTATTATTATTATTATTATTATTATTATTATTATTATTATTATTATTATTATTATTATTATTATTATTATTATTATTATTATTATTATTATTATTATTATTATTATTATTATTATTATTATTATTATTATCCTGCTAATGTCTAGGTCTGAATGTGTCAGGGGTGCATACTGGGAAATCTTTCTGTGCTGGCAGTGCAGGCTGAGGGAGGCCCAGTCCTTGGCAGGGGATGATGAGTTTTCTCCCCAGGCACTGCCTTGGCTTTCTGAATTTAGCAAGGAGAACTGGAGCACACATGGAGGTGGTTACACAGCTCAGGAACACATTAAGCCAAACTCACCCCATCACTCAGGGTTATGTGTCCAAATCCAAAGGCTGATGAAAATGCAGCATTCAAGCAGCTGCCCAGACCATTTCCTCCACCACTCCTGGCCCGAGCAGAAATTATTTTATTCAGTGCAGAAATCTACTTAAGAAAACCCAGTAGGAGCTTTAGGAATCTTTCTGTGTAGTTCCCAGGGAAAACCTCCCAGAAATTCCTGCCTCAAATCCGAGTTGCAGTTCTAGCAAGCACCTCACTATTGGTCTAAGAGATACAATGCTGTGTCTCACCCTCTGGGTTTTGAGACATGGCTGTTAATCTACTGAAGTTGCTGTCCAGAAGAAAAATTCCCTTAATGCCTAAAAGGCTGAAATGTAATTTAGGGGAGCAAAGGGAGGAGATGGTACAGATGGTGCTCTGTGCCTCCTGCAGGTTTGTTAAGGTTTTTTGGAACTGGCATCTTGTGGTGCCTCTCGTGGGGAGTTTTGAGAACCAGCCCACCAAAACAGATGAAAACCCCTGGATCCCTGGAAGTGCTCCAGGCCAGGTTGGAGACAACCTGGGATAGAGGAAGAACTGGATGATCTTTCAGGTCCCTTCCAACGCAAACCGTCCTGTGTGGGAGGGCACAGAAAGTTTGTCTCCTTTTACCCTCCCAGCTGCTCCCCAGTGAGCTGTGCTGATCTGTGCCCCTTGTGCTGTGCCCTGCAGCCCGTGCAGGTGATGTTTTCAGGGGAGGCCACTCACAGGAAGTATTACTCCACGACCCACGGTGCTGTGCTCTCGGGGCAGAGGGAGGCTGCTCGGCTCATCGAGATGTACCAGGACCTGCTGCAGTGCCCGACCTGAGGGAGCCCTGCCTGACCACCACCACCTCCCAAATCCTCCTGCAGGTGTGTGGAGGGGGTTCTGTTTTATTTCAGTTCGCAGTAGAACAGCCTTTTATCTTTTCTATTAAAAAAAAAATTAAAAATAAAAACCTCTGATTGTTAAAAATGTTAGTCATCAATAGCTTCATTTCCATGTGCTGTATTGTTAACAGGGAAGGGTGCTCCTTTTTGGTCTGGTAAACTGTTTCTCTGTCATTTTAATTCTAATTTCACTTTTGGTGCCTATCATGTTTGTTTTGTTTCTTTTTTCTTTCTGTATTGTAAGTGCCTTCTATACTAAAATAAATGTTGTAATAAAAAGACTGGGTGCTGTGCTACTTCCTGGACACTTCACTTGGTAACTTCCAGCTCTTTTATTCAACATTACAAAAATAGGGTTTTTTTTTCTCTTCCTATAAAATTTGGAGTAGGAGGAAAACAAGGTTGAAAATAGATCAGAAACACATTACACAAATTGTGTTTGTATGGAATAATCTCTCCAAACTGGAGATTTTCTGTGCCAGCACTACAATCCTGACCAAAGGGGTCTGGTTAGGGCAGAGCTGACAGCACTGTGGTCAGCGTGGTCACAGCCCCAAGGCTCATGGAATGTTTGGACAACGCTCTCAGCACAGGTGGGATTCTGGGGATGCCCTGTGCAGGGCCAGGAGTGGGATTTGATGTTTCTTGTGGGTCCCTCCCAACTCCGGGTATTCTTTTGTTGCCTTATGCTTTAATTATGTGTCCTCCAGTGTAACAGGAGCACTCACCCTGTCCAAGCAGCCCCTGGACTGTGCAGATGTGTGTCACTAACTCCAGATGTTAGTGACTCCCAAGGTTTTGTCTGCATCATGTGGAAATGGCCATCAGGAATGAGAAAAAAAACTTGTTTTTTTTTTTAAACTCCCTCAGAAAGATAAATCATGTGCTTCTTTAAAGTCAAGTGAACACAATGTAGCCATCAGCATAGTTTAAAGATATCTAAACAGTTTCCAAAAATAAAAGTTTTCAGGGTGAAGACCACGGGCGTTTAGCCACTGCCTTATCTCCCTGCATTCCATTTCTCCATCTGGCTGGCTGCTGGCCAGAGCTGCCTGTGAGGAGTGAGGGATGCGTCTGCTTTGGCATCTGCTGCCCCATGTGAAGCCTCCCTTCCCTCTCTGTGTGTGTGGGGTGGGAGTTGTGTTGATAAATGAGTTACAGAGGGGGGGGAAAGGGACAGAGAGAGGGAAAAATCCCCCTCCAGAGGGTGAGTCAGTGCATCCCAAGATAAATGTCTGCAGGGGAGGCACCAGCTCTGTCTGGTTCTCTCCAAGCTCAGCTGAGCTCTGCGGATTCCCTGCTGTAGTGTGGAGTGGGATGCCTTCCTGGCTGCTGGAGAGCTGGGAAGGATGGTGGTATGTTGAATTTATTGCTGTTTTTCTCCCATTTTATCTCTTTTCATGCTGTTACTGAGTTGAGAAGGAGTTGGGCTGCAATAGGAGGGTGCAGCACTCTTGACTGAAGAGAGATAAAAACTCTGTCCAGCTTCAGTCCCTCAGAGCTCAGGCTCAGGAACCAGAGCTGATTCCTAGCAGCCAGATCTGTTGCAAAGTGGAATCTGAGGAGAAAACCAAATCCTTTGGGTGTATGAGGCTATGACACAGGAAGAAATAAAGAGTTAGTTGCTTTTTCTCTTCAGTGAAGAAATTTAGGAAGAAATTCTCAGTGGAAGGGTGGTCAGACCCAGGGAGGGGGTGGAGTCCCCAAGGAACACTCAGTGCCCTGGGCTGGGTGACAAGGTGAGGATCAGTCAAAGGCTGGACTTGATGACCTGGGATGTCTTTTCCAACCTAAATGAATCTGTGATTCCTGTGGCTTTATCACGGGTCATCCAAGGAAAGCTGCTGTGCTGGTGGCCAGAGTTTGAGAGCTCCTTTTTCTGCTCTGTGCAGACAGAATGATGATGGTGTCTGGCTTTGCTGAGCAGGGATCTGGGTCAGGCCAATCCCCCTCACTCCTCTGCTGCCATCACTCACCAGCAATCCAGCCTTTAAAATGATGCTCGTGTTCCAGAGACACTAAATTTAGCAGCTGTTTACTAAGAGGTGTTTAAAATTAGCAAAGGCCACCCTGAGCATGTGACAAGGAGAGGTGCTGTCACCATGGGGCTCTGTGACCCTCCACGCTGCTCCCACTTCAAGAGCTGTGGCATCTTCATTGCCAGAGCTCAGTGGTGAAGGTTGGTGGAAGGCAGATGGGTGTGCTGGCAAGGTAAGAGGCACCTAATTACTCAGCACTAATTAGGGATTGCTCCTCCTGGCTGGCTGTGTGGGGAGGGCAGCAGGTGGGAGCAGCCAGAGGTGGGGCTCCAAACTCCCCTGGGTGATGATGCCGGGGAGAAATGGGCATGGCTGTCCCTTTCCTGGGTGATCCAGGAAAAATCATCCACAAAATAAGAAAATTATTAAGGAAAATTTCATCATGGAAAGGGCTGTGCAGCCCTGGCACAGCTGTCCAGGGCAGTGGTGGTGTCCCTGTGCATGGGGGGATTTAAAAGCCATGTGGATGTGGCAGGTGTGGTGTTGGCAGTGCTGGGAGGAATGGTTGAACTCGATGGTCTCAGAATTTCCCAGCCTAAACAATTCTGTGGTTCTGCTCCTTTAACTCCCTGGCAAGAAACGCTTTAAAAAAGAGGTTTTTCTACAAAAGCTGAAGTGGATGCTCAGAGCCCCGATTGCACCAGGGGAGTGGTGGAATTACGGGGCAGGTCCTGGCTTCTGTCTTCACACCCCTCCTTGCCCAAATCCGTGGTGAGCAGAGGCCCCCTTTAGTGTCACCGTGTGGCCAATGCCAGAATCACGGAATTAAGGTTGGAAAAGAGCTGTAAGCTCTCATCCAGCCTGGTTGGTGGCATGAAGTGACCTGTGGTTGTCCATGCACAGAGGGGACCAGCACATTTAAGGCCTCCAGAGCAGGATTTTCTGGCACAGGGCTGTGGATATTTGCAGGGTTTAGCCCTTTCCCTCTGACAGGAGTGTCCCAGGATCCATACTGGGCTCTGAATTGTGCAAGTGGGCACCAGCCAGGCTGTTCCAGGGGATTCTGATAACAAAATAAAGGATGGGGCTTAGTGCCCAGGGAATTCCCCTGGTGCTGATTTATTTGCAAACACAGACCCAGAGCAGAAAAGGAGACTGAGAGCCACTGGGAGACCCTGAGACAAACTCAGTGGAACAGCAGCGTTGGAAATGAGTGGATGCTGGAACTGTAGGTGGTAAAAGGGATGGAAAAGCTGGGTTCTGGCTCTGCACTTGGTAAGGGCTGGATATTTTCTCCTCCTGGAGTGATCCCTGAGGTGAGAGCACGGAGTTCTCCGTGGTGCAGGGTCTGGAGCAGCCTCTGCAAGCTGAGCACACCCGGGAAAGGTGATTTTGTGCTGCCATCTCGTGGCATTAAAATATTCTCTAGAAACAGTAAGAATTGGACTATTCCCAGGAAATACCTGCAAAGTGACACACGAGGATGTGACAGGACTAGGCTGTGCTGCCAGGGAACAGGGACAGGAGGAGAGGGAACGGCCTCAGCCTGAGCTCAGGGTGGATTTTGGGGAAATTCCTCCTGGAAAGGGCTGTGCAGCCCTGGCACAGCTGTCCAGGGCAGTGGTGGTGTCCCTGTGCATGGGGGGATTTAAAAGCCATGTGGATGTGGCAGGTGTGGTGTTGGCAGTGCTGGGGGGAATGGTTGAACTCGATGGTCTCAGAATTTCCCAGCCTAAACAATTCTGTGGTTCTGCTCCTTTAACTCCCTGGCAAGAAACGCTTTAAAAAAGAGGTTTTTCTACAAAAGCTGAAGTGGATGCTCAGAGCCCCGATTGCACCAGGGGCAGGTCCTGGCTTCTCTCTTCACACCCCTCCTTGCCCAAATCCGTGGTGAGCAGAGACCCCCTTTAGTGTCACCGTGTGGCCAATGCCAGAATCACGGAATTAAGGTTGGAAAAGAGCTGTAAGCTCTCATCCAGCCTGGTTGGTGGCATGAAGTGACCTGTGGTTGTCCATGCACAGAGGGGACCAGCACATTTAAGGCCTCCAGAGCAGGATTTTCTGGCACAGGGCTGTGGATATTTGCAGGGTTTAGCCCTTTCCCTCTGACAGGAGTGTCCCAGGATCCATACTGGGCTCTGAACTGTGCAAGTGGGTACCAGCCAGGTTGTTCCAGGGGATTCTGATAATAAAATAGAGCTCTGACAGGAGTGTCCCAGGATCCATACTGGGCTCTGAATTGTGCAAGTGGGCACCAGCCAGGCTGTTCCAGGGGATTCTGATAACAAAATAAAGGATGGGGCTTAGTGCCCAGGGAATTCCCCTGGTGCTGATTTATTTGCAAACACAGACCCAGAGCAGAAAAGGGGACTGGGAGCTGCTGGGAGATCCTGAGACAAACTCAGTGGAACAGCAGTGTTGGAAATGAGTGGATGCTGGAACTGTAGGTGGTAAAAGGGATGGAAAAGCTGGGTTCTGGCTCTGCACTTGGTAAGGGCTGGATATTTTCTCCTCCTGGAGTGATCCCTGAGGTGAGAGCACGGAGTTCTCCGTGGTGCAGGGTCTGGAGCAGCCTCTGCAAGCTGAGCACACCCGGGAAAGGTGATTTTGTGCTGCCATCTCGTGGCATTAAAATATTCTCTAGAAACAGTAAGAATTGGACTATTCCCAGGAAATACCTGCAAAGTGACACACGAGGATGTGAGGGAAGAGCAGTGGGAGCCCAGAGGGGTGAGCACAGATAAGATCCTTTATCAATGGGTTCTGTTTCCATTCCTGGAGTGCCCTGGAGTGCCTGAGATATCCCTGCAGGGCTGGCAGGAGCTGTGGAAGGTGGATGGAAGAAGCTGGATGATCTCCCAGCTCTCAGAGCCCACGTGTGTGAGGTTTTGGCCACCCTGCAGCCCCCCCGGGACAGGCAGTGCCCAGGGCTTGGTGTCTGGCTGGCTCAGGAGCCTCCCATCCCCCAGGGAATTCGGGAGTGCCTTTGGAGAAATAACTGATTAATCAGGTCCTGTGTGAGATCCAGCCATCACGTGGTGGGTATGGAGGATTTCTCTGAGTTTCAGGGATGTTTCTCAGAGAATCATGGAATGTTTTGGGATGGGAGGGACCTTAAGGCTCATCTTGGTCCACCCCCTGCCATGGGCAGGGACACCTTCTGTTGGGATCCTGGCTGCTGAGAATTTCAGACTTTCTGTGCTGCCAGGCACTGACCCTCAGGAGAACACTGCACTGACCTGAGGCCGTGGAGAAGGCTTCCAAAATGGAATGACAGAGCTGGGATTGTGGGTGTGGAGTTTGCATAGAAGTGTGTAATATCACATGGTGGAAAACTTAAGAGTTTAATGTTTTAGAATATAGTGATACATATAAAACAAGGTGGGGGTTTTAGGGTGGAGGCTGGTCTTTCTTCTTCACCTTCTTCACCTTCTTCTCCATGAATTTCAGCGGTTTTGTGTAATTGGATAAAAAAGTCCCCATTGCAGGCACGGGTGGTCGGTTATTGGGTTAAAAGTAAAAATAATTTAGGTGTCATTTCTTAATTGGACAGTTTATTCTTAAATGACCTTGGAGAGAGAGAGATGGGGCTTCATTTTTAGTTTTTTAGAGTGAAGTGCTGCAGAACTCAGGGTTTGTGAGAGTGTGACATAGATAAGAACTAACAATATCTGAATGCCAACAAGAAATATAATCTCACACATTTAATCCCAACCCTGGCATGAAAGAAGACTTGACAGCCTTCCACTGGACAAACCACAAGGGGTGAGAAACTGGTGTGAAACTTCTCCTAACAAAGGGCTCTGATAGCAGCTACACCCTGATCCAAAGCAAAACCCCCTCCAAAATCCTTTTGTGAAAGAAAGAAAGAAAGAAAGAAAGAAAGAAAGAAAGAGATAAAAAAGGGAGAATTATGCCTGGAGAAGGAGGAACAGTGTCTCTTTTCTCATGGGCAGTGTGGCCCTGGCCAGGGTGGCTGCCTGAGGGCCATTTGTCCATTTGTCAGGCATTTAGCAACTGATCACTGCCAAGAGAAAAGACAACAGCAGAGGCAGGGGCTGGAAAATTTGATTTATAAGGAGGGAGATTAAAAAAAACCCAAAAAAACTGGAGCTAAATATGTCATGTTTGGCTGGGCAAGGGGTGAGGGCTGAGCTGGGAGATGCCAGGATCTGGGAGGGGATTTGGGATGCTCAGGGGAGGATTTTTGGCTGCTGTGGGTGACGTGGATGGGAGCAGATGCTGGCTTAGCCAGGAGAGAGGGCACTCACCCACGCTGAGATGGGAACACGGATAACAGCGGGGCTGTGCTCCGAGTCACCAGCTGAGGGCTGTAAATCTCCAGGAAACTCCAGCACAGGGACAGCAGAGGAAACCTTTCCTTCCCTGCCCTGCCAAGCTTCATTTGCAGCACAGCTGCAAATCCTGAATGTCCCTGCTTGCAGGTGACTCGCTTCAGAGTCCCAATGGATGCTTCCTCCCTGCTTCAAAATCCAAATGGATTCTTCCTTCCTGACCTGGGGATGTTTTCAGACCATTTTGGTGACCCTGGATGTGCTTGTGCCCATAAATATGGGCAGCAGTCTTTGCTTGTTCCTGGTCCCATTCCTGTCCCCTGGGCCAATGGGTTGAATTTTTGTGATGACAAATTTTGAATTTTGAATTTTTGCTCCTGTGCGGTAGGAGCAACAGATTCCTGCAAAAGCCAGGAATCATGGAATATCCTGAGCTGGGACACACAAGGATCATTGATCCAGCTCCTGGCCCTGCACACACACCCCAGCAATCCCACCCTGGGCATCCCTGGGAGTGTTGTCCAAACTCTCCTGGAGCTCTGGCAGCCTCGGGGCCGTGCCCATTCCCTGGGGAGCCTGGGGAAGAACCTTTCCTGATATCCATCCCAAACCTCTCCTGGGACAGCTCCAGCCCTTCCCTTGGGTCCTGGCACTGTCACAGGGAGCAGAGACTGGAGCTGTCCCTGTGCTGTCCCTCAGGAGCAGCTGCAGACCCCGACAACCGGAGAGCTTTGATCCTTTAATTTCTTATGCCCTCTGCATTAAAACATCAATTTAATTCCCACAAAGTTCTGGCAGGATGGCTGGGAAAGGCAGGGAGATCCTCCACGACTCTTCCATGCTGCTGAGCCCAAGGAAAACCTTCTCCCTCTACTTCTAAACAAAAAAACTCCCCCATCCCTGAAGAACAGGAACATCAAGCTGCCTCCTGACACAATTGGCTCTAACTAAATGGTCATATTTTAAGGCTTGTATGTAGAATTTGATGTAACATTTCTATAGAATATATAAAAATATACATAAACATATGCATAAACACACTCCTAACGAATATATACACTCATATTCTTTATATATTTTTAATATATAAATATATATTGATCCAAAATATGGACGTATTTTAAGGCTTATATGTAGAATTCGGTGTAAAATTTCTATAGAATAAAATTCTAATATAAGATTATTATACACACACCACACACATATATACACATATATATGGATTATATGTAGAATTTGATCTAAAATAGGGACATATTTTAAGGCTTATAGGTAGAATTTGATGTAAAATTTCTATAGAATAAAACTTTAATATAAGATTATTATACACACACACATATGTATACACATATATGGATTATGTGTAGAATGTGATGTAAAATTTCTATAGAATATATAAATATATATAAACATACATATGTAAATACACTCCTAATTAATATATATAGTCATATTCTTTATATATTTTTAGTATATAAATATATTTTTATCTGGAATATGGACATATTTTAAGGTTTATATGTAGAATTGGATGTAAAATTTCTATAGCATAAAATTTTAATATGAGATTATTATACACACACATATATACACGCATATATGGATTATATGTAGAATTTGATGTAACATTTCTCTAGAATATATATAAATATAAAAAAAATATATAAATACACTCCTAATGCATATGCACACTCAGATTCTTTATTTTAATATATAAATATATAAATATATTTTGATCTGAAATATAGACTCATTTTAAGGATTATATGTAGAATTTAAATGTAAGATTTCTATAGAATAAAATTTTAATATAAGTTTGTTATACATGCACATATAAATATATAAATATATTTGAATATAAATATATTTGCATAAAATAAATTTATATATTTATATATTTATATATTTATATATCAAAATACAAATATATAAATATACAAATAGATAAATGTAATACATTTGATAAATATATTTATATTTGGTATTATATAAATTATATATATTATATATTATATATTACATATTATATATTTGATATTATATAAATATATTATATTTGACAAATATAAATATGTTTTTATATTTATATATAAAATATAGACATACAAAAAAATAGAAATAAAATCTACATATATAGATATGAAATATAAATGTAAAAATATATAAAATACAAACATATCACTCCCAGAGCTCTCTTGAGCTGCCCCTGCTGTGGACTTTGCAAAGTGCCCAGATGACCTTGAATTCCAGTCCAGTTCTGCCCTCGCCCTGCAGCAGGATCCCTTCCCACAGCCCGCAGCCTGTGCCGGTGTCATGTCCTTGCTATGCAGGAACATCACTGCAGCCACGCCTGCTGCTCCAGGACAAACATTTCCACAGGGGAACGCCGGAGTGGGAGAGAAGGAGCCCTGCTGAGGAGGCTCAGCACTGCTCACCCCTGCTCTGGGGACAGCTGGGACATTCTACACGTTCTTCTCGACTAAAGGGATGGACTTGGCTGGAAAAGATTGCTAAGGAAGGCAGGAGCCTCCCTGAAATGGGAAATGTAAACCCCCTCCCTCCGAATTATTATAATTTTGGAATTAAGGGGGCTCACAGGCAAAGATATGGGAGCAGGAATAACAGCTCTTTATTAGGGAAGAAAACAAAAATAAAATAAACAACATAGTAATACAAAACAACCCTGCCATAGTCAGAGCAGGAGCTGAGCCCTGTGGGTCAGGGTGGTGGCACAGTCCCATCCCATGGGGGCTCAGCCCTCCTGCAGTGCCAGCTGTGGTTCTGCTGCAGCAGGGATCCTGCACAAGGCTGCAGTTTTCCTCTGGAGCTCCAGGGCTGCTGGGGATGGGCCTGCTCTTCCTCTGGGAATGCAGGGCAGGAGAAAGCTGCTCCTCTGGGAATGCAGTGGGCAAAGGCTGCTGGGTTGTTCCAGGCTCAGATTGTATCCAGGTAGGAATGCTTGGCTCCTCCCCTGGGTGGAGCATCTCCCAATGGGATGATGGAATTTGATCAGCCATGCAGGGACACTCACTGGCCATGGACAGAAGATAATTAATAATTAATGGCCCATGAACAGCAGAGATCTCCCGGAGGGCGGATTGGTTGTGGAAGAGATAAAGAAAACTGCCCAATGAACAGAAGACAACTGCCCCAGCTCTGACAGATGGGAATAGAACACACATTGCCTTGCAATCCAGGACGTGGACCCACCTCAACTCATCCTGGGCTGGGAAAGATTTGCTTTTCCTGGAGGATTTGGGTCACAATGGATGTGCCAATCCAGCTCCCAAGGAACACAGGCAGGAGTTCCTCTGTGGGTAAGGAGACAGAGAAAGCAAATGACAAGGTAATTTACAGGTTTCCCTCTAAATTTGGATGGGATTTTGGAGAGATCTCCACGAGGCAGGGGCTCTGAAGGCAATGCCAGGTACATGAGCTGCTGGATGGAAATACCACCAGGAAGAAATGCAATTTTTCACTGGGCAGGTGTTCTTGCTCCACATTTCAGTGAGAAATTTTCACTGAATCACAGAAGGGCTTGGGTTGGAAAGGACCTTAAAGCCCATCCAGTGCCACCCCCTGCCATGGGCAGGGACACCTCCCACTATCCCAGGTTGCTCTAAACTCTGTCCAACCTGGCCTTGGACACTTCCAGGGATCCAGGGGCAGCCACAGCTCCTCTGGGCACCCTGTGCCAGGGCCTCACCACCCTCACAGGGAAGAATTTCTTCTGAATATCAAATTTAATTCTCTCCTCTTTTACTTTTAAACCATCCCTGTTGTCCTACCACTATCTGACTATTTAAAAAGCTTCTCTTTTTTCACAAGCTCCCTTTAACTACTTCCAGTGATGCAGCACCTCTGGTCCATGGAATGACAGTCCCTGCTCTCACTGTCAAAAAAATTCTTTTCCTTTTTTTATTTTCACATCCCTTCCTGCCAGTGGCTGTCATCTCCAGATGCCAGGGGGACATGGGTAGTGGGAGTCCCCCTGGAGCCCCGTGCCTGCCTGGTAGAGGCTGTTTGCTTTTGAGAGCCACAAGTGCTGCTGCTCTGACCAAACACAAGTTTTAGATGCTTGATCATAGCCCTGGCCCTTTTCCAGGCAGTCAAAACCCCTGGTAGCATCAGCCATATGAAATATTTGGCAGCTTCTCTGCATGGTTTGAATCATTCATGGAAGGGCAAAGATATTCTTTGCTGGATTTTTTTTTTCCTTTTTCCTGACATAGGCAGTTTCTGGTGAATCTGCTCTCAATTTTGTCCCTTCACATGTGATTATTCAGCTTTCCTCACTGATGGGTTTGGCCAGGGAGCTGGGCTCAGTGATCATTCTGGATCCCTTCCAAATGGAGATATTTTGTGATTCTGTGTGGGACGCAATCAAAAACTGTTGATGCAATCAAAATGTTGAAATCCCTCTGGTGTACCTGGCAGGGAAGTGGCCCCTCTGTGGTGTGTCTGGTTTAATCTGGTGGGATTTTGTGATGTCCAGGTCACATGAGCTCTCCAGCAGGTCCTTCAGTGCCATGAAACACAAAATAGCTTTACAGTCCTGGGCTCTGCTTTATCCTCATTCCATCTCAGTGCCAGAGCAGAGGTGATTGTGGATTTCTGGATGCAAGGAGACCACAAATCATGCAAATTTTAATGATTTCCAGCTCATTAGTGTGGGAGTGGAGGAGGGATGGCGGCCTGGAGCAGATCTTGCTGTTGTGGAGGTGAGAGATAAATTGGATACTGGGGAAGAAATTTGGGAGTGGGAGATTTTGCCAATCCCTGCATGAAAAATTGAGAGTTCTCTGAGCATCACCGAGGTTTTGAAAGGAGGTAGAGAGAGAAGGAAAAGTGCTAGTGTGGCTCAAAATTCCTAATTAGAGAGAGATCTGAGCCAGCCACAACTGAGAGACACACAACATTGGGAGAGATCAGGATCAGTGGGCTCTGATATGGGAATGCTCACAGCCAGCCCTCCCAGAGAACAGAGCAACTGTCAGATTTTTATTTATTTCCTTTGGAGACGATTTTTCTACATCTCAGTGCTGCATTTTGGGCCTCTATTGAACTACAACTCCCTTAGATCAGAGCCCTCCAGGAGCTGGAACCACTTTATTCTCAGCTCAGAGTCATTAAGGAGGATAAAGAGGAGGAGAAGAACATGAAAAATGAAACTGTGCACCTCATCAGTGACAGTGACCAATTGTGGCATCAATTGGTGCCCCAGGTGACCAGGGACAAGGGTGATGGAAGTGTGAGCCAACCTCTGTCTTCACACACCTGAGCAGATATTGCTGCTTGCTTTGCATGAAAACCACACTTTCCAAAGAGAAAACAAGGATGAATTTATAGAAAACAAAAAAAGGAGAGAAAAAAATAAATTTTCCTTCTGAGTAACTGTGTGTGTACATAGAGGATATGGAAGTGCTTTTATCATAAACAGCAATTACAATAAATAACACCGTTTTTTGTATTCACTGGGGAGGCGGCGAGGATGTATTAGCATAAAAGTGACTCAGTCTCTAAGTCTAGATGCTTCGGAGTGCACCACATTTATTTTCCACTTTCAATGGCAAATTTCACTTCCAGTCATCAGCATTTTTTTTTTCCTAGCTGATGATATTTACACACTCTTTTTTGGTTGTTGTTTTGCTGGAGAGAGCGAGAAAAATCCAGCCGAGGGCGGCGCTTTTGGTTAACTTTCTCCATTTCCTGGGTAAATGCTCTTTGTGCCCTCAAATGGCTCCCAGACCTTGCTGAGGCTGGAAATGTGAGCTTGATGTCACCCATGTGGTGACACCAGCTCCTGTTGTGCTCCACGGACTCCTCTCCTCTTTCCTGGCACCCACCTTGGTGAGACTCAACCATAAATATTGGGATTTTGGGGTGGGAGGGTCGTTCCCTTGGAAACACATCACTTGACCTTGGTGCCCTTTCACTTGCTAACTGTTCTGAGGATGGGAAAGATGTAACAAAAAGCTCTGACCAGCTGGAGCAAATTTGGGCGGTGAAAACTGAGGTCATCCCTGATTTATGAGCACTGCTGGGGTGCAGGGTGTGCCAACCTCCAGAGCACATCTGAAATTAAACAACAGGGACTGCATTCTCCCCCTGGTTGTAAACAAATCCAAACCAGCAGGGAAGAAGAGCACTTTTACTTATTTTCTTTTTTTTTATGTTATCTTTTTAATATGCTGGATGGCAGCCAGTGTTTCTCACTGAAGTGTCTTTAAAACTGTGCCCAGCCAAGTCTGGCTGTTTGAGGAGTGTGTGAGCAGCTGCTCTGAGGCCTGATAAGAGCTGCTGCTTCCGAGGCTCTTCAGAGCCTCTAATCTGGTTGATTCTATCCAGGAGAAAATGGAAAGCTCTGACCTCTTCACCTCATGGAAGAAGGGATGGCATTTCTCACCCTAGCCTCAGAGGAATTTCACCCAAGACAAAAGGTGGCCTATGGAAAAATCCATCTCCTGAAGCTGGAGGCCTCACACAGATGAGATCTATTTTCCAAAAGATCGTAGGGCTGAGGAATTAATTGCTGGGGTACCAGTTGTGGGTTTCTCTGGGTCTGGACTGAAGGCACTTGAGACAGTATTTAATGTTCAGACTCAGGTGTTTGTTATTTCTTATCAGTAAAACAGCCTCACAACCATGAGTTTGGCAACTTTTCATCAGAAGGCACAAAATGGCCAACAATCTCTTGTTACAAGGTCTTTTAAGACTAAACTATCCAATTAAGAGCTGACACCTAGATTATTTCCCCTTTTAACCCAATAACTGATCCCAAAGAGTCCCCAATATGGATTTTTCTGCCCAATTACAAAATGCCACCCAAACCCATGAAGAAGGAGGAAGAAGAAGCTGTGCCCTCCATCTTGCTCCCATCTACAACATAGCAGAAATCCCAAAATCTAAATTTCTCACCCAGTGACATACCTACACTGCTCCCTATGATCTATTTCACACTTTAGTGGATTCTGGTCTATCTTGAAGTTTTGGAAACTTTCTCCATGAATGAGAGAAAGTCAGTGCTCCCCTGGGGGTCAGGACACCCCAGAGCAGACAGAGAAATATTCCCAGTGCCCTGGGTTTCCACAAGTAATGACATTGGAGGTCTCTAATTCAGCCCTTTGCTCAACACTGGGCCAGGATCAAGTTGCCCAGGGTCTTGCTCTGGGTAGTTTCAGGTATCTCCAAGTTGTAGCTGCAAAGCCCTTCTGGATGCCTGGCCCAGGGCTGCACTGCACTCAGAGGAAATACTTTTAATTTGTTTATTTGGAATTCCCCTTGTTGGACGTTGCCCCCATCACCTCTGAGTGGAGCCTGGCTCTGTCTCCTCTGCACCCACACTGAGGTGCAGCCAGAGACCACCTAAACGTTCTTTTCTGTGGGGTGGGTGAACCCAGCTCCCTCAGCATCTCCCTGAGTGCATCCTCCAAACTCCTGGCCATTCCTGTGGCCCCTGGGCTCCCTTGTCCAGGTCACCTTCCATGGCAGCCTGGCCTTCCAGCAAAGAGGCATCCTTATCCAAACTGTCCCTATCCCAGGGAAATCTCCTGGAGATCTGCTGGTCTCCAGGGTGGTAGCCCAGATGGTTCCCCTGGATGGGGAAGCATGATACTGCTTTAACTTTTCTTTCCATTGATTAATTATTTATGGTCCACTAAGGTCCTTTTCCTTTCTCTTTCGTTTTTTGTCCCCTTTTCTTTGCAACTCATGCTGATATTCTGGTTGTTTTGTTTGATCTGAGACTCTCCCCCAGATTCTCTTTCAACCTGCCTCAGAATGAGCTCCAGAGCTGGGAGCCTTTTTCCTCCTTTTGTTCTGCACTCAGCCAAGAGATTCCAATTTCATTTGAAGATATTTCATAATCCTTTTTCAGTTATTTTGGTACTTTATCCCTCCATTAGATATTGCCTCTTGTAGAAACCTGGGGTTTGGAAAATTTTTAAGCTCTGTTAGATATTTCTAACCTAATTCAATTATGGATTTTGATTGGGGTTTTTTCCTATTTACTTAAATTATTAAAATATATAAACAAATTCTGAGTTGTGTATGTTCATGTCTATCATTCTGTTCTGTTCATGTCTGTTCATTCTGTCTGCCCACGACTTTTTTTTTCCTGTGTTGCCAGTGGCATTTTCAGAAATACATTGACACAAACACCATTTCCTTGTTTAAAATAAATAAATAGACAAACTCTTTTACTTTGCACTTGCCTGTCACACTGGATTTTGCTGCTAACCTGCCATTGCACCAATGGAAAAAAACATTTGATTTAGAGAAGTTGGAAGTGAGATATAATGTACACAGTCTCTAAATCCTGATGGTCTTTGAAATTCCTCTCCTGTGATGTGATTTCCTCTCTATTACCCATTCCTCTTCCACTTTTCTTTCCCATATAGTCAATACTGACTTCCTTTGTAAAGGTTTATTTGTGTTTGCAGCCTTGTTTCTACATTCAGCAGTTTATCCTGAAAAAGTTCCCTTCCCTCTAGGGATAAGGTAAAAGGTGGAATAAAGGTTTGATAACAGGTGGAATAAACACAGAAGAAGAAGAAAAAAGTATGATTAAAGTAATTTCTGACACTGGACAAAGTTTATTAGATCCCACAATCATTGCTGTATTCCAGAAAGACCTGGGAAAAAGTGTGAATAATGAAGTTTGGTGGCAATCCTTTGTTATTCAGGGCAAAGCTAATGCTAATTGTGAATATTTGTGTGGGAGATGTCTGATTATTGCATCAGCAGGTGTTGAATTCCATGCTGAGGTGGTCGTGCACTCAGGAGAAGGCAGCAGCACCCAGGGAAGGGCTGCTGGAATGGGAACCTCAGCTCTGTGGTCAGAAAGGCCAAAAAAAAAAAAAAAAAGGTAGGGATTGCTTGGAAAGGAATTGTGAATAAAGAAAAATATAATTGTTCCAGGTGCATGATGGTGTTATGAATGTAATGACATCCCTGGAGGAGCTGCTACTGAAATAGTCAGGTTATTTGTGGCCATTTGTTCCTAAAAAGGAGGGAACAGACCTAGGAAAGGTCAAGGGAAGGAGGGAATTGAGAGGTCTGGAAAAACCTCCTGCTCAGCTAGGCTGGGATCTGCATCCCTGGAGGTGTTCCAGGCCAGGCTGGGCAGGGCTTGGAGCATCCTGGGACAGGGAAAATGTCCCTGCCCATGGCTGGCGGGTGGAATGAAATGATTTTTAAGGTCCCTCCCAACACAAATATATCTGGGATTCTGAGACCAGATTTCTTCTTTGGAGAAGGGATGGTGGGGCAGGACATGATGGTTTATAATTTGTGAATTAATTACACACATCCCTGGACAGCAGATTGGAAGCAGTTACTGCCACAGGATAGCTTGGATCCTGAAAGTAGATGTGGGATGAAAAAGAAATTAGAAATATCCAGTGATTTGAAGCCCCTTGGTGACCCCTTCTTTGCATGCCCTGAGTGTCAAAATCCAATTTCTTGGTTTAAAGAGAGGCTGGAGTGAGAGAGAGGCCTCTCAGCCTGTCAGTCAGGTTCTCCTCTCTGCTAATAAATCCCTCCAAAATAAATACCTAAATGAAAAGGGTAAAAAAAAACTGATCTGGCCAATACCCAGCAGCAGAAATAGCTGAGGGGGCCCTCAGTAGAAAAATGTAATGCAAAGAGAATGGGTGCTAAAAATAAAGTAAAAATTAAATAAATGGAGAGGAGAGGAGAGGAGAGGAGAGGAGAGGGAGTCCTTACCTTTCCTTCAGGTTCCTTTGGGCCAGTGGCAGAAGCTGTAAAAATTAAATAAATGGAGAGGAGAGGAGAGGAGAGGAGAGGAGTCCTTACCTTTCCTTCGGGTTCCTTTGGGCCAGTGGCAGAAGCCTCAATGATTTTCTCCTTTGCAAAACAGGTGCAATCTCTGGACAATACTTTCAGCTCAGCAGCACTTGCCAAGTCAGAAAAACTTTTATTTTTAAGGGTAGACAGCATATTTTGACAATTGAGCCTGACCTCGTCTATAAGCAGGCCAGGAGAACAAATTTTTACATGAAACCCATTACTTTTCCCTCAGCCAGATCATGCATTGCAAAAGAATTCTCTCTTCTCTCTCAAGTTTTGCATTTCAATCCCCCTGCCCTCACATTTTTGAGAAAATTTGCTGTTTGTTAATAACACCCTGTGCTTATTTTGCTTTTAAATGGAATTTTAATTTTTTAATTTTATTTTTTAAATTTGAAATAATTTTGATTTTTTTTTAAAAATTATTTCCATCTTCCTTCTAGAAAAGTGGATTTTCTATTCCTTAGCCTGCTGATGACAGAATCCTGCTTCCCAAGAGGCTGGGATCAGTTGGAGCCTGTGAGACTCTCAGGAATAACTCTGTGCCAGAGCAAAGATGATAATTTAGGGCTGATTGGAGAAAGTGGAGACTGAAAACCAAAGTCAAATCACGTCTTTCTGGTACATTAAACAGCAGGGGTGTGTTTATTCCTTTTCACAGGCAATTTGTTGGCACAATTATTCATCTTTGCTCAGTTTGAAAAGCTGGAGGTGGGATAAATACCTGTTGTGCAACCAGAAATAGATGGACAAGGCACAAAAATTGAAAAAACTCCCAGGTTCTAATTCCTTGGGAGTGTGTTGTGAAAAATAAAGCCCAATCCAGCCTGGCCTTGGACACTTCCAGGGATCCAGGAGCAGCCACAGCTTCTCTGGGCACCCTGTGCCAGGGCTCAGCACCCTCACAGGGAAGAATTTCTTCCTAATATTCAACCTAAACCTGCCTTTTTTCAGCTTAATGCCATTTCCCCTCATCCTGTCACTATATATAAAAAGTTGCTCTCCCTCTTTTTAACAATCTCCTTAAAAATAAAGAGTGAGAGCAAACACATGGAACTGTTCAGAGCATGGAATTGTGCAGCTCACAGGAGCCTCCGAAGCCTCAAACCCCTTTCCATCTGGGATGCCACCTGTGATAAATATTTGCCTGGTGGAGGAATCCACATCCCCACGTCCTAGCCGGGCAAGTGATTTCAGTAGTGGAATATCAGAATGCCCATTTTGGATTTCTGCATCACTTGCGTGGTGATTCAGCAGCTGCACTGAACACATGGAATTTTGGGTGGTCTGAGGAGCACCTGAGACCCAGGCCCATGAGTGCTTTGGCAAAGAGAGCCCAGAGAGAGAGTTGGAAGGATAAATTCTACACGTATTTATCTGTGCTTATGTGCAGATCTGGGCAGACATCTCTATTAATACAAATATATGAATATACACATGTATAAAACCACATTTATACCCTGTCAACCCCCGTCCCCTGAAGCTTTAAGAAGCAGCATTTAAGCTTGAAACTCTGAAACAGCTGAGAAATGAGAGCCCTACAGCAATCAGAGTGAAATTGGATTTACCCTGTGAATCATCTGCTGAGGACTGCAGTAATAAACACACATAAAACAATGGCAATTTACTCACATATTAACAACTGCTGCCAGGGCAGCAAACCTTTTAAACCCACAAAACCACCTTGCTGTGAGAAAAACAGGAGGGTTATCCAAGGGCGTTCCCTTTTCCCAAGGATGTGTGGGAGAAATTTCAATTTCCAACTTGCAAATGAGGAAGAGCTTTTGGGACACCTCAGCCTAAGTGAATTTTGGCTTTTTGTTCCTATTGGTAAACCCTTCTCTGCTGGGTTTGAGGCTTTGGGGGGGTCTTTTCTTGTGTTCCTGTCAGTTTTGTGAATTTCCAACACCTCCTGCAAGCTTTGGGAACGGGAAGTCTCCATTGACAAGGAGAAAGACCACGGTGTTCCTCTCCTAATAATTCCAGCTGAAGCCTCCTGGCCAAGGATGTTGTTAAGATTTGGAACCTTCTCTTTCCAAAAACACTCTCCTGCCACAGCTGATCCATCCCTTGTTCTGCCAGGTTTCAAAGCAGCCATGGATCTGCCAGGGGAGAGCAGAGGGGTTTGTGCCTCTCAGCAGTGCTGCTGCCACTTAAATACTTAAATATGGTCACATTTCAGTGAGATTTATCAATCATCTCTAGCCCTCAGGGATATTCTTTCTTTTTTCTTTTTTTAATTTTTTTTTTATTCCATTTTTTTTTTTTTTTTTCATCCAGAGAGCAGCAGCTATAGAGGAAAGAATAAATTTCCAGCACAGGAGCTGGATCAGGCCTTGATTTTTTTATGAAAATTCCAAATGCCTTCTTTCAGTGAGATTTTAGCCACGGTGAGCTGGACTAAAATGGGCTGAGTCCCTCCTTGCCTCACTCTTTTTGAAGGCAAAGGAGAAGAGTGAAGCAAGCAACCTCCAAACTGTGAATTGTCCTGCTCGAAGCTGTGTTGTAAAAAGTTAAATTTGAGATCTGGGCAATATAAATGCCAGGTAATGTTCTGAGAAAGTGCATAAAAACCTATTTTTAATGCCTCCACCCTTCCCTCAAACCCCAAGACATCTGTTGCCCACCAGCACTGCATACAGGAAATCTTTAAATCTGGGCGAGTTTGGTTTATTGAACTGAACAGAATGGAACATTTTTGCTATAAACCTTTATTTTTAATGGCCTCCTGGGACCTCAGTGTCATTTTCCCTCTCTGATTTGTCCTTCCTGGCCTCTTGGCAGGACTCTGTGTCCCGGGATGTCACAGGGGCTGTCCTGGGATGTCACAGGGACTGGGTGGCGTGGTGTCCATCCTGATCTGACTGTTGGGGATGAGCTCAACCACAGCAAACATCCTCTGTCCTCTTTTCCCAAGAGAAAAGAGGGATCAGACTCTGAGTTTCTCTCTGACCCAGCTCAGGTCCTTCTGCCATGATCCTGAGCCAGTTTTGCACATCAGATTTTCTGTCCTGTTTCCTGACGCGTGCAGATATCTTGCACAACCTAGAATGGCTCAAATGGCATGAAATGCCCATATTCAACCCAGAATTAATTATTTTTTTTCCTCTAATGATATTTAAACATGTCTCATTCACAGACACCTCATTGGAATGGTGAGGTTTCAATCCATGAGCTGAATCTCACAGAAAGTACTAAAAAACCCCAAACCTTCTTGTCAGTGACCTTAGTGTCACTCTGTGTGTTGTGAGTCTCCAGGGAGGGACCCTTAGAGGTCTGAAAGTGGAAAAAAATATTGAAACCTTTGCCTAGGATGGCTGAAGTTTCTTGGGAAACCTCTGGGGCATCTCCCAGTCCCAGCTAAAATTCCTGTCCTGATAAAAGGTTGTAAAAGTCTGTTTATTGAGGGTCTGTTTTTCAATTTCTGAGTGGCAAAAGAAATTTCCCAGCAGGAACTGGCACACAGGGATGGCAAAATCTTTTGACCTTGATGACGTGATGTACATTTGGGACTAAAATTGAGTTTTCCATTCTTTTTTCCTCATTTTTGCCTATGGGGAGGGAAAAGCAGGGTGGAATTTTAGCATGGATGGGCTGCCAGTGTGCAGAGGGAAGGGACACAGAGAGGGCTGGACCTTCCCAGAGCCTGGCTCATTCCGAGTCCCCTCTCTGAATTCTGAAATTCAGAAGGGATAGAGGGGAAAAAAAAAGCCAAGAGTGAAATATCCCTTGAAATATCCTCCCAGGTGACAGCAATTGCTGCCTCAGGGATTTCTCAGCTCAGAGATTACATAAACGTTTCCAACTGCCCTTGATGGGTTTATCTGTCACCAAGGCACCTAATTGCTGTTCTAACCCCTGCAGACAGATGCAGTATCTCGTGGTGATGAGTTCCACCCTTCAAAATTGTATCATGTGAAGAATCACCTCGCTCACTCGGTTCACTTTGATAATTGGGTTTGATGTCACTTAGTTCTTGCACCATGAGGGGCTGTGAACACTCATTCCCTGCTTGTCTTCTCCCCAGCACTCCTGGTTTTACAGTCAGTCATCAGAGTGCCATTTGATTTAAATGTTCCTTGAATGGAAACTGCCCTGTAACTTTGGTCCATTCTAAGTCCATCCTACCGTTTTTGAACTGAATAACCCCAAAAGCAAACAGGAGTCAAATTACACATATTCAGAGGTGCAAAGATATTTTCAAGGTAATTCTCAATCTCTTCCAGTCTCCATTTCTTCCTCCAAGTTTCCCAAAATAATTTTCACCTCTGATTGCTATCAAATATTGATCCAGTGTTTTCATGTTAGATCTCCTTTTGATTTTCCCTTTCGCCTTTCCCTTTCCAATCTCAGATATGCATCATATAGATAAGAATCCCAGAATGGTTTGGGTGGGAAAGGACCTTAAAGATCACCCCATTCTACCCCCTGCCATGGGCAGGGACACCTTCCACTACCCCAGGTTGCTCCAAGCCCTGTCCAGCCTGGCCTTGGGCACTTCCAGGGATCCAGGGGCAGCCACAGCTTCTCTGGGCACCCTGTGCCAGGGCCTGCCCAGAAAGTCTGGGGAGAATTTTTTCCTAATATCCAATCTAAACCTGCTCCCTAGATGTGGCTGGTGCAATCTCTTCCTGCCTCTGTGTCACGAAATTGAGAGTGTCCTCTCCTGACTTGCTTTTATCATTAATTCTTCCAAGTGGGAAAGATTATCCCTGTGAAATTGCAAAAAAATGTCTTAGGGAAATAAGCAAGAGGGGATAATTTTCAGGCTTTTCTTCCTCCCTCCTTCATCCCCTATAACCCTTGTTTTAAAAATCAGACACAGCAACGATTTACAGCAACGTTTTAGACAGGTTTGTGCATGTATTTGGTACAAACAAACAAAAATATGTGCATTCTGTTTCATAGAGCTTACATCAATCTGGCAGAACCTGAAACACAGAACAGAAATACTCCGGCTAATAAATACATCTGGGCATGAAAAATAAAAATCTATACATAAAAAATTCCAATGTTCTGCTAAAGAAAATGTACACTTATATACACACTGTAAACAATAGTAATGCAACCCAGCTGCAGCCCAGCTCAGGCTGACAGGGACCTTCCTTCCCTCATGGACTTGGGAGAGTCCAGTGACACAAAAACTCATTTTCCACCCCCAACTCTTGGTTCCCTGGAGCAGCAAGGTCTGAGAATGCAATTGTGACACGGAGCCAGTGCAGTGAGGTGGGATCTGATGGATAACTGAGGTGCAGGTGCTTTGGGAAATGCTGCCTGGAAAATTTGCTGGAACAGGGCCATTCCCTCAGGTGGTCACACCCTTGTGGATCCAGGAAAACCTGTGGGATCGGACTGAATTTACCTCCTGAAAGTCTGAGCGCGTTTTTCCAAACTTGGGAGAGCTTGGAAATTAGGGGATTCAAGGAGAAATGCTCAATTCCAGGCACTCAGGTCATATTTCATACAAGTTTTTCCTTCCTCCCTGCCAGCAAAGACAGCCCTGTCTCCTCTAAATGAAGCTCTGCATGAGCAGCCTCAGAGTCCAGTCCTGGCACTGCTTCTGATGCAAGATGCCAAATGAAAGCAGGGTGAAAACCAAGTATTTTGCAGCACAGCAGAGCTCAAGGCTTTCCTACAGCTCCTTCCAGAGCATCTCTTGGGGCCAGGTCAAATACAGTGAGGAACTGAGCCAGAATTTGGGCTTTCATGTGTGTGTGTGTGTCATGTGTGTGCTTAAACTGACTTTATTTTCTCCCTTGTAGGTCTGTAAAGACTTGGGATGGAGAGGCAGCAAACCTCCAGACTAAGCCTTTTTTCCTTCCCAAAAAGCTGTCAAGGGGCTGGAGGCTGTAAATATAAATATTTCAATACTGGAAAAAAAAAAAAAAAAAGAAAAAAAGGAAAAAGTATATTGAAAAGATCAGGGAGAAGTGTAAGCAGTAATTCCAGCTCATTTATGGGAATGCACTGCTTGCCAGCATTTGCTAAATGTTCATTTATAGAGGGATGTTTGCCCATTTGTAGGAGAATGCCTGGTATTTTGGGAATGACACATTTATATAAACACAGTGAAGTGTGTGTGTATGTCTGTCTGGTCATGGATGTCCTCTCCCTGGTCCCTTCTCTGCCACATCCCCAGTGCTTCCCATCAGGATCCCAAAAACACCCAGGTAAACAGTGGCAGCTGCAGTCCTCACACTACAAAATGACTTTTTGTGCCACCCCATCATCACTGTAAGATCTCACTTCCCTTCAGAGCCAAATAAACAGGGGGAAAAAAAATCTATTTCCCCCCAGAAGCTCCCATGGGGTGTTGGGAATTCCCTGCTTTGGTAGGGCAACCTCAGGCTGGTTTTGCAGAGCTGGAGAACATGCAGGTGGTTGTGAGTCTGGGTTCAGTGTAAGCGCTGGGATTTGCTGCTGGGAGGAAAATATCTGGACAAAATCTGCTGGTATTTGTGCAATAATTGGTCCAGTTTGTCCTGCATCAAGTAAAGGGTGTTGAGACAGGGCCAGCTCCAGATATCTTGTCTCAATACGCACTGCACAGAAGCGTAAAAAAATAAAAAAAATTCCAACTTCCCTCCCGTTCTGTTTTCCTTTAAAGCAAATCAGAAAATCAGAAAGAAAGGTGACATTCTCCTTGCTGTGCCTGGCAGCCTTTAATCTTCCTTTGGCAGCCACCCTTAGTGGGATGAGCTGGATGTGCTGCAGGCACTTCCATGAAAGGCTCCTCCTGGGTTTGAGGGGCACTGCTGATGTGGAGCAGTTTCCACTCAGGACACGTTCAGTGCCATGTTTCCACCCCTCAGGACTTCCCATTCCTGTTCTTTAGTTCCCTGGCTTGAGGCCCTTCACCTCAGATCCCTCCTTGCCTCCATCACCTACGTGTCTCCTGCTCACGGCTTAACCTGTTGGTCGCTCCTTGGGGCTCATTATCTGAAATTTGGTTAAAACACTCTGAATTTTGAAACCAGTGACTGAAATCCACGGCCAAGCAGAGTTTAGGTGACCATTTCCTGAGCTGCCTGGTCAAGGTGGGCTTGCCATGGTTTCAGGTCCTGGAGTCTCCTGGAGGAGGCCGTGGTGCCCTCCCGAGGGGTGCTCACACTCTGGGACTGTGAGCAGGGAAAAAACCACTTTAATTGTCACCACTTTTGACACAACCAAGGCAATTGTTGGCAGCTACCAGAAGTCTGATGTATCAAGCATGTGGGAAGCCCCTTGGGAGAAGGATCATGAGTGTGACCCTGACTGGGGAGAAGATCCCTCCCTTGGAATGAGCTCCCTCTGCACCTCAGCTCCACTTCAGCTTGGACTCTGTGGGCAGTAGAAATGCAAACTTCCCAACTCAGCCATCCCAGCTTTCCTGAGCCACAGCACAGGCTGGCTGAGGACCCGCATTACAGAATCACAGAATCATTATGGTTGGAAAAGGCCTCTTGGAATCCAACCACCAACCCAGCACCACCCGTTCACCATTAAACCACCTCCTCCAGGGCCACATTCACACGTCTTTTGAACACTTCCAGGGATGGTGACTCCACCACCCATCTGGGAAGCCTGGTCCAGTGCCTGACCACCTTTTGACTGAAGAAATCCATCCTAATATCCAGCCTAAATCTTCCCTGGCACAACTTGAGGCCGTTTCCTGTTGTCCTGAGTGAAGCCCCTGGGATGCATTTTTATCCTGCGTTTTCTGAGAAAAACAAGAGCAAAGAAAGGGACAGGAAGGTTTGGGGATGACTGACACCAAAAGGAGCTGGTTTCTCTGAGTGTCACAGATGGATGTTCACTGAAGCAAGGTGGGTTGCAAGTGTTTCACTGGAGAGTGAAATGCCAAACGCTTCACAGGATGGAATTAGAGGAGAGAGACCTGCACACCCCCTGGCAACAGTGCACACATCTGGAGTACTCCTCTGGCCTAAAACCAGCTGATGTGGAAGGGCCAAAGCTGTGGCCACTGCAGAGATGATGACTGAGAGCTGGGATCCCTTCACCTTGCTTGGGAATACCCAGGTCTGCTCTCCCTCCAAAGCCAAGGCCTCTTCTGGATATCCTGTTCAGGACCTCCAAGCTCCCAACCCACCCACATAAAGGATCAGCTGCCAGCTACTGCTTGGCAGTGTCCTTCCTGGGTGCTGCCTCTGGATGGAGACATGACCACATGTACTAAGGCAGGGTTGGCAACTTTTGGGATTCAATCTTTCCATCAGATTTCACTGTGGTGTTTTTAAGGCAAAGGAGACATCCTGGTTTCCCTTAATTGCACAGCTTCTTCCAAAGCCAAAGACAACCATCCACCAGAGGAGACAGCTCTTGCCCTAAGGTCATATCCACACCTTCTCCTCCTGCTGTTTATTGTTAGAATGGGATATGCCATTGGCTCTAATTTGAGGAACCCACAGTCCCACAGAAGGGGCTGAGCTCCACGTGGGGGATGCTTGGACAACCTTTGGGCAACTGCATTTTATACCTGATCGCTGCTTCCAGCCTGCCTGACAGACCCACAGGTGGTATCCCTCCATGTTTCTTCTGGATACCTCTAAAGAAACCATCAACAGCTGCCCCAGAGGCTTCAAATATCTGTTTCTCTCAGCCCACAGCAGTCTGTTAAGTCATGGGTTTGGTAGTCGATGGTTTCTGTGAAGTCATGAGGGATCCCGATCGAGACAGACTCCACCTCTGTCTTGTAGGTGGCTGTGGCCCCCCCTTTGCTGGAGCCACCCCGGATTTTGTTAGAAAGGCTGTTCATCTTCTCCTTCAGCTGTGTGGACGCTGGTTTCTGGAAAGGCGTCAGCATCTTCCAGCCCTTGAAGCTGAGCGTTCGCCTCTTACTGCCTCTCTCCTGGAAGGAGGAGTTAAATATGAAGGAGCTGTTCAGGGTGTTAATCCTGGGCCGTAGGTCTGTCTCTGAGTCCTGCACCGAGCTGTTGATGGAGGCCCCTCTCCAGTGGTGGTCGTAGACCCTCCAGATGGGCCGGCGCCGCCGGCGGCACTGGCACTTGAGCAGCCGGATGAACGCGCGCTTGAACTCCTTGCTGGAGCACGGGTAGATGATGGGGTTCACGCAGCTGTTGAAGTACCCCAGCCAGAAGATGATCTTGAAGACGATTTCCGAGGGCTTCAGGGACGGGAAGAAAGAACCTTGGGAGAGATTGAAGGGAATAGGGTTAGAGGAAGTGGAAGTGGAAGGATATCAGTAAAGTGATAAGGTGTCGTAGGTTGATAAAGAAGTGAGTTTTTTTGGGAAGTTATAGCCAGGCTTTGCTGGAACCAGTTCTCTGAGCTTCCCAGAGGATGGTTTTCCTCCAGCAAACAGCCCAGGGAGCTTTTATGTAGTGTCAGTCACAAAGCTGGTGGCCAATCCAGTCTGGAAGAGGGGAGATGTGTTGAGAAGGCTGATGGTGTGGTGGTGGTGAGACCCTGGACCATGTTTCTCAGAGAAATTGCATCTCCTCACCCCTGGAACTGTCCAAGGCCAGGTTGGATAGGGTTTGGAGCAACCTGGCCTAGTGGAATGTGACTTTCAGGTAATTTACTGCCTCCAGACTTAGAGACTTCTGCATAAAAGTATGGCCACAGCCCTGTCACCTGCACTGAGAGAAGAGCAACACCCCTTCACCTCCTCCTCTCGTGTATTTTGGGTCATCAGTGCCATAAATCCTCTCTTCAGATTCTGTGGTGATGCTAAGGGGGGCTGTCAGAGTGGGCTCAGATAATATCCACTGCCCCAAAGCTTGTCCTTGATACTTTAAAACACTTTTGTCCACCCCATCCCACCTTAGGTTTTTGCAGATTTTCCCAGTGGTTTGCTCGGTGAAAAAGCTGGAGATATATTTTTTTTGAGCCAGAAGATGTCAGTGTTGCTCCCACATGGCCTCAGAACAGCATTCCTCACTTGGATCTGAAATAACTTTCTGACTCAGCCTTAATTTCTTTTAATTTTAGCTCCAGATGACAAAGCATGCCACCATGTGACTGAGCGTTAATTTGTATTTTAGTAAATAACATTAACTCCAGATATCATTATTATTTTCCCCTGCGCTCCTAAGCCTGGTGTCAAAACAGTAAAACAGGTGCCAGGAGCCAGAAATTCATGACTGACACTACATAAAAGCTCCCCGGGCTGTTTGCTGGAGGAAAATCATCCTCCAGGAAGCTCAGAGAACTGGTTCCAGCAAAGCTTTTATACACCATCCCTAAAAAGTGGAGAAATTTCAGCCAGACTCAACATTAGGTGCGTGGGCAGCTCCATCACGGCTGTGTGGGGGAACACAGACACATCCCAGCATTTTATGGTGGTTGGGCAGGCAAAGCAGATTAAATATCTGCTGAAGGCCCACCCAAGGCAGGCAGGAGCTCAGGCTGGCTGTCAGTGCATGCTGAAGGGGACATGGAATAAGGACAGTGAGCAGGACTGACATCTCTGTGCTGGGAAGACTCAAGGCCTTCCTGGGAATGAAGGCATTTGCAGCTGAATGAGCAGCTGCTGCTGGTGGCTTTGAATGGAGCAATGATCATGGAATGGTTTGGGTTGGAAGGGACCTGAAAGATCATCTTGTCCCAAACCCCCTGCCATGGCAGGGACACCTTCCACTGTCCCAGGTTGCTCCAAGCACTGTCCAAACTGGCCTTGGGCACTTCCAGGGATTCAAGGGCAGCCACAGCTTCTCTGGGCACTCTGTGCCAGGGCTCCCCACCCTCACTGGGAAGAATTCCTTCCCAATATCCCATCCATCCCTGCCCTCTGGCAGTGTGAAGCCATTCCCCTTTGTCCTGTCACTCCATGCCCCATAAATAGTCTCTCTCCACCTTCCCTGTCAGCTCCCTGAACACAGGGCTCACTTCTGTAGAGGCAGTGACCCCACCTTGGTTGTTTCAGATAAAAGGAGTTTATTCTCTCGGGGACAGCGCTGAGATTCCCAGGTTGGCTCCGGGCTGCTGGAATCAGCAGTTTTGATTTTAACCCCACCAGAAACACCTCCCTGATTGACAGCCAGGAGCTCTGAACCACCCCAGAGGTGCTGGGGCCATCCCCCTTTGCCTTCCATACATCTCCATCTTCATCCCACCATGGCTTTGACCATCCCCCTTTTTCATAGTGCCCCCAGCCCACCCCCCTGGACCTACAGGAACCATGGATGTGTCAGGAAATGGGACCTAGGAAGATGAAGGACTTCATTGAACATGCAATCCTCCTTATTCCCTTGTCAGAGAGAGGTTTCCTGCCTCAGTTTCCCCTCAGAGAAAGGGTAAATTACCAGGAACTCTTCACAGTGTTGCTGTGAACCCTGTTTGCAGCGTGCTCTGGGTTCTCAGAGGAGCTGCAGCTCTGTGGAGCATTTTTTAGCTTCAAGAGAGAGGAAAACAAAAAACTATGGTAACAAAGCAAATAAAAGAAGGGTCTCTTTTTGAATTCAGCTGGTAATTACTGCTTGAGCCAGGCTACTTAAGAGATTGGTGCTTGCCTAAACAGCCTGATGGTTGCTAAAATAATAATTTCTATCTGGTGTTTAGCAGTTCAGGGCACAATGCAGTTTCTGTATTATGTGTTTTGTCTTTTGCATCCAGATAGAAAACACAAATTGAAAAGGAAAAGAAGCTATGAATTCTCTGAGTTTCAACTCTGGCTGGTTTTCACCCAGCAAGAACCTTGTGTACATATGAAGACAAGGGGCCCATTAGCATCCTCATTACCATGCAAATAAGCGTGCCCCTCAGAAGGGACGTGTCCTGAGTGCAGCCACAGTTTCCTCATTTCCTCGCCCTGGGATGAACAGAACTGGGCAGGGAATCCCCAGAACAGCTCCTCTGCACATGCTGGAGCCTCAGAATCTTCTGATGGGCACTGGGAGGCTGAACGTAGGAGGATTTGAGGGGTTTTTTTAGGGAATGAGTAAAAAAATCGAAGAAATCAGCTCTTGCTTTCTTACACTTGAATATGCAACAACACTTGGAGGGGTTTTGGGCTAGGCTTTGTATCATTTTCTGTATAAATAAGTGAAAGGTACTACTGAGTGATGGACACTTGAAGAGCTCAGGAAACACAGAAGGGTGTGTCCAAGGTCCAGAAATGTGAGTAAAAGATCAGGAATAACAACACAGAGTGACACACCAGAACTTCAGTCTTCTCAGTGTAAGAGCAATTTTTGGTGATCTGGCCCCAAAAGCATCAAGGCCAGTACAGGGCATAATCAAAGAAGAGGAAACATGATTTCTGTAGGGTCTGTCACAATCCAGCAGGAAACCTGGTCTTGTTTAAAGAGGAGCTTTTGCTGAGCACTCAAAATCAGCCCTCTGGGCTCCTCTCCTGGGCATCCAGCTCAACACCTCATGGGGTGAGGGACGAGGAGATGGTGTCCCCACCTTAGGGACTACCATCAGAACTCATAATAATAATGCTGGGGTCTTAACAGTCCACTTGGGGACTTTATTCCTTCCATGTTTTTATAAAAAAATTATCCCACATCTTGCAAGATCTGAATCTGACTGGGTCAGGGCAAGGGCTGTATGTTCTGTTGTGACCCGAAATAATTATCTTCAGGACCACTGAGAAATTAAGAAGGCTGCAGGTGAGCTCAGGAAAAGCCTGCTTGCAGCTTGCAAAGTGACTGAAGTTACAGACTAAACATGATCTGAAGATTGCACTTCAGTTTTTGGTGATGCAGAAGTCGAGCCAATAAAGTATGTGCTCATATCTTTTTTTAAAAATTACTGTTACTTGTTAATGTCACCATGCTCATATTTGGGGAAAACCAGGCAGGTAAAAATCTCTGGAGCCATGGGCATACTTCCCAAAACTGTGGAGCTCTGTGGTGGGTGGCAGTGGATGCAATCTGCCCTCCATGTATCCAAACACATATCCCATTTTTTTTTTAGGTTGTTTGAGCTAACACAATCTCATAATCTCTCCTCGCCTGCCCTTCTCCACCCTGCCCTCCCCATGACTCACTGGAAGGTGATATCACTTGGACTGTTCAGAGTTGCTGGTCCCACTGTTCAGCACTCAAAAAAATAAAAATGAAGCAAAACAAGAAGAAGAAAAAAAAGGACAAATGCACCAATGCAAATGGAGCCAGTCCAATCTAAATTCTGGCCCTGGCTCCCAGTGTACAGCCAGAATTCATGAGCAGGCTTAGTTGGCAAGGGCATCTTTGTTGTAAAAGGTCCCTGCTCTGCAGCGTGTCCTGAACAGTCCGTGGAGCAGGAATGCTGCAGACCTGGGAGCAGGTGGGAAAAACAAAACAAAGGGACAAAATCATGTCCCAATGCTGCCCCAACTTGGAAATGCAAGGAGCAGCAGGACTGGTCAACACTGATAAAGGTGTTGCTGTTGCTTGGTGTGGGCTTTGTATCAGGAATGGGCTTGCAAAAAAAAAAAAAAAAAGCTTTTGGAGAGCTGGGCCTTACAGGTGTCATCATGGAGAGGGAGGTGAAACCTTCCACAGGAGGTGGCAGGTGAAGAGCTAAGAAGAGGACATGGTTCATCTCACAGCAGGTTGCTCAGCTGTGGGTGTCCCTGCAAGCAGGAGGTAAAAATTGATTGGCCAAACTTATGGAAAATTAAAAAAAAAAAATTACCAATGTGTGAACCACTCTGTTTCTGAGCTAGGAAGCTCCAGAAATCCATCTGTAGGATTAGGACTGTGGTGTGGACAGGTGTGCCATCACCTGAGCTTCTAGTTGTGGCCTCAAAGGTTCAGGAGGGGATTGAGAACTGCCTTGGGAGGTATCAGAGAAGAAAAAAAAGAAAAATTACAGCTGGTAGAGAAAAGGCCCTGGCATAGGAGGTACCACAGCTGCTCACTGTGGGTCCTCCTGGCCAAAGGAAGTCAGAGAATCATGGAGTGGTTTGGGTTGGGAGGAATCATAAAGCCCATTTAATTCCACTGTCCAAGGTTGCTCCAAGCCCTGTCCAAGCTGGCCTTGGGCACTTCCAGGGATCCAGGAGCAGCTACAGCTTCTCTGGCACCCTGTGCCAGGGCCTCAGCACCCTCACATTCAAAAACCTTTTCCTTGTATCCAACCTAAATTCACCCTCACTCTCTTCCCTCTCTTTTTTTCCGACTCTCACAAAGTAAACTAATTAAATCTGCTCCAAAAGAATCATGATCTGCCCCTTCCTGCTCAATACCCATCTTGCATTTCTCCTTGCCAGTTCCTTCCTAGGCCCTCATGATGGATAATCTCCCTGATGCAGCTGCCAAGCTGTGGGAGAACAGGCTGGATTTCAGCAAGGACTTCTCCCAGCGTGTGGGACTCAGATTCTCACTGGTCTTTCCTGACCTTCTCCTCCACTCTCTCCAGTGGGTATTTGTAGGCATGTCAGGGTCCCTAGAGGGTTAACACCTCCTCGGTGTGCCTTGGAGTAATCAGGGAGTTCACTGCCCTGCTAGGATGGATCCAAGAGCCGCTTGGCCTGGGGAGGAGGACAGCATGTTCACAGCCACTCCGGCGTTTTCCCTGGAGGACGATGGCATTGGGATATCGGGTGGAATTCCTCAGGCCTGTCAGCCCTGCAGCCAACGCCATAAACAGTGTCACAGATAAGCAGCAGCTTCCCAATGGAAGCCCCAGTGAGCTGCCTGCTTGTCTCTCTGCTGCCTGTGTATCCAACTTGTGCATCCTGGTCTGGCCCAAAGAGAAGCAGGGAGAAGCCACCACTCCCCTGACCACTGCTGACCTCCTAGGCAGTGTTTTGTCCCAGGTCATGGTTGGGGAGGTGCTCCTGGAGAGCCCCTGGCCGTGCCAAACCTGGTGTGTAGGTCCTGGTGGGGAGGGAGGGAAGCTTTAGGTGTGATGGGGATCAGGGAAACATTTGTCTGGCAGATTGCAAAGGAAGGGGAAACCAATCAAAGGCTCTGAAAAACACCAACATCCTCAAGCAGGTTCTCAAATTTGAGGTCTGGGTGTGGTTTGTGTGTCAGCAAGAGGAGGATAATGAATCAGAGCTTTGCTCTGGTCATTCACTGTCAAATTCATGGCTCCCAAACCTGTCTCCCAACATCTGGCAATATGGTCCTAGTGATATGCCCAAAACTTTTCTCTAAGGTGGTGCACATCACAGTAGGACTTTGACCAAAACTGTCCTTTATTTCCCTCAAATATTGGAGATCTTCTCAGAGAAATCATGGGAATTTGGACCACTGGTTGGAGTAATTGATGTGAGGATGTTTATGAGGCATCAAATTTCCCGAAAATTGTGGCTCTTGTTTGAATCACCTGAGTTCAGGCACGTGAGCAGGTCCTGGGGCTCCTCTTACAGTCAGTGGCTCAGAGGGCAGATTTTATGGTGAGAGTGGAGTGATCCATCTCCTCCTGAGTGCAAGTCACCAGGCAGATGGATCACAGCAGTTTCAGATGCCTGGACTCAGACTCCTGGCTCATGGGCAACCACACCACAGGCATCCAAGGTTATTCCTGGTGGAATTCACCCTCAATGTCATGATCATGTGGTGGTCTGATGCTCTCTGAGAAGCTGCCAAATCTTCCCATGCACCAGTTTCTCCCCAGTGTGGGGCAGGACTTTGATCACAGGAACAATTTCACCAGTGGGAGGTGAAGTGAAAAGCCACACAGGTTCCTCTACACTGTTCCCTGACAGAAACGTCACAACTAATTTCAAGAATTGTGAGCAGTGCTAATTTGCTTGGCGTGGTCCAGCCAGACCCCTCCAGATGAATTTGCTCCAGGGAACAAACCCATCCTCAAAAGAACATAAGGAATTGGCTTTGCAGCCCCCCAGCATTGCCCCAGCAGACTCTGCTCCCTTAAGCACCTCCAGATGCCCTGGTGCCACATCACAGGGCAGGGAAGGCAAAGCTGCTGCCCCACACTGCAGCCCCAGGCTGCCACACAGCACCCCCTGCTCTGCCACAGATCCTGAACTTCACAGGACACGAATTCTGCTGAGGACCACGGGGACACTGCATGGGGCACAAGACAGGCTTTGGGCAAGATCCTGGGAAGTATTCCCTCTGCTCTTCTCTGCTCTACAGCTCTTACTCCAGGGGCTTGAGATCATAAACTGGTTTTTTTCCTCTTTTTTTTTTTTTTTTTTTTTTTTTTTTTTTTTGACGGTATAGCTGCTCTTAGTTTGATTCCTGACCAAGTTACAGCTAAACTTTGTAATATTCGTAAACTTTGCTGAATATTATTTGGAATGTGCTTTTTTGATATGAGATGAGGGGGACTTAGAGTTTTAAAATATAGTAATATATATGAAACAAAACAGACGTTTTAGAGCAGAAACCAGTTATTCTTCTTTACATTCTTCTTCCTTCTTCTTCACAAATTTAAGTAATATTTTGTAATTAGACAAAAAAGTCCACATTGCAGACTTCAAGTAATTAGTTATTAAGTTAAAAGTAAAAATAATTTATGTATAATTTCTTAATTAAGTAGTTTAACCTTAAAAGACCTTATAACAAAAAATAGTTAACCATTTTGTACCTTGTTAATAAAAGACTAGAGAACTCACTGCTGTGAAACTATAACATAGATAAGAAATAATAAACACCTAAGTCTAAACACAAACTATCATCTCAATCCCAACCTCAACAAAAGTAAAAAAGGAAACCAAAAACCAACAAGGGGGTACAAAGAAGGTTCAATAATACAATCAGGGAATGGTTTGGGTTGGAAAGGACCTGAAAGATCATTTAAGTGCCACCCCCTGCCACAGACAGGGACACCTCCCCCTGTCCCAGGCTGCTCCAAGCCCTGCCCAAACTGGCCTTGGGCACTGCCAGGGATCCAGGGGCAGCCACAGCTTCTCTGGGCACCCTGTGCCAGGGCTCAGCTTCCCTCTTCCTCACAGGGAAGAATTTATTTCAATACCCAATTTAAACCTGCTCTCTTTCAATGGAATCCATCTCCCTTTTCCTGTCACTCGATGATTTTGTAAATATTCTCTTTCCATCTTTCTTGTATGCTCCCTTCAGGTGCTGGAAGGCCACAGTTAGGTCATTCCAAAGCCTTCTCTTTTCCAGGCTAAATAACCCAAATCCTCTTATATACCATCTTTCTTGGGAGGGCACTGACCCTTCACCTGGGGACTCACAGCTGAAATCATCATCAGCAAATCCCCAGAGTGTCATTTCATCCATTGCATCCTCCTTCCAAAGACCTGGATGTCCCATCACAAAACCTTCTTGCCCTGCAAGGAATACACCACATTCCATCTTTCATGAGGGATCTCTAAAGAAGAAAGTAATATTTTAAACAAAGGAATAACCCAGGAACTGTGGCCTGGTACTGCAGAAGGGTTAATACCAAGGTTTGTACAGAGAAACTGTACCTGCAGGACAGAGTGGATACCACCAAAAGGAGCCCTGAGTGGTGCATCTTGACTGACTGGATTTCTCCAAGGTTTTCCATATGGTTTTCCACAGTCTCCTGGAGAAACAGATGTACTTTGGTCTGGAAAAGTGGTCTGGGCAGTGGGTGGGGAACTGGCTGACAGGGCACACCCAGGGTGAGGTGGTAAAAAGCTTCTTCCCAAAGAGGCAACCTGTCACCAGTGGGATCGATATCGCTCCCAAGGCTGTTTAACATCTCCTGAGTGAGGTGGATCATGGGATCCGGTGTATCCTGGTGAATTTTCCTAATGATACTGATGCCTTTTGAAGGCTGACTTAGAACTGAGACTAGACAGAGTTAAAGAATAAAGCAGGGATTTATTAAAAGGCCTCAATGGATCCACCTTGGGCAGCACAAGAGCCCAGCCAGGGCTGCACCCAAGGTGAACCAAAATGGTCACAAAATGGACAACCAGTCATGGGGTCTGTCACTTCTGCTCCATTTGCAGATTGGAGTTCATTGTCCAGTTCCAGCTTTAGCCTATGCAGTCCCATCTCCAGCCCACAGTGTTTGTGCTCTTGGGCCTGAGATTTGGATCATTTGTCCTTGGTGCTCAGCTGGAGCAGGAATTGTTTTATCCCCCTACTCTGTGCAGAGAGCTCACCATCCCCTGATATGAAGCCCAGACCCACACACTAAAGCAGCACAGAATGTAAAAAATAGAAAAGCCAAAACCTGAGGCATCAATACCAAACAGAATGAGGAAATGGACACTTCATGAGCAGGGGCCACCCTGAAGGAAGACCTGCATCAACACGAGCACCACCAGCAGAGATGAAGAAGGAATTGTGCCACCTCTACTCAGTGTGTTCAGTTTTGGTCCCCACTAGGCAAAAGAGATGTGGGCAGGCTGGAGAGTGTCCAGAGAGTGTCCAGGAAGATGATCCAAGCACTGGGAAGCTGCCATGTGAGGAAAAGCTGAGAGAACTGAGCTTGCTAAGTTCTTGAGAAAAGAAGGCTGAGGGGGAGGTTTTATCACTCTGTAGCTACAAGGAAATTGTGACTCCCTTTTTACAAGGAGTCACCTGGAAAAGATGAGGGGTCATGGGTACAAGTTATTCCTGGGGATATTCCTACTGCAAACAATTTTTTACCATGACAACCATCAGCCATCAGAATAATTTACCCAGGGAAGTGGTGGATTCCACTTTTTAGATTCAGCTGGACATGATGCTGGACCATCTTGTGCAGACTGTGCTTTTGCCAAGAAAAGTTGGACCAGATGGTCCTTCAGGTCCCTTCTAACCTGATATCCTGTAATTCCATGAGTTTTCCCTGCTTTTTGATTTTTAACAGGAGCTCTGTGGGCTCTACCCAGGCAGGACTAGGCAGAGGAAGAAGGGAGAGAAATTCTGAAACCAGACCTGGGCTTGGATACTGCAAACCAAACTCTGTAATAAGTCTTTTAAATGGTTAAGGCAATGCTTTCATGGCAGAATCACAGAATAGTTAGGGTTGGAAGGGACCTTGAGGACCATCTAATTCTAACCCATACCTTCAAATCATTCTGCTCCATCCAACTCACTTCAACACTGCCCTGGAATAGCCTTTTTGGCTGCTTGTTTCATCCTCCAAGAAAAAGGCCTGGGCAGCAGATTTAGGACACAGATAGTGCTGAATAAAGCGTGGTCAACGGGAAGATGGACTTTGAAATTATTCACAAAATTAAAAGGAAGACGAAGATGTAGGCGTTTGACATCTGACTTTTAGTACAGACTCCCTTAAAGGTAATATTTTTGCAGTGTTCCTTATGCTTGGGAAAGATATATGTGTGTCCAACTCCCTGCTCCTTGATTCACAAATAATAGCCTGACTCCAGCCCCAGAGGGGAGCTTAAAACAAATCTTAGAATCATGAAACCCAGCAAAAGGACATAAATAAAATTAGCGAAAAAAAGAAAAAGACAAGACTGACCAGTCTGTCAAATCCAAAGGGAGATATCAGGAAGGTTCTTATTTACCAGATGCAAATGAAGAAAAATAAAAAAAGAGTCTCCTGAGAGAAGGAAAAAGTCAGGGCAACCGAGCTGCATGTCAAGAGCTCTTGTCCTGCTGTCTGAGCAGGAAGGAGGCTGGGATCCATGTGCTGATGTTGGATTGAGCACGGCTGAGATCCGTGCTGGGATGGCTCACCAGAGGAAACATGCTCGGGGCAGCCTTTAAAAAGAAAATTTCCATCTGGCTCGGGATCTGAACGAACACAATGGCCTTGTGGGGTTGCTAAGCTCCCTCCAGGGCAGCGCAGAGCTTGCTCAGAGAGGAGCATTCCCGGGGCTCTCCGTTCTCCAAACTGGAGCATCCTGAGCTCGTGCTGTGCCCGAGCCTGGGAATCTCTTCCCTGAGCACACCGTGGGGAAGCACAGCCAGGATCACCAGCTTGGGGAAAGGAAGCATTTACAGACAAGCTAACTTGCTGCCATCTCAGCAGGAATAAGCCATAGATAGAATGTCTCAGGAGCAAAAATCCAACAAGAGGAATTGATTTTATAGGGGCAGTGATAAGATGAGGGGAAATGTTCTTGAACTGAAAGAGAAGGGATTTAGATGAGTTACCAGGAAGAAATTCTTTGCTCAGAAGGTGGAGAGGCTCTGGAACCACTTACTCAGAGAAGCTGTGGCTGCTCCTTCCCTGGAAGTGTCCAAGGCCAGGTCGGACAGGGCTTGGAGCAACCTGACATCGTGGAAGGTGTCTCTACCCATGGCCAGGACTAGAATGAGATCTTTAAGGTCCCTTCCAACCCAACCCAACCCATTCCATGATTCTATGACAAACTGTTAATCCTCAATTTTTTTTTGCTGGCTGGCTCCCTTATACTCTAGTTCTCCATAAGCCATTTACCAGGCCTTGATGAACTGTCAAGATCTGGAGAGCACAGTTTGGAATTACAGTTCTAGACTACTCCTTGCATCTATTGACAGCAGTACTTCGTGGTGAGGCCTCCAGTTGCCTTCTGCTGTTCAACTCCTTTTAACACCTTCCTTAAAACTTCCCTTTGCAAGGAACTCTTGTTCTTTGGTGGCTTCTGCAAACACAAGTCTGGCTTCCACTCCCCTCCAAGATAAAATGTCCCTTTTCTATCAAGCTGCCTCCTCCACTCTGCTCAGAAACATTGGGAATGTGTATTTTTTTTTCTCAAATGAAAAGGTAAGCTTGGGAAATCCTGTGCAAAAGGAATGGAGGGGAATGATTCTCAAGCAAGCCATCCAAGTCTTGGAAAAACCACTGTGCTTGCTGGGTTGGGCCCAAGACTACTCTTTGTTTTTCCAACTCAGAAGTTCTTTTCTCTGCACTTGGTTTTCTAAGAATGTGAACTCACCCGCCCCGTCCTGTTTACAAGCTCGTAAATATGTAGATCAGATTTGGCTGCAGGGTAGGCCTTGGAAGAGCTGAATCCTGCTGGGAACACATGGCATTTTATGTACAGTGAGGCCAGATCTGCGCTGCACAGAGGAAAAAGGCAATTTTTCATTGGGACCAACCCAGCTCAGGGAAAAAAAATTGTACCCAGCGCAAAACGCACAAATCCCGACTTCAATTTGAAGCTCGGGGTGAGCAGAACTCACTGGGGCGGCTGAGTGTGGCCAGAACCCCAACACAGGTGACAGCACTGGTCTGGAAGGACCCTACAGTGAGCCAGTCTGGTGGCTGATGGCTGGGAATGCTGGGGAGAACGTTGGGATGTCAGCGTTGGGAAAACACGATATCGAGAGGAAGTGTGGGAGCTTCCTCGGCACATTTCCACCATGCCAGCTCCGAGGGCTTTTCTGTTTGTACCAGAACTGGGCAGACAGGACGTCACTGGCCGTGGAGCCTGGCACTGCAGCCTGTATCCCCTCCCAACACTGCTGCCAGCTCTGATGGATGCTGGACAGCATCCTCCAGAGAGCCGCACCGTGGCGTCACGGAGGAAAGGGTGGGGGGAAAAAAAAGGATGGGGGAGGTGGGTATTTTCAGCTCTGACAAAAAATTGTGGCTGGTTTTGCAGGCTTAGGAGGGGTTATTCAAGATCAGCCAGCCAGCTTATTTCTTTTCAGGCTTGGAGGGGAAAATCCTCCAACGCCTGCCCTGTTTCCGCACTCGGCTCCAAGGCACAGCCCTTTTGGCTTTACTTTGCATGGAAAAATCCACGGTTTCTCATCGCTCACTTTCTCTTTCTTGATGTTTTTTTCCTGTGATAAGAAGGGAAACTTAAAACCCCAAACCATATTTCCGTCTTTTGCCCTAACCTGGAAATATTCAGGGGAGATAGCAAAGAGTTGGTCTGTCTCTTCCCAGCCCTGAAAGACATTTTTCAGCTGATATGGAGCTCTAAACACATTGCACTTCAAAAAGAGACATTTTCCCCCCTCTCTCAGAAAACAATGGGTCAGTGGAACTGAGCTCCAAAAATATATCAGGAGTGGTGAGATAACAACATCCTCATCACTCCCAACAGTTCCTGAAGCCCTTAACTTGAAGGGATAAATTCTCCTGTTAAATGCTGCACTGATTGCCTGTGAAAGACCCCTCTGACTTGGTCCTTTTCTTCATCTCCACAGGGAGGGTCACATCTGTCTGATGTGACCAGAGAATCCTGGAATGGTTTGGGTTTGAAGGGACCTTAAAGACCTCTTCATTCCAATCCCCTGTCATGGGCAGGGATGGCACCACTAGAGCAGATTGTTCTTCTCTGGTTATTCAGCAGTGATGCACTTAAGCCACGTACTTTGACACAAGAGGCAAAAATTGGCTGTCTGGTTGTCTCTTCCGTAGAGCTGAGCCGGGGACAAGCACAGAGATAATGTTGGAAAGGACCAAGAAACGTGGGAGCAGATGAACCATTACCTCACAGTGGTTTTGTACATGCTTTACAGCCACAGGGGGTTTATTTCAAGAGAGGGAATGCAAAAACCATGCTGCATTTGCCTGGTTTAAATGCCTGCACAGGGCAATGGGATCTCTGCTGAGGAGACAAGAGTGTCTCAAAGTGTCTCATTATGATAATGAGGTTCTCTCTCCACTGACATTCCTGCTCCATTTCAGCCCTATCCCTATTTATTTTTTAATTTCTGAACCTGAAGGGAAAGGATGAAGATTTGCATTCCATTTTCGTGGCACTTTGAGTACTGCCCATGAGATTCTATCTGCCTCTCTTCCACCCTTTCCTTGGATAAACTTAAGTCTCTTTGCTCCCACGCTCCTCTCTCCCTGCTCAGAAATACCAGACATGATACTCCCCCTGCCTTGACATGGCCTTGATTCCTAATTAGCTCTTGGATATTCAAATTTTGCATGTTTACTTCTCATTCCAGGCAAAGGACTCTAGGTAGGCTTTCAAACTCTCCTTGAGAAAGTGCTGCTTTTGTGGACAGCCGTTATCAAGAAAGGAATCATCCCAGGAAATTATTATCCTCTCTTTTTTCCATCATCACCAACTAGTTCCTGACTTGCCACCTCCCTCTTTGGTCACTTTGATGTGTTCTTATTTCAAGGGAACAAAAAGCCCATGCCATATGTGACTGGCTCTGCTTGTGCAGTGCTAAAATCTGGGGGATCCTGGGGGACACTGGGGGGGTCCCAGCTGGTCCCCAGGGTGTTTTGGTTAGAAGATCTTTGAGCAGAGCTGTTCAGTCCCCTCTCTGTGTGATGAATTCAAGGCTGGGTTAGGAGACTCTTCTCTTGCTGTGAGGCAGGACTGAGCTTGCCTCCAATGCAGACCCCCTACAAATCTCCCCAGATATCCAAAAAGAGCAAATTCCCTGGCAACTGCAGCCACCTGGCTCAGACAACACCACTGACCTGCTTCTTTGATATTATCAACCTGTTCATAAATATTCTGTGCTACTGTGTGAAGCTGAGCTGTGTGATGATCCCTACAATAAAGGCTGTGGCACAGATTTTAGAGGTTGTTACACACTGAACTCTGACTAAACTCACGGGCATTAAGCATGAAAATATCTTCTGAACATGAGAGCTCCCAGCACCAACCCCAGTACTGAATCTATCAGCAATAATGCCAGTTCTGGGTCAGTCTTTGTGCTCACCCTGAGCAGTAGCACGTGCGAATATTTTGGTTAAATGATTCATTGGAGGAATGTTTTTTCCTTCCAGGAACGAGCTGATGACTTGCTCTTACAGTCACCTCCCTCACGGAATGGCTGTCAGGGCTGTTGGCAAAGAGACAGGTGTTATTCACCTAGGAGCAACATGTCACAGAGAATTTATAATAATAACTCACGCTCAGATCTTAAAGTGACAAGAACGGGAGCAGGTGAACCAGACCAAGAAAGACTGAAAAATGGAGGTTACTCATATGGAAAATCACATCCCTTTTCTGTGCCTACAGAGCAGAAAAGGAGCCAAGGAAAATGAAAATGCTCTGAGGAGCTCTACAAAGCAACACAAAGGTCTGGAAAACTCGACTTAGACCATGAGATTAAAGGGTTTTGATGTATTTGCATTACCCAGGAGAAACTGAAGTGATTTGCTCGCACTTCATGGTGAAATATAGGAGAAGCTGTTCCTGACAGCAAACATATCTTTAATCTAGCCAAGAATGGTAGAAAAATTTACTGCCTTGAAGTTCTAGCTAGATAAATTTACTCTGGGAAGAAAGCAGCCATTTGTAATAGCAGGGATATAAAACAATTGGGAAAAACATAATTGGAGGCAGGGATTCTCCATTATTTGCAGTCCTGAGTTAATGCTGAGTGTCTCTTCAGGGAGAAAACTTGTCTTTGAGTTATGGGGGAGCTGAAAAAAATATTGAATGAGGTGCTTAGGGCTGCAGGTGTCTGTGAATCACTGCAGACAGTCAGAGCAGTTCCTCCAAACCTTGGAACTCCATCCCAAAACGTGGTGGGTCTTGAATATAAAAGAGTTGTAAAAATTATCCTGACACAGAGAACTTCAGACATGATAAGTGCAAGAACTATTTAAGAAACTGCTTGTCTGCTCCAGAAACTGCTTTAATTAGGAAGAGCAGTGACCTTTATTCCCTGCTGTAAGATCTTTCCCTGTGTTCCACACATGTGCTGTGATGTCTGCATTCCTGTGCATTTCATGGCACTTGGAGGCACTGACAGCGAGTCAAGAATCTATGTCAGGGGGTTTAATTTGAGCATAATGAAGGTTTTGCTTGTTGGGGGATCATGTCAGCATTTAATTAATTACAATGAACTACACTGTTGATGTTTGAGAGCAGCGCTCTCATGTCCAGACTTAATGTCCTTTGGTGCACCAATAATTACCCAGAGCAAAAAAAACTGGGAAGAAACAAGCACTGCAGAGGCCTTTCTGGGCCCTTCCTCACAAAGAAAGCTGCTGCCACTCGCTGACACAGTGTCAAGGTCTGCAAGGACCTTGTGAATGCCATGAGCAGAGCCCCGAGCCAGCTGTGAGCACTCATTCAGGTCCCAGCAACATTAAAACGCCTTTTTTTTTTTTGTGCTGCTGAGGACATTAATGTGTGACATTCAGAGTACTGGATATCTGGAAGAAATTCCTCTCTTTGTTGGTGGTGAGGCCCTGGCACAGGGTGCCCAGAGAAGCTGTGGCTGCCCCTGGATCCCTGGAAGTGTCCAAGGCCAGGCTGGATGGGGTTTGGAGCACCTGGGATAGTGGAAGGTGTCCCTGCCCATGGCAGGGGGTAGAACTGGATGATGTTTGAGGGCATTTCCAACCCAAACCATCCTGTGGTGATTCTATGAGATGCTAAAACAGCCCTGCAGCTCTGGGGACAGCTGTGGGGAGCAGCCTGGGCTGTCCCCGTGCTGTTGGACAGCTGACTGCTGATACAGCCTTGTACCTGTGGGACACACAGCCCACCTGGGAGTGGTTCCAAGGACCGCCCAAGGAGCTGGAAAAGTAGCTGTATTAATGGAAAACATAATGAAAAAAAGCTTTTCTATCAACATGCCTTTCTCCTGATTTGTGAACCTTCCCCTCTCAACCTAGCAGAGTATGGATAACCAAGATCAATAGAAGTAAAAACCCCCAAAGAACCAAAAGACTTATTATAAATAAACATCTCCCTTCCCCTTCTCACACCTCTGGGGATACTGTTTGAAGATCCCCATCAAAATATTCTCTGTTCCCTGTCAGGGCAAGGGAGCAGCACCTGCCAGTGACACTTTCCTGTGCTTTCCTCCCTGTGGTGACATCTCACTCTCAGGGACAGATGCCACAGGGCACGAGCTCATCCCTGGCCATGCCCCAAAGAGGAGAATCAACCCTAGGGCAGCCCTGCCTGCAAGCAGCTGGCAAACCCTGCCAGTGGCATTGGAGCCCTGCAAGTTCCAGCACTGGGGGCTGGGAGCTTTTCCATCCCAGTGCTGCCATCACCTGCACTGCTTCTCCTGCAGGTGAGTAGGGGATCACCTTGTTTTTCCATTCCCTCCACAGGATTCCTCTCCATGAGGTGTTCCCCCCTGTGACTTGGATGGGGTGGATGTCCCCTGGACCTCTCACTGCAAGGTGTCAGGGAAATCCTTGAGGGATGGTTCTTTCCAAACCTGGCTGCTCTCCTTGGTCAGACTGGAGATCTGGAGCTGCTCCACTTCCCAAAATAAAATTAATATTCAGAAAATAATAAAATACAAATTTGTCTCTGATGAACTGGCCAGAATGCCAATTTTGAGATATAGAAGAGATGGGCTAAAAGCCTGAATGTCAAGGTGGAAAAGCAGTCCCTGGGAAGCAGGTGAGCACGAGGCTAGGAGAGAAAGAGATGGCTCTTTTTCAGGAAATATTTCACAAGCACTGCAGGCCAACAAACACACACATTCCTCAGTGCCAGCTCTCCAGCTGGAGCTGCAGTGCCAAACTCATCCTGGATGGCTGGAAAGGGGATACACAAGGCCCTGAGAAGCCACACAGATTGTTGGGACCCTGGATGCTGAGAATTTCAGACTTTCTGTGCTGCCAGGCACTGACCCCCAGGAGAACACTGCATTGACCTGAGGCCATGGAGAAGGCTTCCAAAATGGAATGATAGAGCTGGGATTGTGGGTGTGGAGTTTGATTAGAACTGTGTAACAGGGTGAAAAACTTAGAATTTAAAGTTTTAGAATCTAGTAATATATATAAAAAGCAAGATGGAGGTTTTAGGGTGGAGGCTGGTCCTTCTTCTTCACCTTCTTCTTCATGGGTTTGGGTGGTATTTTGTAATTGGATTAAAAAGTCTGCATTGCAGGCCATAGGTGATTGGGTTAAAATTAAAAATAATTTAGGTGTCATTTCTTAATTGGACAGTTTATCCTTAAAAGGCCTCACAGAAAGAGAGAGATGGGGCTCCATTTTTAGTTTTTTAGAATGAAGTGCTGTAGAATTCAGGGTTTGTGAGACTGTGACATAGATAAGAACTAATAAACAACATAGTGCTGAGCTGAGGAGCCAGCTGCAGCTCTGAGGGGCTTTGCAAAGCTGGCCTGGCCTTGTGTCCCTGCTGTCCCCAAGCCACCACTGCTGGGGATGCCCTTAATAAATTCAGTTTATTCCCACTGTACCTGGATGTTGGGCTAAGCCTGATGGCACACAGAGCAACCTTCTGCCATCCAGAGGAGAGCACACAAGTCCCTGATCCCAGCTCTTCCACTTGCACCTGCCAATAGATGCCAATCCCAATTATTTATCAGGCCACACAGCATCAGGGGGATGCTGTGGTCTGAATTCCAGAGTGCATGACCCAAGGCAGCCAGGACCAGGGCAGGAATTGCTGCTTGCAGCCACCCTACTCTTCTGCTGCATAAAAAAACCCATTGCTTTTCCCACTGAACCAAGCTCTTAAAACCTGGATGTGCCTCTGTGCATGTTAGGGTGAAGAAAAAGCTGTCTGGGCTCCTGTCCCTGTATATGGGCCCCAAATCAGAGAGCATTTGAAGCTTTGCACCTCTGCCTTTAACCTTGGATATCTGGAGGTGATGCTTTCCCTTGCACCCCTGAGTAACAGGGTCCTCCTGTTACACTTGGAAGGCCCAAATCCCTTCACTGCACAGATGAATTTTCCATGAACATGGGGTTTATTTAGTTCCAAACTGCACACAGCCATGTGGCTGCCCAGTGACAAACTTCTAGGGATGAGTTTTTCCAGGTGGATTTCTTTTTTTCTACTGTCCTCCCAGCTCAAATGCTCAGGATAGTTGAGCTTGCCCATGTCTGATAACATCTTTAATACCTCTTAAAAGTACCTACAAAATATCAATACCCTGCCTAACACCATCCAGCCCATGTCTGAGAAGAAAAGGAGGAGCTCCTTGTCAGGCACGAAATTGAGCCTGGAGTCATCCTGGATCCAAATAAAATCTCTTCTGGAAAGCAAAGCTGCAAGCTGCTGAACAGACGTGGCCTTATCCATGCATAGGGAAAAACATGGAGAGATGAAAGACTGGCATGTCAGTCCTGACCTGGTAAAGAAATGGGAATGTCAGCTCAGAGTCCTTCCTTGATAACAGCACTCCCATTTAAAACAGACTCTAGGGATCCCAGTTACACTCTCAGACAGCTGGAAGGGTGAGGATGTTGGAAGGATGGAAGGTGTGTGTTGTGTGTATGGGAATCTGGGATAAAAAAAAAAACAACAACTTATGAGATTGGGGCAATGGGGCTGTTGGGAAAGAGGAGGCAGCAAAGGCTGAAGTATTAATCAAGAACTGGATTTTGTGTGAATTTATGTCACGCACTCTATATTTGCACTGCTCCTGGATGGAAAAGCTTTTCCCTCAGTGATAACTGCCTTGTAGTGATGCAGATTCTGCCTGGATTACACGAAGCAGCAAAAGCAGATTTGCACACTGCAATCAGTTTCATAACATCAGGACAGCCAGAAATTCCAATGTAACAGAAATGCTCCACCACATGCTCAGTTTATAGATCTATTTCCTCTGACCTGAGGTCAAGAGAGGGACAAGATCATCTTTTAAGACAGTTCCCATCCCCAATCATCTACAATTCCACAAAGCCAGTGGCCCAAATCCCTGTGATTTCAATGTGACAAGATGGAATTGTTAAGACTTGCTTCTTTTGCAAAATTCCTCAACCCATGCTGAGGAACAGAGCTACCTGGAAATCCAGATGTGTGGTTTGGGGGAAATTTCAGTTTTTGATTTTTTTTTTTTTTAAAAAAAAAAAAAAAAATTCATAGAACCTGCAGTGCACACTGTTGTCTAGAAGAGATTCCTGGGAACCTGACAACTACCAGCTGACAGGGAAACACTTATTTATCCATGGAGAAAACCATGGCAGCAGTCAACCACCACTAGATGGATCTACACTGTGGGACAGCCTGCTCTCTCCTCTCTGCCAAGCTTCCATAACCACAGAGTGCAGAACATCAGAAAATCACAGTGCAGAAAATCACAGTCTAAAGCTGAGAGGAAAATATAGGTTGGATATTAGGAAAAAGTTTTTCACAGAAAGGGTGATAAAGTTTCTGCCCAGGGAGGTGGTGGAGTCACCATCCCTGGGTGTGTTTAACAAAGCTTGGATGTGGATGTGACCCTGGGTGCCAGGGTTTAGTTGAGGTGTTGGGGCTGGGCTGGACTTGATGATCTTGAAGGTCTCTTCCAACCTGGTCATTCTGTGAATTCTGTGAATTCTGTTAAACTGCAAAGTCCTTGGCTAAGTACATTCCCTGGGCTTTCCCTGCCACACAGGAGTTCAGGAAATGGAAATCCTGCAATCCGTGGAATTTATGAGTCTGGCTATCTGGAGTGTGCTGAAGTCCTCCAAATTAACAGACTTGCAGCAGGAAGCCTTGAAGCACGAGAAAACCCTTTCTGGAGCCAGGATGCTCAGGGCTTCCAGGTTACTGGCGTTGGATCCAGGAGTCAATCCTGGGTTAGCCCGGAGCTGCCAAGGTTTCACTCTGATGGCTGCACGGTAAGAAATCCATGGAAACTTGGCATGGAAGGGCTGCCCTGGAGCTACGAGGAGTGATTGAAGTGGAGGCTGTTAAACCTGGGATGTTTCCTCTTGGTTTTCCAACTGGCGTATCCCAGAGGAATCCTCCTTTGCTGGCCAGCACCCAGACCAGCTACTTGGGAATCTCGTGAATTCTGCATAAATGTTTCACTCACTTTGGGCCACTGCACGCAGGAGAGTGGCAAGTGCTTTGCAGATGTGCAGGAGGCTGAGTCCATGCCCCGGGTATTACAGCAAGAAGATCAAATGCGATCGGTTTGCGTTTAATGCTGACTCTGGATTGACACTGGGGAGCACTGGACTTTCTGGAATAGCTCGTCAATGAAAGAGAAAGGGAGAGGTTGCACAGATGGATCTGTTCTCCATTCCCACTTTAACCTCTTCTTAGTGGCATTTTCTTTTTTCTAGCTCATTCTTCACATATATAACGCATCACTTCCCAGCAATTTATTGCGAGAGATGCAATCAATCACCTGCAGGCAGCTAAACTGCGAGTTTTGGAGCTGGAATAGCCATTTCCAGGGTTTGAAAATGCAAATAGAGGCAGGTTTGTGCTTTGCAGCAGCATGGATGCCACCAGACATTTCAGCCCTGCACTCCTGGCTGCTGGAAAAGCCAACACTTCCCTCCCCAGCCAGGCTGGATGGGGCACCAAGTTGGCCACTGATTTGGAAGGACGGAAATGCTGAAAACAATGGCAAATTGAGTCTCTTATTCCTTTGGTCTCTGATGAGAATGGAAGACAAAATGCTTCCACTCAGACAATTTCACCTTCTATTGGAAGAAAGTTCTTTCAGTTTGTGGAGATGGTCAAATCATGCCTTGAAAAATGGGCACTTCCAGGGATGGGGAAGCCACAGCTTCTCTGGGCTGCCTGTGCCAGGGCCTCATGACCCTCACTGTAAACAATTTTGCCCTTAAATCCAATCTCAGCCTACTCTCTTTTAGTTTAAAACTGTTGCCCCTTGTCCTGTCATTACAGGCCCTGGTAAAGAGCCTCTCTTCATATTTCTTAAAACCCCCCTTTAGGCCCTGGAAGGGGTTCTGGGGCCTTCCTGGAGCTTTCTGTTCTCCAGGTGAGCACCCCTAGCTCTCCCAGCCCTTGGAGCATCTCCATGGCCTCCTCTGGATTTGCTCCAGCAGCTCCAGCTCCTCCTGCTGCTGGCCCCAGGGCTGGAGCAGCCCTGCAGGAGGGGTCTCACCTGCAGAATCCCCCTCCCCACGCTGCCCAGGTTGACACTGGTTTCCCAGGACGTGGACACACATTGCTGGGTCGTGCCCATTGTTCCTCCCCAAAGGCTGCTCTCCCTGCATCCCCCAGCCCCTTCTGACACCCTGCCCTGCCCTTGCACTGGGCTGCATGAACAGGATGGAGGAGTTGGGTGACACAAAATATTCCCCTGGGTGACAAATCAATCCAGAGTCCACTAAAGGACTCTGCCCTCCGGGAAGGAAGAGGGGTTGGACCAGCTGGGGGATTCTCCCTGGGGTGAAGATGGTCTCTGCCCTCCTCGCACCCTGGAACATCCAGGATCCTGTGTTGTTCTTTTGGACCTCCCTTGGTTCCCTTGTGGAATAAAGAGGCCTGCTATCAATTAGGCCTGCCAGACAGCTGGTTATAATCTCCTCTTTGATGTCCTGGCACTGAGAAATCCCTGGATGTTCCCACTGAGAGGGAGGAAACGGCTCAAGTTAGGGGCTGGCCCTGCAGCCTGGGAATCTCCCAGGTCATGAACCTGCCCTTGTTCCTGCTCTCCTGAGGCACTGCTGTCCCAGCTTGGCAAACTTGAGGAGGTTTGGGTGATACCATCCATGCCCAGAGCACCAGAGAGGGATTGGAGGTAACACTGGGAGGGATTTGTCCCTGTGCCTGATCCTGACTCAGTGCCATAAACTTACTGGTGGCCTCTTTCATTCACATATTGGAGGAGGCAAAAACAAATTTTCACGTGGAGAAAAGTCATCAAATTATTTTTGCCAAAGCGGATGAGAGAGAAAGAAAGAATTTGGAAAACAAAGGCGAAGTTTCAATATTGAAACTTTTCTAAGCAAAACTTTTCTTTTGGGGTAGGGAGGAATACACATGTTGAAGTACTTTATACTAAAATTTGCTTACATTTAAGTTTACAAACCAAACCAAACCTAATCAAAACTCAAGAGGAAATAGAAAATTATGGGTAATTTTGAAAAAGATAGTTTAATTTTCTGTTGGCCCAACTCTTCCCTCACTAGATTTTAAATCTGTGGATAAAAGACCATTATGAGCCTTCTGTATCTCCCCTGGGTGCTTCCACATCCTCATTATCCAACTTTTCATTGAAAACACAGACAGTTTAATGCTTGATATTCTTCTGTGCACTCGTGGCAGCCCCACAACCTAATAGTACCCAGAGGTCAACGATTTGCACACTTAAACTCACAAAAACAAAGCAGTAAACTCTTTGGAGTGAGGAATTATCATTTTACAATAGGAATTCCAGCTCCTACCCTCATGTTCCTGGACACAACTGCAGTCCAAATAGATTTTATTAGTAGGAATAACAAATAACAAATAACGCATTGTTCCCAAATGATCACATTCTTGCATTCTTTGTTGTTTTGCTGTTTGTTTGGGTTGTTTGGTTGGGGTTTTTTTCCTGTTTGTTAATGGCAATAAACAGCTCAATTTGCTTTTCATTTGTAGGCCTTTTCTGAGTGGTTTTGTGGACATTCCCAAATTTAATGGAAACATCTGTCTAGTGGGATTGGTTTTACTCTGTGCCAGTGTTTGGGGGAATGGATGGCTTAGCACTGATGTCAGACTTGGTGGTTTCTTGAAACCTGCAGGGCCTAAACTCCAGTTTACCTGTCAAACACAGTATTTCTGTTTCCTGCAGGGAATGAAATGGGGCTAAAAGCAATAAGGATAACCAAGGAGAGGATGAAAATGGGAAAACTTGCTAGTGCTGAAACTTCTGAGTGACCAGCCCAGCACCAGCAGAATTGGGAGGAAAAAGATATTCATAGTGGGATAGAGACCAACAACCACTCAAGGAGGAAGGATTTAACCTTGAGAAGGAAGAAAACAATCTCTGGGTACACAGATCTCTACAGGTACCTGGGTGACAACAGTGGTGACCCCAGTGCAGCACCTAAATTCAGTGTCTTGCTTTGCAGAGCCCTTAAAAGTGCCCACAGCATTGCCTGCCAGACCCTGAAGAGGGTTTCTTCACCTACAGCTGGCTCAGTCCCTCTGTCTCTTCACAAGCAAAGTGATTTCTTGTGGACTCTGACACATTTTTCAAACGTGTGGTAGCACTGCCTCCTTGATGATGCAGTTTGGAATAAAATAAATGTTCCTTAGTCCCCTGTGAACCTGAAATGCAGTCACTCCTGGGCTGGAGAACAATGAGAGGAAGGTGTTTAAAAGTGTCAAGAAATAAATAGGGAGGCATAAAAATGGACTTTCCCAGACCGTTTTGCTGAGGTGGTTGACCCAGTCCCCATGGTGACCATCAGGCAGTGTTGGAGAGGGAGGATGACTCACATCCTCACATCTGGCAGGGGAGCAGCATTTCTTCATCCCCACTTCAGCACTGCCAGATGGGGACCTCAGGGCTTCGAGGTGTGACTCCTCCAGTGACCTGGGGAGATGTTTCCAGCTGATTTTGGAAGAAGGATCCTATGGAAAATCCCTTATGGAACAAAACAGCAGTGAAAAATGTGTGCTTATGGAATTAACCCTCTGGTACAACCCTGAGCATGATCTTGGGCATGGCAGGGAGCAACCATTTAATTTTTGGACACTTTCCCTTGGAGATCTCTGTGGCATGACCCAGAATTGTCCAAACCCAGTGTCAGCTTCACAGGCAGAGCACCAAACTGCAAAGCCTGGACAGAGGCAGCCACAGGGGACATCCACCACACAATCCAGGTGGTTCTCTTCTCCATCTCTTCTCCAGGTGGGAAGTGTGATCTGTCAGGATCACTGCTAACGGGGACATCAGAGTTGTTATCACACAAGAACTGCTTGCCCAGGCACCCATTTTTCTGCTGTATCTTCAGGAGTTTGAGTGTAAAGTACAAGGCTGGTCCCCCAAAGCACTCAAACCATCAGGGGAGTAAATCCAGATGGATCAGTGGGGGAATATGGATGGAAAAGGCAGGAGCAATTCATTAGGTGGGATGGATTCAACCAAAAAGAGCCTCAAAAAGAGGCTACAGGGGGAGATGACCTCTAAGAAGTTGTTTGCCAGAAGAGTGAAATCCAAGGAAAGAATCCAGTTACTTAAAGAAGATGACACGGACACAGAACGAATGAATTTGGAAGACGATACGGATATGTTCCCACTGCAAAGAACAGAATTTCCAAGAACTGGATGCAGTAAGGCCTCCAGAATGGCCTCCCCCAAAGCACAGCAGCAGAGGTTCAGGGACTGGCACACACATGAAGCCCACGTGGCTTTGAATGGGATCACGGCTGATCCATGGGGAACTGCAGTGGAACTCAATTCTTTCTCCAAATGCCACAACTGCCCATGGTACTTGCCACCAGAGCCACAGAGGGGTACAGACAGGAGGAGAATCAGGAAAAAGGAGAAGAAGATGAAGAGCTACAAAGGCAGAAGGCACCTGAGGCCTTGCCAATGCACCTGTGGGATGGCAGACGTGATGATATTCCTGCAGTGCTGGCCTCCAATGGCTGATCTGAATTCTGCTGTGAGTCACCCAGCTCTGCTTTGAGCAGTAAACACTCTGTTTTGGAGCAAATTATTTTTGTTCCATACATTAGGCTACTAATTTAATCACCTGTGGTTCCTCTGAGTGCATGCTGAGGGAAATTATTTTTGTTCCATACATTAGGCTACTAATTTAATCACCTGTGTGCATGCTGAGGAGTGTGCAGCGAGAGTACACAGGGAAGGAACAGACCTTTTCCAGCTGAACGTGTGGAATTCCCTGACAGGCTGATGGCCCCATTTAATGTAAACACTCTCCAGCCAGCCCCCTTCCCTCCCTGCCTTTGACTGGAACAGCCACAGACACCAGGAAAGTTCTGAAAGTTCTGTTTTGAATGTAAATACTTTCCCTTTGCCCTGTCCTTGCAGCAGGAAAATGAAACCACCCACGTTCCCATTCCCCTGACCTCTGGGGAAAGTTCATGGATCCTTCCTGTAGGAGAGCAGCAGCCATTGGGGTCGTTCATGAATCCCAGGAAGAGTCTGAGCATCACATGTGTTAGAAAATCATGGAATTTCAGGGTGGCTTGGGTTGGAGGGACTTGAATATCATCCAGCTCCAACACCCTGCCATGGACAGGGACACCTCCCAGGTTTCTCTGAGCACCATCCAACCTGGCCTTGTGTGTTTGTGGTTCTCACATCTCAGCATTAGCAGGTGGGCAAAGACCTACAGCTGTGATAGGATAAACTTTGTGTGCACCACTGCCCTGTCCAACACCCTACTGTCACTACCTGTCCTAAATGGAGAGGCCAAACTGGCAGACAAATCCATGTTTTCCATCTGCTGAGAAAGTCAGTGGGGTCCTGCTTTCCTGGAGCACAGGCCAAGTGATGGAGACTGTGAAAAATGTGTATTTTATGATTGGCTTTTCCCAAATATTCAAAGGAATATTATATGTGTTGTGTTAGAAAGTAATGCTGTATTCATTTTCTTAAGTAGCGTGTTAAATATAGTTTTAGGTTATAACATAATTTTAAAATAGAAACTATGCTATGTAAGATATTTTTTAAAGAGAGGAATGAGGTACTTGCACTGAGATAGCAGCTACAGGACACCTAAATCTTTCAGAGATAAAGAAGCTCCATTATCAGAAGAAACCAACTTCTTCCTGCCTCGCTCAGCTCTCAGCCCTTGAAGAGCCATCAGGATTAAAGGAAGAAGTTGGCACTGACCAGCCAGAATCCTCTGTTTGAATGGAATTTATGCATCATGGATGAGATGTATGAATATGGAACAGGCTGTTGCTTTTAAGGGTTAATCCTCTGTTAATGTGGGACATTTTTTTGGGCTTCTTTTGCCCAGAAAGAGGTACCCGGACTGTCTGTAACTCTTGTTTTTATTGTCTCGTATTGTCCTCATCCTAACTGTCCAACTTTGTATTTCTCTAATTATATTACTATTTTTATAACCATTTTATTACTATTAAACTTTTAAAATTTAAAAATGAGTGATTGGCATTTTTCACAGAGACAACAGAAGAAACAGTCAGGTCAGACCAGTAAAATCACACAAATTACTTTTCTTCTCTATCTCTGCCCATCAGTAAAAATTAATCCCTTCCTTCTGAGACTTTTGTACATATTTCCTCCTATTGCTGCACTGAAGCAAAGTGTGCCCTTCAATGCTTGGCAGCAATGTGAAGGAAGCCAGGCTGGCTTCTCTCAGGCCATCTGAGCAGGCAGCAGTGGCCCCTTCATTTTAATTTTCAGGATACAGCTTCAGAATCTGCCTGTGAAAAGGTGCATCTGAGGGAAAGGCATTGACATGCCAAGGTACCAAGCTGCAGGACTCATCCTAAACTCCAGTTTTTGGGATAGAGGATGAAATGTCAGTGTGGGGAGGTTACTGGATGTAATTCTCACAACGGTGCCTGGTTTAATTTTTAATTTTTTGGGAAAGCAATCCAGGGTGCAATCCAGTCATCTGAAAGCAGACACTGAGGTTGCCCTTGTGTCTTGTACCACTGGAGATAAATGCCCTGGATGTCCCTCCTGGACCCTGGATGTCCTTCTAGAAGAGCATGGAGCTTCTCTCCATCCTACTTTGCAACCAAAACCTCAAGTGGTTTCCTCATCTACCTTAGGGATGGCACTAGGTGTATTTCAGGGCAGTAAATTGCAATCCAAGCCTGGTGGGCAATCAAGGCTCTGTAGGCATGGACAGTAATGGGAGATGAGACATCCACCTGCTCATAGACAGCTCTCCACAGAAATCTTCACCTGTGAGTCTGGTCCCAGTTTCTGTGTATACCTGCACACCGGGAATGATTACATTCCTTGTCTACCAGAGCCTTGGATGAGAAGGGAAGCACGGATTAAGGTGTTCAGGGAAGGGGACTCAGGGAGGTGGTGGCAAGGGAGGTGATCAGATGCAATGGAAATTGTTCCCTTCTCCTGGGTGGCTTTCCCAGGAGAGCAGAAGCTCTCTGCCAGTATCTGCACCACTCCTTTGCCCAAATGCTGTCAAAACTGAAGTCTGCCTGCATGCAGATACTACAGGGTGCTCTCCTGCCTCCCACATCCATCTGGATCCACTAGTTTGAGCTGCTCCAGTCTAGAAATAACACTACTGTTTGAACAGCCCTGACAGAGAAGAGGCTGAAGCACCTGTCTGAAGGGCTGGTGCATCATGAAAGATCTCAGATACATCAGTCTGCAAAGAGCCCAGGAGTGCTGAAGCTGTGTGGTGCCACTGGAAGTGAATCACACCATGATTTAATCCTAAATAATCCAGCTTTTGCAAGGCAGAAGAAAGGGAGAGATGCAATATTTGGAAAATCCTGCACTTTGCTCCTTCTTTATCTTTCTCATTACTGAGAAGGTGAGGAGGCCCTGGCACAGGGTGCCCAGAGAAGCTGTGGCTGCCCCTGGATCCCTGGAAGTGTCCAAGGACAGATTGGATGCGGCTTGGAGCAAACTGGGATAGTGGAAGGTGTCTCTGTCCATGGCAGTGGGTGGAATTGGATGGTATTTGGGATCCAACCCAAACCAACCTGTGATTGTATTATAATCTCTGAGTGAGGAATATACAGGAAAAAAACCCTGAGATGTAAATTTACTCTGCTTTGTTTCCCCAAATGCCCACAGTCCATGGCTGGCTGCCAGCTGGACTTCACACTGCATCTCACAGCTTTCCAGATAATTCCTGTGGAAGGAACAGAAAGAGCCCATGGCTGAAAACCTTTTCTGATGCAGTTTGGAAAGTGTCTCTGAAAGAACTTGGCTTCAAAGGCTGAGGATCAGAAGCTGGAAGCTGCTTTAAACCCAAGTCCTCTGCTTTCAAACCAGGACAAGGGGAAGCTGATGGTGCCACCACTGCTGTGTTTTCTGTGTGCCCCATGCCCTTCCAAATTGCCTTTCTGTGAACACAGCTGGGGAGGGAACACAGGTGTCAGGTCTCCTGCTGGGCACTCGGGTGAGAGGACAGGGAATAACACCATTTCCAGCTTCTTCTGCTGACCTAGGGGCTCAAAACCAAGTCCCTGGATTCTGGGGTCAGTGCCCTCCATGATCCCTGTCATTACTCATGAGCTGTTTCTCTGTGATTTGTGGAGCTGCTCTGAGGAAACTTGAGCTGGAAAACAGCCAGGGATGAGATGTGACACAAGCCCACTGTGCTGGTGACATCCTCTCCTCAGCAATGCCTGGCTCCACATCATCCTCCTGCTGCAGGGGAGATTCCTGTCCCTTTCCTGTCCTGCTGCCCCTCTTGCCTCTGCCATAAAGATATCCCCATTCCTCACTGTCTCTATGCTACAAACCATCAGTTTTAGGCTTAGGATATGATTTTCCCCAATTCCAAACAAGTTTCTTTTTTATCTTTTCCCCACCTAAATGCTTTCACTGTGGTCTTCCCTGTCTCCTGGATTGAGCTCTGGCACAGCCCTTCCATTTTATCTTTTCCCCACCTAAATGCTTTCACTGTGGTCTTCCCCTGCCTCCTGGACTGAGCTCTGACACAGACCTTCCCGCAAAATCTGGGGCCAGATTCTTGTGCAGTGGGGGCTGTTCCCTGCTCAATGTTTGCATAATTGATCCTTTAATTGGAGATCTCTTGCAGGGCTGCCTTATGGCTTCTTTTTTTCCCCATCATGGACATTTTTGGGAAGGTTTGCAGCTTTGTTCTTGGGTTTCTCAGCACTTGCAGTCCTGCACTGCAAGAGCCTTGCAGGGGAATACAGCCAGGAGTTTTTTAATTCAGGAGATCAGACAGGGAAGCCCCTGTGATTTGCTCCAGCCTCTGACTCACGGGGGGGAAATACAGATCCCATAAACCATGACAGATTAACAAACTCCTGGACACAAGAGGAACAAGTTTGATTCCAGGCCCTGAAACCAAGTGGCACCAACAATCCCATGTTCCTACAGCTCCAGGCACAATTTTTGGGCAGATTTGTGTTGGAAAGAGCTGTATGGGGCCAGTCCTGCTGATCTTCCTTAACTGAATGTCATCGATGTGCTCACTGTGAGCAACAGGAAAGGTAGCTTGGATTTGTCCAGTGCAGGGATTTCTCCCAGCAGGAATCCCTTTTAAATGTTTCTTTTAATTTTTTTTTCTTTTTTTTTTTTTTCTTCTTTTTTTCCCCAGCAACTGGAGGGGATTAAAAATAAAAGATGCATTTCAGGGGCCTTAATGACTGAGCTGTGAATTGCCTCAGGTTGGAAACTGCCCAGGAGGAGGAAATGCCCTCTCTTGATCAAGCTGGCAGTTGGTTTTCTGCCACCAGATCTGGTGGTTCTTGGGCTTGGCTCCAAAGGCATCAGCTACAAGACCTCTTGGAGAAAGGCTATTCATTAGGAGCAGCTAAAAACCATCTCCTCTTCCAGCCACTCCAGTTAATCCACCCCTGGGCTGATCTCACCCATAAATTATGGTGCAGGGAGAAGTGCAGCCTTCTGTTTCCATGTGACAGTTTCACCAAACCAGAGAAAAGAGAATGCAGGGCAGGCAGAATCAGGGAATCACAGAGCCATTCAGGTTGGAAAAGCCCTCTAAGATCACAAAATCCAACCACTCCAAGTGCCACATCCACATGGATTTTAAATCCCTCCAGGGGTGGGGATTCCACCACTGCCCAGGCAGCCTTTGCTGGTGTTTGACAACCCTTCCCATGAAGGAATTCTTCCTAAACATCAGTGAAAAAAATCCTAATCTGTGAACAAAGCTGATTCACTACAATCATAGAATCAATTCATCAAGTTATCCCTTAAGGAATGATGGAAATAAATCTCCTGCTCTGTACCTGCAAGGATAGAGACCCCAAGAACCAAACTCTGTGTTTTGCCTGTCATCTTTCACAGGTTTGCCCATCTCATGTTGTCTCACAGTTGGCAGAACAAACTGAGCTTGCTACAGATACACAGAATGGAAAATTTCACCTGAGAGATAATGTTTGACACCAGAAACTGGGACTTTATCCCAGAAGGGTCCCATAATATTAAAAGGTGCTATCAGCCCTACCTAGAATACCACACAGTAATCACAGCAGGTAAAACTCCTATTGATCCATCAGAAGATAATTCAGGTTGCTTTCCCAAGGAAATACACTTCTTTTGCCAAATATAAAAAAGTCATCAAAACCAGCTTAATACAGATGAATTTACTGTTATGTGGTTTATTCTGGTATTGGTTCCAAAACTCCTGTTGAGAGATTTTGTAACATTTTGCTCACTGAATCCCAGCAGTTTCAATTTTTTCAGGGTCTATTTTTTCCCTGTTTGTGGTACACTCCTTATAGCAACTGCCTCGAGATGCGTCAGGACTCTGCTGTATAAAAATGGACATTTGGCTTGAAATAGTTTTATTTGGTGGTGTAGGGGGTGGACTCGAAGCAGAATAATCCCTTATACAAGTCATGGAATATCTGGCTCCTACTCCCAATCACTGCATTGCTTTAGCCAGGCAGAAGCAGAGCAGATGTTCAAATTTGGGTGTCCAAATCATTAACTGAGGTCCAGAATAAGGCATCTGTTATAACAGCAAAAACTGCACTGAGCCCCTCTGTCCACCCCTGGCTTCCCACACAGGTAGGAAACACTTGGGCTCCAAATAAATGTTTTTGGCTGATTATTTCCAAACAAACACGGGGTGTGTCCCTGTTTTTCTGCACCCTGGTGTCTTCTGCACTTGGGCACGTGGAGGGAATCAACACTGTCTAATGCTTTCGCTGCATAATTTACTCATAGGCTTGTTATCCGTGTGCTTCTTGGAACTGTCTCCTGTGCCCCTCCTGGAGGATGGAAATGAATTTTCCCTGGAGGGAAACCCAGGTCCCAGGTTGTTTTTCCACAGAGTTTCTCTAGACAGACACAATCCCTGCAGGTGAATCCACTGTTCCCCCAGTGCTGTCCCAGAGGGCTGCACATCCCCACAGGTCCCTGTGCCTTTCCCACTGCACACATCCCTGCTGTCATGCCCCAGGAATGACACTCTGGCAGGCTGCTACACAGTCCTGATGCTATTGTGTAGGAAAAAGAGAAGTAGAAATCATGTTTGAGGGCTGCTGAAGCAAAAGCAAAATTTGTCAGGGAAAACAATGGATTTAACCTCACTTGAATGCTTTAAGAATAGCCTTGAAATGGTTCAAGAATGGTTTGGGGCCAAGTGTTCTCTTCTTGAGAAAGGGAGATGGGTTGGAAGGTCCATCCGTCATCCATCCATCATCCATCATCCATCCATCCATCCATCCTCCATCCATCCATCCATCGCCCATCCATCCATCCATCCATTCATCCATTCATCATCCAGCATCTATCCATCATCCATCCATCATCCATTCATCCATCCATCCATCCATCCTCCATCCATCCATCCATCGCCCATCCATCCATCCATCCATTCATCCATTCATCATCCAGCATCTATCCATCATCCATCCATCATCCATTCATCCATCCATCCATCCATCCTCCATCCATCCATCCATCGCCCATCCATCCATCCATCCATTCATCCATTCATCATCCAGCATCTATCCATCATCCATCCATCATCCATTCATCCATCCATCCATCCATCCTCCATCCATCCATCCATCGCCCATCCATCCATCCATCCATTCATCCATTCATCATCCAGCATCTATCCATCATCCATCCATCATCCATTCATCCATCCATCCATCCATCCTCCATCCATCCATCCATCCATCTATCCCTCCCTCCATCCCCTATAATTTAATGAATTTATGGTAATTTGGCATGAGCCCATTTGACGGGACCATCCTGTGGTGCCTCTTCCCTGGATGAAGTTCAATAAATGCAACCAGAGCTTGGTACCAGCAGCTTTTGACACCAGCAGTGTCTTTACTGGTGTTTTTAATCAATGTATGGTTCCTGTGAACCAGGACCAACGTGGGACATGTGGCAGATGGCATGGTTCATCCCAATTGCTCTTGTTCCACTTTGATCTGATGCTCTGAGCCACAGATAATTATTCCAGAGCAATTTGCATTCCTTTGTCTACATCAGTTCTGCCACTTCCACCACAACTCAGAAATTTTCAGGAGATACAAGGAACTGTCCTGACAATCAAAGTAATTAAATGTACTTTTATCCTTCTGCTTTCAAATCACCTTTTTTTTTTTATCTAGTCCTCCTGTGCACAACAACACTACAGAAGTTTGGGTTTTTCCTGGGATGTCTTCTGGTAGATTTTTAGTATTTCCTGATGTCTAACCAGGTGCTGAGCTCGCTCTGAACCTTCCTTCTGTGAGGGAGAGTATAGGAGTTTTCAATCCTTCACCCATCTGTCCATTTTTATAGGAACTTGGGATATTAGAGCACTTTTAACACTTTCTCAAATGCGACTGGGGTTGATGATAGGCTCCATCCAGAGCAGTGTGACCAGGTCAGGAGAGGGGAAGGGGCTTGGAGCCACCTGCTTTGGTGGAAGGTGTCCCTGCCCAGGGCAGGGTTTTTAATGAGATGAACTGGCAGGTCCCTCCAAACCCAAACCATTCTGTGATTCTACCACAAAAGAGTTCATGAGGTAGTGAGTTCATCAGAGGCACAGAGTGACAACATAACCCCCTTTTTTATTAGGAAACCATGCTAAATGCTCTTTTATCAGGGTGGAATTCGATTCTCAATTTCTACCAGAACATGGCCTCACATGAAATGCGCTTTCAGTGTGTTTTCCTCATCATTTATTTCACAAGTGGCACTTTCTGAAGCTGAGAACTGCTACGGCTCTGCAAAATGCTCTGTGAAAGGGCTCCCGCCCTATGTCAAACAGCCATATAGAAAAGATATTTCTATTTTGGCCTGAAGGAGACCTTTCAGAGCCTGGCTGGTGTAGCAGCTGCCTTTCCTTCAGGGTGGAGGTGGAAAAGCCAGTTCACTGTTCTTCTGCATCATATCTGGAAAGGAGCAGCAGCTTCTACTACAAACCCAGCAAGTCACCCACCCAAGGCAAAGATGAGACTGTCAGTCTGGAGGGTTTTATCCATGCTCAGGGATCTCTTCAGGCATTCCTTGTCTGGCTGACCTGCTGCTTGTGGATGGACAGGGAGAAGGGAGCCTCAGATTGTGTGGCAAAGTTATTTCCTCATTTCTCACTATGTGTCTTTCTTTCTCACACCAGTCTTGATTTCTGGCCAAATCTAAAGAATAACAAACATGGGAGCCCACTATGGGAGCCCAGACTAGACCATGCTTAAAAACCACAGGCACTGAGGCACATAAATCACCATCCTGGGTAGCAGCTAGGCCATCCTTGATCCCAAGGGATGGCTGTTTCCTCCTAGATCCTTCTGAGGTGCTGATGGAGGTGGTCTTGACCTCCACTCCTGGGATGGTCCTGTCTGAGAACTCACATTGAGCTTCAGGTGCTCCCCAGCTGAAGAGTGATGGGAATCAGGCCTCCATCCCTCCTTCTACTCTTATGTGCTCCTGGATCAGAAAGCAGGTGACTATCTGCCTATAGAGGCTTCTGCTTCCCTGACCACCTGGCATAGGTGTCCTACTGCAAGGACAAACCCAGCACCTAAATTTAACAGGACTTTCTATTTGCAGAAGAGGCAGTGAAGCCTCTATAGAACCACAGAGTTGTTAAAGTTGAAGAAGCCCTCAGAGATCATTGAGTAAGAAATCCAGACTAGGATATATCCCACTTTTCTGCAAATACCTGCAGTGCAGACACCATCAGCTCATCAGTGCCTGGCTGGTTTTGTAGTCATAGAATCACCACAGAATGGTTTGGGTTGGAAGGGACCAGCAACACCACCCCTGCCATGTGCAGGGACAAATCCCACTATCCCAGGTTGCTCCAACCTGGCCTTGGACACTTCCAGGGATTCAGGGGCAGCCACAGCTGCTCTGGGTAACCTGTGCCAGGGCCTCACCATCCTCACAGGGCGGAAATTCTTCCCAATATCCCATCTAACCCTGCCCTCTGTCAGTTTAAAACCACTGTCCCTTGTCCTATCACTTTCTGCCCATATAAGAAGTTGTTCTGGCTCCTTTTATGAGCCTCCTTTAGGCACTGAGCTCTCCCTGGATCCTCCTCCTCTCCCAGTGAGCACCCCCAGCTCTCCCAGCCTGGCCTCAGAGCAGAGCCCCAGCCCTTGGAGCATCTCCATGGCTTGAGACAACCAAAGGGAGATGAACCCTATGGTACAAACCAGCCCTAAACTCCTGGCCTTACACCTCTGAAAAGTCTCCAGGTAAATTGTCTTGGCAGGTGTTCGCTCAGGGAACAGGAACCCTGCCACAAACCCCAGAACCACCTCACAGCATCCCCAGACAGCAGCCCAGGAGAGCTCCACTGCTCTCCACAAAGACAGGACCCAAACACAAACTACAAACTAGGATTTCATCTTGGGTTGAACAACCCGCTGCTAAAGATCCTCATTAGCCACAGAAGCTGTTAATTGTATTTAAACTGCTGGTGATAACATCCCGTGCTCAGGGACTGTGATCACACATCCAAGGGGGAGTTAAGTTACTCAGCTGATAAATAGACTGTGGCGGTATCGGGGAGTTTGAGCTGATTTAAAGAAAAATCATTGCGGATTATTTGAGCACGGAGAAATGGTTGACAGTGACAGCATTTGGCACACACATTATTTGAAATTTTGGGTTATTTCAGCTTTTCAGCACAAATATGATGAATGCCACCCCTGTGTAACTAATGTGGGAGCTACTCTGCAGAGAGTGGCAAGGATGTGTGCAGACTCAGAGACACTGAGTACGGAAGTTTCCGAGTGCTGAAGGACTTTAAAGTGGAGCTGAGAGTCTTTTGTCACTTGAAAAATTTAATTTTACTAAAAATTTTAATCAGACATCAGTGAACAGTGTGACTCAACGATGACTTCCTGCAAATTCATGTCAAAGAGAGAAAAAAAGAAGTCAAAACATTTGGATAGTTTCAGAAGAAAATAGATCACTTATTTATTTCACTTTGGTGCAGTTTGAAGGCTCAATTTGAAATGTCTCTGAATTTTAATAAATTCCAATTTACTCTTAAGTTGAAACAGTACATTGCTCTTCAATGGAAAGTTATTTTGTTTTTCTCGGGAGTTTTACTTTCATTTAAAGTGTGTATCAATATAATTTTCGTTGGTCCCAAATTCTTTCACCTAATTTTGTCTCATGAAATAAATAAAACCCATTCTACTTTACCACTTATAACCTTCTTTTTTAGCAGAGCTGATTGCAGCATGTTTCAGCTTGTGAATTTACAGTAAAATTTACTGATTTCTGCAAGTTTCAGACCTGTCCCCTGAGCTGTAAAATCCAAGATTAGAAGTTTCTGTTCCCTTCTTGACAGCATTGAACAATTCTCAGATTTGAATAGGAAATTGCCATTAATAAAGGGGAGGGAGGGGAAATCAGAGGCAGCATATTTTATAGTCATAAAATAAATGAACTTTTGCCATGTTTATATTATACATATAATATGGCAGGAAGTAAAGATCAAAGCTGTGTTTATAAAGGACTTGGCCAGTTGTGTTCTCGGAGGAAGCAAATGGGTTCGTGGGAGGCACCTAAATAATGAAGTTTGGATTTTTAGCTGTGGAAATCAGTGTGCCTTATTTGACTTGTCTGATTTACATCTGATTTACATCAGCAGAGAAGATGGCACAAGGGTCTCAAGGCAGAACAGATATGGTAAAACAAAATAATTTTTTTTTTTTTCTACTGAAAAGTATTTGCCTGAGGTTCCTTCTCTATTTCAAAGTGCTGGGAGTTACTCAGAGAAACAGGATCCCGATTTCCAGCTTCATTAGCTGGAAGGTTGTCAGGTGGTTAGATCCAGACAATCTTTAAAGTCCCTTCCATCCCAAATCATTCAGTGATTTCATGATTTTTAAGGTGTAAAGGTGCAAATGAGGTTTGGAGCTGGTTCCTGCCCTGGTTGGCCAAGGAAGGGAATATCAGAATGGGGCTGCTCAGAGAGCTCAGCCTTCCAGTACTGGCATCTTCCTGAGCCCCACAATTCCCAAACTGTTTGTTTGCAGGTTACACCACCTCCCCTCCATTCTCCCCAATTCACCTGAGCACTGAAAGGGAAACTGAGGCATGGTCAAATGGGATAATTCATCCCTGGTGTTGCAGGGAGAGGAGTTCAGCGCAGCCTTACTGCTCCCTGCCTGAGTTATACCATCAACTGCAATGTTCCCACAGGGTGAAAATTCCTCACAGCAATGATTTCACCCCGTGGAGAGCTGAGCCAAACCCCCCAAACACACCCTCACTCACAGGAGACACTGGAGCAAAGAGGCACCAGAGAGCAGAATGAGAGCAGACAGGCTGGTTCACCACTCCAGGGACACCTCAGCTCTCCAGGCACCATGGATCCCAGGGGATTATCCCACTGGAGGGTGTCCCACAGCCCTGGGCTCCAACTGTGCCTGGGGACACAGCCCAGGGAAACAGCCCCAGTGCTGGAGGGAGCCCAAAAAACTCAGCAGGTCAAAATCTGTCCTGCAGTCACGATGCTGTTCCCACTGACTTGAGAGGCAGCCCTGAGCAAGAGGATTTGAAAAACCTTGAGAAAGAGTGCAGCCCCAGCTGGGATGAATGCTCCTCTGGCTGCAGGGCTGGTGGGACACAAGTCCCCCATGGGCTGTGGGACACGTGGGTCCCAGCTGGCAGACGGAATGACAGACCTCTCTGCTTTGCTGAGCTCTGTGCAAAGGCTGCTGCTGACACTCAGGAATTATTTTAATCTCATTTTTCCCAGCTCCAGGTTTAGCTGCAGCATTCCAGAGGGTTAATCGGGTCCCCTGAGCTGGGTGCCTGCTGTCAGGATGATGAGCACTGGCTTCCCTGCACATCCTGGGTCCCTGGTGCTGGAAGGGGACGCTCACACGCGTCCCTGGTGGGCTCTGTGCCTGCTCAGCCTCCCCTGCACGCAGGGGGGAGCATCCTTTCCACAACCAACTTGCCAAAACTTTAGAGCACAACACGAGAGACAGACCTAAATGAGCACACAGGCACTACAGCAGGGCCACAGCTCCTGGGGGTGATGGATCAGTCCTGGAAAACCACACGGAATCCTCACCCATCACCCTTATGGATCACACCTGGCCCTGCTCCAGGTCCCTGCACAACAACAGCAACCCAGGAAGCCAAGATTTGTGCTTCAAGCTCTGACACACTCCTTATAGGGATAAAACCTCACTCATCTTCACAGAGGTGGGAGCCCTGGACCCACAGGGGCATATCCAGGTGCAGTTCCCAAAATGGGAGAATGAGAAGATAGAAAAACTGTTGTTGGAGACCACCGTGCCATAGAAACAGCCTGTTTGAAACAGAGCTGCTTCCTCCTTAGCCTAAACTTTGTTAGATGAAATGCTGAACGCAGAATGAATTAATTAAAGCAATTATTATGCTGCTGTTTTATTCATTTGCTATCTACTTTGATTGATTATATGACTTTGCTTAATAAATATTGAATAAGTGTTAATTAATTGAATTAATTCATCACTGGTTTATTCACCTATCAGTCACCTATCCCTCATTTCTATTCATGAGTTGTGTCCTGAAAAGTTTGTCCCAAGGAGCAGGTCCCCAGGGGTTCAGCCCCAGGCAGCAGAGCTGGGATGGGGTCACTTACCAAAGGGCAGGATGAAGAAGAAGGGGAACCAGCAGAGGATGAAAACACCCACGACGATGGCGAGAGTCTTGGCTGCTTTTTTCTCCCGGGAGAACTTGAGGAGCCGCACGGAGAGGGAGCTCCTGAAGTTGTGCCCCTTGCTCCGGGTGCTGGAGAGAGGCTCCTCCAGCACGCTGCGGCAGTGGATGCGCAGCACCACCTCCATGGACTTGTTCCTCTCCTTCTTGACCCCTGCCTCCAGGCTCCGGGTGGTCCGCCTGGCCACCACGTAAATCCTGAAGTACATCACCAGGATGACCATGAGGGGCAAGTAGAAGGAGAAGAGGGAGGAGAACAGGGCATAGCCCGGCTCCTCCGTGATGCTGCAGATGCTCTCGTCCGGCGGCGGCGGCTCCTTCCAGCCCAGCAGTGGCCCGATGGAGATGACCATGGAGGAGAGCCAGACCACCACCAGGATCACCCCCGCCTTCCTCTCGGTCATGATGGTGGGGTACTTGAGGGAGTACTTGACGCCGATGTACCTGTCCACGGAGATGATGCACAGGCTCATGATGGAGGCAGAGCAGCAGAGCACGTCCACCGCTGCCCAGATGTTGCAGAAGATGCGCCCGAACACCCAGAAGCCCAACACCTCCAGGGTGGCCGAGAAGGGCAGCACGGTGGTGCTGAGCAGCAGGTCGGCGATGGCCAGGTTGACGATGAAGTAGTTGGTGACCGTCTGCAGGTGCCGGTTGCAAGCCACCGAGAGGATCACCAGGATGTTCCCCACGATGGCCGAGAGGATAAAGACGGCCAGGAACACCCCCACTCCCACCGCCTGCACGTCCAAGGCGAAAGTCAGCGTGGTGCCGTTGCCCTCGGGGGTCTCCTCCCCTTGCAGCCCCCAGGACCGGTTGGCAGCGCTCTGGCTGCCTTGTCCCGTCCGGTTCCCACTCAAGCTGCCATTGCTCAGCTCGGGGAAAGTCATTGTAGAAAAAGTCCGGGCTCCATTGAGGGCGAGGAGAAAGCGGTGCCGAGGCGCAGCTCCCCCAGCATGATCCCCGGCTGGCAGCCCCCGCCAAGACGCGCTCCGCACCTCGCTCCCCCGGCCGGGGTGGAGGGATGGAGGGGGAGAGAGGGATGGAGCGAGAGAGAGAGGGAGGGAGGGCAGGACGCGCTGCCCGCCGCCCCCCGCCCGCTTCACGCCGTCCGCCCGCGCTGCCCCCCGTCCCCGCGGAGGAGGAGGAGGAGGCAGCAGCGGCAGCTTTGCCGGACGAGGCGAGCCCCGGGCAGAGTGAAACCGGCAGCAGAGCAGGAGGGGAGAGGAGAGATGATGGAGGGGGTCCAGGAGAGATGGTGGAGAGGGTCCAGGCGAGATGATGATGGAGGGGGTTCAGGCACGCTCTGGGAGGAGGCAGCTCCCAGGAGGATCTTGCAGCACTGGGGTGCATCCCCAGGAGGAGCGCTCAGCAGTGGAGTGCAGCCCCCAGGGAGATCACTCAATACCGGGGTGCAGCCCCAGCAGGATCACTCAAAACTGGGGTTTAGCCCCAGGAGGAGCACTCAGCAGTGGGGTTTAACCCCCAGGGGGATCACTCAGAATTGGGGTCCAGCCCCAGCAGGATCACTCAGAACTGGGGTCCAGCCCCATCAGGATCACTCAGAACGGGGGTCCAGCCCCAGCAGGATCACTCAGTCCCGGGGCGCAGTCCCCGGGGTGCGGCGCTCCCGGCCGTCACCGCCGGAGGGCAGCAGAGCGCAGGGATTGCCCGGCGGGCCCGGGGCTGGGGGACAGCGCGGGGACAGCGCGGGGCCAGCACCGCCCGTCCCACTGGAGACCCACTGGAGACCGCCCTGCGGCACCCCCGGGACTGCATCCCGGCAGGAGAATGCCCTGCCAGGCTGGTCTGCCCTCCCTTAGCCCCAGCATCCCGGCAGGAGAATGCCCTGCCAGTCTGACGTGCCCCTCTGCCAGCATCTCACCACAAGGACGTCCTACACGGCTGGCATGTCCCTGCCAGCCTCAACATCCCACCAGGAGGATGCTGTGCACAGCTATCCTGTTTCCTACAGCCCCAGCACCCCACCAGAATGCCCTGCCAGTCTGACAGTTCACCCCCAACCCCAGCACTCCACCAGGAGAATGCCCTGCCAGTCTGACAGTTCACCCCCAGCATCCCACCAGAAGGATGCCTTGCCAGTTTTCCTTTGTGGTCCTGCATCCAGCATCCCTCCATACCCTGTTCTCCCAATCCTGACCCGCCAGGCCAGGCATCCTCCTTGGGGTGCAGGCATCCCCTCATGAGCTCCTTCCCAAAGCAGAAGGGACAGTCAAGGTCTTGCATTTATCTCCCTGCCATGACTGAACCCTGCAGTAAAGCTTGGACTCAGCAGCTTGTGACTATAACATACAACATATAGGAACATATTTCTGGCTAATTTAAACAGCACTGGGTTTTTTTCCCACTGATAAAAGCAGATCCTGTTTACACTGGTTTCCTCCCAGTGACCTGTCTCCATACATTGGGATGAGGACTGACCCTGCTGGTGAACAGGGGCTCTCCCTCAGCTTCTTTCTACTGTACACAGGAAATATTTCCTTGGAGTGTGTTTATCCATGATTTTTCAGCTTTTTTTTTTCTTAAAAAAATAGTTGGTTTAAAGGGCAGGCCAAGTGGACAGTGGGATGATTTAACTGGTGCTGTCAGAGCATGGGAGATCTGGAGATTCACTGGGTATGAGAGTGGATAAAAAATATTACAGCTTCTTTATTTCTTTATTTCCCTTGATAATCATTGCAGGAAATGACACATTTTTGATTTTCCTCATTTCTTTCATGCACTTTTTTTCTTCCTTAAGATTTCACCCAACTTCCTTGAGCTGGGATTTTGGCCCTGCTGAGAACAAGAAAACTTGAAAATACAAGAAAATAGAAACAAATACTGCACAAGAAAAATGTTAATAAGGATGGTTTTGCTTAAAATAACCCACCCAACAAACACTTAACAGCTTTTTTAATGTGAATTGGAAAAAAAAAATGCCCAAGCACCCAACACTTGAGGTCAAATTAATTTTCCTTGTGTTTTGATGAAGACATGTCAGCCACCAAAATGAAGGATTGTTTCTTACTCTGATGCTAAACTCAGCATGGGAAGATCTCACCCATGGAATTTCATAGCCCTATATTTGCAGCAACACAGATTGCTGTGGAGATATATTTATCTCATCTAATCTATCCAGTGACACCCAGAGATAAAGAAAACATGAGCCTCTCTCCAAAGTGAGGGGTTGAGTGAAGCTTCTCATGTCCAGCAGGATTTTAACCACGTAGGAAGAAAAGAGATGTTCATTGGGATAAAGATTTTGTGTCTGCCCTGGTCCTGCCTGTTGGGACCCTGGCTGCTGAGAATTTCAGACTTTCTGTGCTGCCAGGAGAACACTGTATTGACCTGAGGCCGTGAAGAAGGCTTCCAAAATGGAATGATGGAACTGGGATTGTGGGTGTGGAGTTTGAATAGAAGTGTGTGATATCACAGAGTGGAAAATTTAGAGTTTAAGGGTTTAGAATATAGTGATATATAAAAAGCAAGATGGAGGTTTTAGGGTGGAGGCTGGTCCTTCTTCTTCCCCTTCTTCTTCACCTTCTTCTTCCCCTTCTTCTTTCCCTTCTTCTTTCTCTTTTTCTCCATGGGTTTGGGTGGTATTGTGTAATTGGATAAAAAAGTTCACATTGTGGGCTGTGGGTGGTTATTGGGTTAAAAGTAAAAACAATTTAGGTGTCATTTCTTAATTGGATAGTTTAGCCTTAAAAGACCTTGGAGAGAGAGAGAGAGAGAAGGCTCAATTTTCCAGTTTGTTAAAGTGCTGTAGAACTCACACTCTTTGAGACTGTAGCATAGATAAAAACTAATAAACATCTGAGTCTGAACAAGAAATACCATCTCACACATTTAATCCTGGCAAAAAAGAAGCAGCCGGATCCTCACATCCTCACCTGCCCTCCCTGGGTGAGCTCTGCTCCTCTCCTGATGTCTCCAAACACAACTTGTCCCTGTTGCTGAGAGGCTGGAGCTGGCACGGACTGCAGGGCTTGAATGGGGTGCAAGGATTGGGGATGGGAGAGAGGAATTTTTGGTGGGGGTCTGAGCCTGGGGGCTGCCACTTCTGCCCCAACCACACAGAAAACCCTCGAGGCTGCACTGATGCCTTTGCCCTCCCCACCAGGGCAGGGAGGGATCACATCCTGTGCTGTCACTGCAGCTCAGCTAAAGCACATCAGAGCTCACTGCCTTCCTTTTCATGTTTACCTCCTTGCTTTTCATGTTTCTCTCCAAATCGGGGCCATTATGGTTAATTTAAATTAATGACGAACAAGTTGGTGCTGATGCATTTAAACCCAAATAAAATGTTGAGGTAGGTCAGCATGGAGAAATTGGAAGTAAACACATACAGAGGTGTGTGAGCACCTGGGATCTTCCCTCTTGATGCCTTTTATCCCTTTCCTCCCTCTTTTTTTTCCCCTTTTGGGGCAGAGGTTATCCTGGGATTGAGGTAGCGCCATTTAGTGATGTGAACAGGGCTCTTTAGATAATAAAAAGACACACACACACCTGATGAACAGTGTTTGTCACGCTGTAATTACATGTTATGCCCAAATCTTGGAAAGAAAAGGCAATTTTTTGGTTCAAAGCACCAGAGCTTAAAGGATTTTGATCAACATTTGCAAACACTCTGGGGTTTATACCAAGGAGAGTGGTACTCTGGGTGGAAGGTGGAAATAAATGATCTTTAAGGTCCTTTCCAACCCAAACCATGATTCTGTGACTCTAGCCTTGCTCTGCAAAGGAAGATCATCCATGGTGCATCTGCCTGCAGCATCTCCTGGATCCAGAGCTGGGAGAAATGGATCCAGCTCACAGCCAATGCAGATTCATAATATTCATAATATTTAAGGAGAATTAATAATATTTAAAGTGTTTGTAAAAGTGGGTTTGCCTTGCCTTGGGCAGGGCATCCAGAAATCCTCAGGAAAACCAGGATCAATCTTCACTGCTGGTCCCTCTGAGGTCCTGTCCAGCTCTGCTGGCTCCTGTGCTCCTCACAGGTCTTCAGGCACATTAAAAATGAGCTTAAAGTGATTGCAAGGGATGATTCAAACCTGTTCTGCTGCACCTTTTGTTTCCAAACAGGGGGGCTCCGGAGAATTTGGAGATCAGGACAATAACTGGGAGATGAAATGGGCAAAACCTGGACTGGGAAATTGCTCCAGAGCATTAGAAATGTGTGGAATTTTGATTTTACTTGTGAGTGGGGGTGGGGTGTGTGTGTAAATGTTCCACCTTTGTTGGTGTTGTGATGTTATTCTCTTTCAACCTAAATGATTCCAAGAAGTTATTTTGACTTTGTTGGAATGAATTAATTTTGTTGATGCAAGTGAAGTTTTTGTGATGAATGCATATTTTGCTGATATTTTTGTATTCTTGCAATTTTATTTAAGTCTAGGAAAAATCAGATTATGCTGTGAATGTTTATGGCTTAATAAATGAGGCAGGAAGGAGAAGAAAATAGCTTTTGTTAACTGAATGATAAAGGAGGGGGAGAAGAAACTCTGAGTATTCTCTAATGATAACTACCTAAACCTGCTCAGATATGGATTACAATTCCCTTTCCCTTTGCTTTCCTGCTCTCACAACCCATCCCAGCCACTATCACATCTTACTACATTTACTGTTTTTTCCCAGTTTTCTCCTTTTCATGTGATTGTGGCTGCTCTGGGTATGGGTTGGTTTTTAACTGGCTGCTCCCCTACTCAAGTGCTGTGATCCCAGAGCACACAAAGGAGATCTGGTCCAAGCCCCTTTCCTGAAGATGGATTTCTCTTTTCCAAACCTCCCTTCATGGTGGCTTTCTCCTCCTTCTGTGGGTTCCCAGTCCTCTGGGTTGGAAGGTTTCTGGTCTAGTCTAAACTTTCTTTGCTCCTTGCCAGCTGATGCAGAGAGCAATTTATTACCTTCCTCTTACAGGTTTTTAATTGAATAGAAAAAAAAAAAAAAAAAAAAAAAGGGAAAAATAATCACAGAATGGTTTGGGTTGGAAGGGACACCAAAGATCACCTCTTCCCACCCCCGTGCCATGGGCAGGGACACCTCCCACTAGTCCAGGTGGCTCCAAGCCCTGTCCAACCTGGCCTTGGACACTTCCAGGGATCCAGGGCTTCTCTGGGCACCCTGTGCCAGGACATCCTCACCCTCACAGGGAAGAATTCCTTCCCAATATCACATCCATCCCTGCCCTCTGGCAGTGGGAGCCATTCCCTGTGTCCTGTCCCTCCATCCCTTGTCCCCAGTCCCTCTCCAGCTCTCCTGGAGTCCTTTGATGTCCTGGAAGGCTGAACAATCCAGGCTGAACAATCCCAAATCTCTCAGGCTGTTTCCATAGCAGGGGTGCTCCAGCCCTTGGAACATCTCTGTGTCCTCCTTTGGACCCCCTGCACCCCATCCACGTCTTTCCTGTGCAGAGGAACCCAGAGCTGGATGCAGCAGTGTGGGTGGGGTCTCACTGCCCTTCCTTGGGGAAGGAATTGCCAAACACATGAACTCCTTTCTGACCGTGCTCTTGGTGCAGGGAAGGTGCTGTGGCAGGTCCCTGCTGTGATTTACAGTGAACTCTCTGAGAACCAGAAATTATTTTGGCTTCCCAGATGCAAGAGCTGACACGGCAAGTGGAGGAGGGAGGCTGAGGCAAATTGGAGCCCCTCCAAACGCCAAAAAAAAAAAAAAAAAAAAAAAAAAAAAAAAAAAAGGGATGAAGTGAGGTGGCAAAGCACCTTTAAGCACCTTTCAGGGCATGAAGTGAGGTGGCAAAGCATCTTCTTGTATCAGGAATAGTGTGGCAGCAGGAGCAGGGAGGTCATTCTTCCCTTATACTCAGAAATGGACTGGTGAGTCCATCCCAGTCCATTTCTGGGCCCTGAGTTTGGTAAGGACTTTGAGATTCTGGAGCCCATCCAGAGGAGGCAACGAGGCTGGAGAGGGGCTGAGAACACAAACCCTGTGAGGAACCCCTGAGGGAGCTGGGGGTGCTCACCTGGAGAAAAGGAGACTCAGGGGTGCCCTCATCACCCTGCACAGCTCCTGAAAGGTGCCTGTGCTCAGCTGGGGCTGGGCTCTTTCCCAGCAGCACTGACAGAACCAGAGCACACAGCCTGCAGCTGCACCAAGGGAAATACAGGTTGGATATCGGGAAAAAGTTCTTTACAGAAAGGGTGATAAAGCTCTGGAATGGCTGCCCGCAGAGGTGGTGCAGTCCCCATCCCTGGGTGTGTTTAACAAAGCCTGGATGTGGCACTGGGTGCCAGGGTTTAGCTGAGCTGTTGGGGCTGGGTGGGACTGGATGATCTTGAAGGTCTCTTCCAACCTGGTCATTCTGTGAATTCTGTGATTCCAGACCATCAGCCAGGAGTGCCTATGGACACACAGGGACTGTGGGCATTCAGGAGGTGCAGGCCTCCACTCCACAGCTCAGCCCCAGCCTGATCCAGCGGGCAGGAGCCAAGGAGAGAGGCTGGAGCTGTTGTGTGGAAGGGGAAGAGCTCTGAGGGCCATGATCCTGTCTGGGAGGCCATGGCAGGTGGCATGGGTGGATAGAACAAGCAGATAAGCGTGGTTTATAGCACTGGTGGGACATGTTTGTTATTTCAGTGGGAACGTTGATGTGTTCAAAATGAAGCATTCCTCAGGGATGTTCTTTTTTTTGCCTTTTGCTCTGTTAAAAGCCATATAATAAAACACTCCAATACCAGGCAGAGCATTTTAGGTCCACGTTGCAAAACACTTTTATTTTTCCAGGGAAAAATGAGCAAAACATAAGGCAAATTACTTCAGAATTACTGGAAGAATTAGCAATTAGCAGAAAAATGGCTAATGACGGTGTAAAAAAAGCAGTCGCTGATGTATAGAATGAAATAAATAACAGCATAAGAGATAAATCACAGCAGAACCAAATATATAAATAAAAATGCTACAAAAGGTCAAAATTGCAACAAAGAATTGCTCTGTTATCGCACAAAAATATTTCTGTTGGCAGTTTTATTTCTTTGCGAAATTTCACTTCACCGAAATGTCAGTGTTTATTTGCCATTACTGTATATTTTCCTACCAGTTAGAAATCCAGGCCATCAGCTGCTTCAAATGGCAGGTATGGAATGAGCCCTGAACCAAAGTCCCTCTGATTTGTCACGGCTTGCCTCTCATGGTTCATTCTTTGGCTGATAAATAAAAGCCCGAGAAATGGTTTTTGGAAAAGAACACCAAACTAGGACTTCAGAGAATCTTTTTCTAAAATCCAACCTAAACTATCCCTGGGACAGCTCCAGCTGTTCCCTTGGACCCTGGCACTGACATAGAGAGCAGGGATCAGAGCTGCCCCTGGGGAGGAGCTGCAGACCCCGATGAGTCTCCCCTCAGTCTCCTGTTTTCCAGGCTGAACTAAGCAAGACACCTCAGCCACTCCTCGTATGGCTCCTCCAGACCCTTCACCTTCTTCACAGCTTGATGGTTTCTTGAGGTTGGGATTGAAGGTACTTGAGATGGCAGTTTATGTTTGGACTTAGGTGTTTGTTATTTTTTATTAGTGAAACAGCTTCACAACCATGAGTTTGGCAGCTTTTCATTAGAAGGCATAAAAATGGCCAACTATTTCTTGTTACAAGGTCTTTTAAGACTAACCTATCCAATTAAGAAAGGACAACTAGATTATTCTCCCTTTTAACCCAATAACTGATCCCTGAAAGCCCACAATGCGGACTTTTCTGCCCAATTACAAAACATCACCCAAACCCATGAAGAAGAAGGAAGAAGAAGGTGAAGAAGAAGGAAAAAGAAGGTAAAGAAGAGCAACCTGCCTCTGTCCTAAAACCTCTACTTGCTTCATATTTATTTCTATATTCTAAAACTAAACTCTAAGTTTTCTACCTTGTGATATTACACACTTCTAACCAACTACACACTCATAATCTTAATGCTATTAATCAATTTTGGAAGCCTTCTCCACAGCCTCAGGTTAAATGCAGTTTTTTTCTTGTGGGTCTGTGCCTTTCAGCACAGAAAGTTTAGAGTTTTCAGTATCTAGGATTCCAACATCAGCCCTCTTTTGGACACTCTCTAATAGATTTTTATCCTTCTTGTATGACCCACAAAGAAGTTGTCATGGCATCCTTCCATCCTGTCAGTCACAAGATAACCAGAAAACTTGAAAAACACATTGATTGTGCCAACAGCTGATCTTTTGGTGGACAGGGAGTAGAGAAATGGAAATGTTGGGAGGAGAGGAGGATTTGCAAAGAGGATCCTGTGTGTTTGGCTGAGGACTTGCCTTTGGCAGTCAGGAGCAGGGGACACTTGCAGAACATCAGGGTGGTGCTGGGTGGCCAAGGAGTTGCTCTGTTGGCAGAGGTGGGGTAAAAAGGTGACCACGAGTTTTAGTCTAGGCCAGCAGGGTGCTTTAGAAACAAGGTAATGATCTTGATTCTGATAAAACCCAACAGACTGAAGCCTTTTTGCAATTCTCTTTTTATGACGCATAAATACAAAGATAAATAAATATGTGCTATTTCTATAAGTTCAAGTTGCATTGTAATTTTTCCCAGGAGCTTGTTTGCTTTCTTAAGGAAACACAGGAAGCTTGCAGGATTCCACACTTCAATTTAACGCAAATAAGTAATTGCATATATTAAAACATGGCACAAAAATGAGTGGCACAGGCTCAGACTAAAATTAGACTGCAAACTAAAAGGTGGTGTTCCTCAATTTTGCCTTCAGTTGGAACTAACCAGAGTTACTTTAGGAGCTACCTCATGACAGACTAAAAAGATCTGGGTTCAGTGTGTGTGAGGCTTTGGGTTGTTTTTAATAAGCCACCTAAAGCACTAAAGGATGAGAAATAAATTTCAGACTCATTTACTTCTGTGGCATTAAGGAAGTTCACCCCCTGTCTGGGCTCCTCACCTCATGTCCACCTCAGGTTAGGAGTCAGTAAAATGTGTGCTTGAAGCTGATGACCTGAGGGCAAGGACACATGGTGGAGGTCCAGTCGTGCCACGAGGTGAAAACTTCACCTGCAAGACAATTTCTCTTAAACTGATGTCTTCAGTCACCAGCTTTGTGTGTCTCCTGCTTCCTGATGGTGGTTTCTCTGTTTCCTTCTCAAAACAAAGCTTGGACTGAGCTCAGCCATCTCTCTGCATCAGAATCTTCAGGGCCTCTTTGGCTCTATGACATGGGCAGTGAGGAGTTGAGAGTTTTTTTCCTTCTGATCAAATGGAATCCATTGCAAAGTGGAATCCTATGGCAGCACTGACAGCAGCAGGAGAACATCTTCTCATCCCTGTTTCAGCACCTTGTTGATCAGCTTAGCCTCCCCTGATGCTCCCATGGAAGTCAGAAATGCATTTCTGTTTTCTTTTTCTTTTTTTTTTTTTTTTCACTTGAATCCTCATGTTCTGCAAATCTCCCTATTAATCCAACAAGAAACGTCCCCTTGAGTGATGTTAACGTTGCTTAGTCTGGGAATATTATTTCCAACAAAGAGATTACACCTGAGTAAATATCCAGATTTGAGCTGTATTTGAATAACGTCTCTAGCTGCTGGTCCGAATATTGAATCTGCTGCAACCCACAGAGCTAAAAGAATAATGAATTTAGCAACAGGCACAGCAATGGCCGTGTGAAGGCATTAGCCAGATGTTTGTTTTTAGCAGAGCACATGTGGGATTGCCTTGTCCTCTTTCCCCTGGCTCTCCTGTAATGCAGGGCTGCATTTCAGCTTTAGAAGCCAGGAGGGCACAACAGATTTGTCCTGGCCAGTAAAAGCAAAACCACATTACTGAGAGCTCTCTGCTCTGGGGGTGAATGGGTCAGAGAAGGCCCATTACGAGACATTTTGCTGAAGGAATGACCTTATTGCAATGGCTCTGGTATTTGGATGGCAGCATCAGTTTCCTATTAGCTGTTCCCAAGTGATCCTGGGCTGCTCTGTCCTTGCAGCCAGTGAACTTGGCCTTCCAGGACAGGGCTTGCTGCTGCCCAGAGGAAAACGGGCAGTGGAGAGAGGAAAACGTGCCTGGGGCTCCAGATCTTGGAAGAGCAGCTGCTTTGGGAGCCAGGGGCTGAATGCAGATGTATTTTCCAGGTGAATGCCCATCCAAGGATGTAGCAAGGCTTGCAAAGCTGAAATGAGATGCCTTGAGTCAGACTTGCCAGTGTAAGGATGGCTCTCCAGGTGGGAAAGGCTACGGACCTGCAGCTCCCAAATTTCTTCACTGGTGGTTTTGCGTTTTGGTACAAGGCCTATTTCTGGAAATGAGCTTTGGTGGGATTTGGGAATTGTCCATGCGGTTCCCAAATCCCATGGAAGTGCAGCAGCCTTACCAATGGCTGCTGAGGAGGGGAGATGGTCACCTCCTCCTCCTTTTTACTGTTCCAAGGGGCCTTGGGCAGCACTGTTGGGTGAACTTTTACACACAAAGCTGAAACTTTTCAAGCAACCACACAGCAATTGTAGCATACATCTTATTTTCTGACTTATCAGGGAGATCCTAACCCCAAAGGTGGGACCAGATCTCCCAATGGTGAGGAAGTAACCTCATTTACTGAGGGTGCCTTTCAAATTAAACATCGAATGTGGAAGGACAGGGTTGGAAAGAAATTTCAGAAATATTTTGCATATTTTCCCACAGTTAAAGACAAAGAAACAAAGGGGTTAACCAAGATCCTTCAGGGAAAGGAGCCAGATTTTCTGTCTCTACATTTAGATTTCCTGGGCCACCATGGTCCTTGTTGAGCAGGCTCAGTTGCCCCTCGAGGCTGCAGGTTGTGAAGTCTGAGAGAGCTGAACTTTGTTTCTGAGGATATTTTGACAACACCAACATGCAAAGAGCCACCATTTAACAGAGACCATTTTTGCCTGGGGGTGTCCCATGTACCTCCCTCTTTTTCCTTTTCAAGCATTTCCTTGGAAGTCGTAGAGGTTTGGGTTGGAAGGGACCTTAAAAATCAGGACATTTGGTAGGGTCATGATTTCTTCTGGTGATTAATCCATCGGGTTTCTCAAGAGAAATCCAGGTCTGACTTATTGAAATGAATCCTGATCTTGGTGATCAGGGATCTTGAGATCTAATGAGTTAATCAGACAAAAAATGTGACCCTCAAAGACTCATGGAAAATGCTTTGGAGAAGACAATGAATTATCTGCTTGCGTCAGCTAAGTAAAGAGCTGAATCAGGTCAAAGAATCAGTCATCATTAAAAATATCATCATTATTTTTGGTAGGGACTAGAATAAAAATATACAGAGAGGAAAAGAATTAAAATACATTTGTGGAAAAGTGTGTGTTGTCAGCAGCTTGACAGCCAGTGGGAGAAAATGGTACAGATTAGAGGCAGAACTCTGGGAAGTGAGGCAGAGGGAAATTAGGAAGAATATGCTGAAAAACAGTAGGAACCCGACACATTTTTTCCCAGCTTCTGGATTGGAGCAGCAGCTGATTTCCACAATGCAGGAGTGAACAGGGAAGTGCAATAATCCGATACAGATGTCCCAGCAGCCAGTGAATCCTTGGTTTTGACACCAGTTCTCTGGAATTCAGGAAATGACTGCGGTTAGATGCTAATGCTTTCTCCTGCTTTGCTTTGCTTCCAGGATGAGGGAAAATAAAACATGAAAAATGAACACAGATGTTATGGAAAGCTAAGAGGCTGGTCATGGAGTTTGTTTTTCCCTCCTGATGTTTGAAGCCGTGTTTGCTGGAGAAAGTGTGAGGAGCAAATGTTTGCCTCAAGTTCTATTTGTTTATGGAGAATATAACAGCCAGCTCCTAGAGCCAAGACAGACCAGAATTCAGGTCCTCACCATCCAGGAATGCTTCCTCATTCCAGATAATTCCATGTATTAGGGTTACATTAGCAGACTGCTGAGGGGTCAGGAGAGAGGGTGAACGTGAGCAAAATTAGCATGAATTATTAGCTTGTTGAATCCTAGGAAAATAATTTGTTTAGGAGAGCTCTAACACCCAGTTGTGTATTTTCAGCACAACAATATATGAAAATCTCTTTGTAGAACAGTGGCCCACCTCTGATCACTTCTTAATTTATGAAACAGTTGGGTGCAGCACTGTACTGGTGAGAAATTCTGGATTTTCCTGCAGAGTGGACACATTTTGACAGTGATGGCCGTGGCACAGCTGCTAAATTATGATTATCTAAGGCTGGATATTATTTTGGCTGCAGGTTAGCTGTTAAAGCAAAATTCAGCCAAAATTGCCAAGAAATGCATTAAAGGAGAGCAAAAGGTCTGGTGAGGATACCAAAGACAGAGATAAATAACAGAAATTGTGGATGATCCATCCTTGGAATTGTTCTAGGCCAGGTTGGGTTTGGAGCAACCTGGTCTAGTGGAAGGTTTCCCTGCCCATGGCAGGGGTGTGGAGTGAGATGGTCTTTAATATCCTTCCAAACCAAACTTTTCTATGATTGTATAATTCTGTGATATCAACTCTGCCTCTGCAGGAGGAGAATGTACCTGGATACCCTGGTGAGAGTTTGGGTGGTAAATACTCAGCAGAGGGCAGAGGTGTGTGACCACCTGCCTGCTCTGCTCCTAGACTCTTTCCTAGGCTGTTGATACTGCCAGAGAAAATTCCCCAGGTTTTTTGTCATCCCAGCAAGGCCACTCTTCATGCTCACACTGGGGGAAGAGGAGGAGTGAGGCCGTTGCATGTGATGATTCACTAATCTCATCCCCACAGAATTTCCCATGAAAATGCAATAATGAAATTGTTGGAGGAAAATCAGAGATACAACCACCTGCTACAGGCCAAGCAGCAGGACTCAGATAACATGTAGAGCAGACTTCTGGTCTACTGATCTTCCACCAGGATTCAGAGAATCCCAAGGGATGGAAAAAGTCTCCAGCCTTTGAGTAAACACCACCTTACCAACCAGCACTGGGTGCCACTGCTCATTTCTCAAACACTTCCATGGATGTTGAAAGCAGCCACCACCCCCCTGGGCAGACTGTCCTACCCTTTCTGGAAGAAATTCCTCCTGAATGGTTTTTTTTTTTTTTTATGGTATTGATGCAATGAATCTTAAAAACATATGGAGTTGACAAAGAAGGGACCTGATGGCAAAAATTAGTATAAAAACCCCCTCCATGTTCATAGTTCAGATAAGTGTTTTTGAATAGTTTCATGGGCATTGGCTAATTCTTTAAAAGCAATGAGCTGGATTCATGAAGGAGAAACTAATTTGGATTTTTTTTTGCAGCAGCAGCAGCTTGAAGAGCTGAAGCTGAATGTGGTGAGAATGGTGTGATACATCCAGCTGGAGCAATGCCTTCAGGTGTGTCAGTTCAGGGACTGAAGGAGTTATCTCCTGCCACACGAGACACCTAAAAATGCCACAGACTCTTGGCTCTGTAATAGGTAATTCCATAAATACCTTGGATTTCTGTGAGCCAGTCCAGAGCTCAACATGGTAAAACAACAAGCACCATGAAAGTTAGCAGTGGAAAAGCAAACACAGACCATTGTGGCACTCCATAAATCAGGAAATTCTGAGCCTAAAGCAATGGTGGGCTGAGGGAATGGGCTGGAGGATGTGTCATGTTTTCATGCCGTGTTCTGGCCCTCCCTGACTCTGTAGAAGGCAGGCAATTTTAAAGTCAGCTCCAGGAACATCAAAAAAGGAGAGCCCATCTCAACAAAATGCACATATTTGATGCCTCCCTGCCCTATGGTGGCACGTGGTAGGAAGGGGTTGTAAAGAAAATCAGAAATATTTTGCATATTTTCCCACAGTTAAAGACAAAGAAACAAAGGGGTTAACCAAGATCCTTCAGGGAAAGGAGCCAGATTTTCTGTCTCTACATTTAGATTTCCTGGGCCACCATGGTCCTTGTTGAGCAGGCTCAGTTGCCCCTCGAGGCTGCAGGTTGTGAAGTCTGAGAGAGCTGAACTTTGGTCACCTCAGCAGGGCCTGTCAGGACTGATGTGTGTCACTTACTTGTGCTGCCCCTCCCATGCCCTGATCTACCCTAAACCATAGCCTAGGACAAGAGTGATGGGCTCAGTGGGTGCTCAGCTCCATAAGCCAGGCTGAAGGAGGGGAGGGGAATCTGGAACATTCATCTGGGAAGCAGACTGACAGATCTGTCCCAAACTTCAGACAAAGGGTCTGAAGCTCTTATCTGAAGTCTGCCTTGGTCCCCTTTGCTTTTCTGGCCACAAGCATTGTATTTTCCCATAATGACTGGTTCAGGATCACCAGACTGGTTAATGACCTGGAATAATTTCATAAGAGATGAACCCGGACTGGGATCCAGCCAAGACACATAAATGGTTCAATTACCTGATTAGGGGATGAGCTTAAGCCAATTTGCAAGCAAAAACAAGGTCCCTGGGATTTAAGTCAGTTCTTATCGTGGTCATCATCTCAGGACAAGAAATGTAAGAGAGATGAATCTCCCTGTGGTTGGCAAAGATTAGAAAATGTGTTGTTTCCTTCTCATATGACAGGCTTAATTCCTAAGTATCTGCTGGACAGCTTGGGTGGATTCTTGCACTGCTGACTCTCCCAAAGTCAGCAGAGCAAGGTTATATCCTTGCAAACAATGTGCTCAAAGCAGCGTGCTCCTATTAGGAAAAGCTACACTGCTGAGGGATTTGCTTAATTGGAGCTTCTCTCCAGAAACTGGGTTGGCCCCTCAGTGGCAGATCCCAGTGATGGAATCATGGAATCGAGGTGTGTAGCCAAAGCAGGGCATGCCAGGGTGTGATACAAACTCAGATTACTGGGATGTTCATCCAAATGCTCTTACACAAGCTGACCAGTGCTGGCTTATTAATTTTGTACATTTCTATTGTATTCTTGCTTCTAAGTCTTGGCAATCACCATGAATCATTATGGACATCTCATTCAAAGAATATTATTTTAGCTAGATGCATTCAAATCAAGGAGGAGACAGGAGCATGGTTCACCTGAAACACTCAGAAAACTGCAGGATTCTATCAAAATTCACAGGCAGTGACTCTTTGCTTAACAAAAACTGGTGGTAAGGCCGCAGATTGTCCAGAGAAGCTGTGGCTGCCCCTGGATCCCTGGAAGTGCCCAAGGCCAGGTTGGACAGGAGCAACCTGGGACAGTGGAAGGTGTCCCTGCCCATGACTGGATGATTTTTAAAGTCTCCTCCAACCCAAACCATTCTATGTTTCTATGACATCTTCATCTAGTGCCAAAACCCATCTTCCAACGCTCAGTGTGAAATGCAGCTTTGAATCAATTTCTGGAAAATTAGCTGAATTAATCACAGTGATACCTATTGGTAATGAAAGGAATTCTTTGACATGTGTGGAAAGGAGAGTGCAGCAGGGTGTGTAAAAACCTGGAAAAGCCTGGATGTTAATAAGCCCTAATTTTTGATGGGCAGCTAAAAAAATAAACCCAACCAACCAAACAAATCTAAGCAAAGAAAAAATATGCTACAAATTTTAATAGAATAAGTAGAAACAGAATGAGAACATGCAGAAAGAGGAGAGTCTGGATGAGACTAAATCAGTATGGATGAGCCTTAGGAAAAAAGGGAAAGAAACTGATGACAGTCTTCAGAAAGATGCATTTGCTCAAATGGAAGAAGTTAAGACTCAGAAGGGAAATTTTTAAGCTGAAAAATTGTGGAGAACTGGTAATGCCTTAGGAAATTTCTGTTAAAGAACACATACAGACTGTTGCAACATGGAAAACGAAGTTAAGACTCAGAAGGGAAATTTTTAAGCTGAAAAATTGTGGAGAACTGGCAATGCCTTAGGAAATTTCTGTTAAAGGAAGACATACAGACTATTGTAACATGGAAAATGGCTCAAGGAAGTTGTAAGAAACTTACTTATCAGAATTAGCATTACTGAAAAGAAACAGTAAGCCAGACTAAAATGGGAGAAAAAAATATTTGTGTCAAGAAGGTGTTTCAAGGCATCTGGACTTGACACCATTCACCTGCATTTGTTATTGATGCAACTGGAGTAACCCACAGAGTTATGGAAATGACCTTTGGGAACATGGGGTGGGACTCAGGTGGGAAAAGAGTTACAGGGGGCCAGTCTTTGGAAAGAAATACAGTGAGACAGCATCATTCCAGTTTTCAGAATCATCTTGAAATAAATCCTCAGTCTGTAAGTGTGAAGAAGACAACAGAGGGATGAATAAAAGACAAAACTTTTAAATTTTTTTTACAGACAATCTATGCTGAAGAATTTTAATTTTTTTTTTTTGACAAAACAATAGGGCTGGAGGATTGGGTTCAGAATCATCTTGAAATAAATCCTCGGTCTGTAAGTGTGAAGAAGACAACAGAGGGATGAATAAAAGACAAAACTTTTAAATTTTTTTTACAGACAATCTATGCTGAAGAATTTTATTTCTTTTTTTTTTTTTTGACAAAACAGTAGGCCTGGAGGATTGGAAAAAAAAACCCCATAGATATTAGATATGAATTAGTGTCTGGATATTATTTACTAAATAGTGTCCTAAGCAATTTTGAGAATTAAAGATTAGATAATTCTGCTGTTTATTGTACTGGAATTTGACTAAAAAACAGCAAAGCATTCATAACTATTCTCTGAGAAGTATTACACCACAGTGATGAATTAAGGAACAAAAGCATAAATCTCCATAGGGCAGGTACCAGTCAGCAATTTTTATTAATGAGTTAGAAATTCTGCAGAATGATCACATTTGCAATCCATGTGCACAGGCAGAAGGACAAGACTGAAATCCAAAATTGTCTGGATTGGGAAAATCATCATAAAGTCAAGTTCAGTAAGGCCAAATGTAAAATTCCAGCCCCAGAAGGAATAATCAGCTGGGTGGTGCAGGAGAATGGATGAATGACAGCAGCACAGGAGGAACATTTGTCAGGAATTCTCACTGCTGTGAAAGAGGAAAGTACCCTGCAGAGATGGGAATGCATCAGGCTGTAAATAAAAATCAATCAACTTCACAACAACTATTTTTCTCTCTTAAACCATTTTAATATGACATAACACTCTTAAAATGTGCGTAATCATATTGCTGTGAATCTACTGGAAATTATTTTAATATTTCCACATTCTATGATGGTTTCAGGGTTTGGTGTATTCTTATTACCTCTTCTTAAATTCTAAATTTGGATAGTAACAAAAAAGGAGCAAAGAGAGACAACGTGAAGGTTTTCTACTGATATGTTTGATTTTGGCACAGACCTCCTGGTGACTTTGGTCTACAGAAAATTTCTTGTTTGTGATGAGCTCTTCTGTTAATTCAGAAGGGAGATGACAGAGGGCTGTGGATGGTAATGGGTGACACACAAGCAATTTTTTACTGGTCATCTGCTCTCCCAAATTCTGGGTGGTGTCACTTTTCTACAAAGGGGACCACGGACAACTCCAGGTGAACAAGGATTTAGAATTCAGGCACTGTGCCACATTCATTTGACCACATTTCTTGGGTCCCAGTTGCTCCCCTGGGAATGAGGATGTTTGGCAAACACACTGGTATTGGCTGGGAGGGTTCAACCAGAATTTCATGGAACCACAACTCCAAGTTTTAGGTTGGAAGGAACCTCCAGAGACCACCCAACCCAACACCCTGCTCAAAACAGGTTGCACTAGTCCAGGTTGCTCAGATGGCTCTGGAACAACTCCATGGAGAGATAATTGCTGTTATCAACTTTGTTTTCCCAGTGTTTTTTAGAGGGGGTGAAGGGGTGAATATCGAGATCATTTTGATCCTATGATAATCCTCAAAGGCAAAAATTCAAATGATACAAGCTAAAATGCTGAAAAGAATGAAGAGGTAGATAATTTTGATCCTATGATAAACCTCAAAGGCAAAAATTCAACTTATACAAGGTAAAGATGCTGAAAAGAATGAATTGCAAGCACAGTATAATTAAAGAAAATTAAAAAAAAAAAGATGGGAATCAAGAGGGAAAGAGTTAATTCTCCTTTTGTGCAGATTTCAATATGTACAGACAAAGAGATAACAGGGTGCTAATGTCCCGAGTCCTTGCCTGTTTGGATTGGCAGGAGCAGCAGAACCAAGTCAGCTATAGTTAGATCTTGTTCCTACATGTCCAGACAGCTCCGTAAAAACCCAGGAATTTAAGGAGGGGTGAATCCTGCCAGCTCCTACCCAGACATGTGAAACTGCTGAGTCCAGCTCTGCTACCTCAGTGAGGAAAAGTTTTCAGGACCCTGTGCCAGGCAAGCCCCTTAAAGAGATTTGTCTGTGATCCTTGCTCAGCAGCCTTTCCAAACTGTATCCGATTCCCAGGCCCTCTGGAAACCTCACCTGGCATCAATTCCATTTGTATTTACAAATGCTGTAAATTGTAGGTGTCACATGGACTGATAGCTGCAGAAAAGGGTTGTTATTTTTCATACTCTATGGTCAGAAATAACGAGCCTGCTCGAGGGCCAGAAAGCATGATTTCCCATTTGGAAGAATTTAAAGAATTAATTGTTTGGCAGAACAAATGTACTTGTAAAATTAAGCGTCAGAACACATTTTGCCCTTTGATTCCCTCTAAACCTCTCAGATAAACCAACTTAACCCAGATACACAAATCACACACATCAGCTGTCCAGCAGGGAAAAAGGAATGCTATGCCTAAAGGAATAAATACTCTGGATTGTAAAGGAGATGAAGCAACCTGAGTTGTCTGAAATAGTTTTTGATCCACAAACAATTAAAAAATATTTTAAGCAATTTTTTTTCTTGTTTTGTTTTACAGGTTTCTCCATGGTTATTGAAAATTTTGTGCCTGGAATTCAGGGGGAGTTGGTCAAGAATCACATACATACATCCATTTCTAATCCAGGAATCCAGAAAATACAATGAAATCTTGGCAGAACCTGAATTCAGTAGGAATCCTTCCTGCTCTCCAACACTGTGCTGAAAATCCCAGCAAAGCACATAAAGAGGATTCGTGTACATACCTATACATATTTATGTATGCACTGAAAGGAAATAAAATATTGGTTTGGGTTGATTGATTTGTGAGAGATTGCTTCAAAGAATTTTTTTTTTTTGAGAAACTCTGAACCAAAAAGGCAGAAGAGGAACTGGAATTCACTGAGATCAAGAACTCTGGCAGCGACATCACACTTTGGGAACACTAAATATTCCCAAGACAAAGAGCAGCTTGTTTCTGGGATGTGTCACCCAGTTTATAGCTGCAGCTGATATAGCTATACATGTATGGAGAGGGACTTCTTCCAAGAGCATGGAGTGACAGGACAAGGAGGAATGGGTTCAAACTGAAGGATAGTAGGTTTAGATGGGATATTAGGAAGGAATTGTTCCCTGGGATGGGGGGCAGGCCCTGGCACAGGGTGCCCAGAGAAGCTGTGGCTGCCCCTGGATCCCTGGAAGTGTCCAAGGCCAGGCTGGACAGGGCTTGGAGCACCCTGGGACAGTGGGAGGTGTCCCTACCCAGGAGGGGTGGAATTGGATGATCTTTATGGTCCATTCCAACCAAAACCATTCCATAATTTTTTGATTCTGTGATATCTAGGAGCAGAGAAAGTCTCCAAACGTGGCAGTGCTAATAAAAGCTAATAAAAGGCTGTTTATTTGCTGATGTATCTCTAACCTGGCTCATGCTGCAGGAGGTGACATGCTGCCTTTTGCTTTCACATATGAAATTATTGCTTTTCTGTGTGGCTCCAGTATGGAACCACCACAATGATGGCTGCATTTAGACACAGATCAGAGAGTTTCCACACAACTCACACTAATCAGAGTGGTTAATAAGGTAGTGATGGATGAATCAGGTGCTGATAGCACCTGCACTGTGATTGCAATTTGGTAATTTGGGATTTTACTTGCATAATCACCCCGTGCCAGCCCTGCTGCACTGACACTGATAGAACTTGCAGCAGCCCCAGGAGAAAGCTGATGCAGTTACTGCAGGACAACATTTGTGCTGGGTGAAATGCCTTCCAGACACGCTGAAAACCTCAGAGCACTGAGTCAGGACACAAAAAAGGTGAAACACATTCCTTTGAGGGCTTTCTGCTTTACCCCAGAGTTGGTGTCCTGGATTGCAAGGCAATGTGTGTTCTATTTCCATCTGTCAGAGCTGGGGCAGTTCTCTTCTGTTCATTGGGCAGTTTTCTTTATCTCTTCCACAACCAATCCTCCCTCCAGGAGATCTCTGCTGTCCATGGGCCATTAATTATTAATTATCTTCTGTTCATGGCCAGGGAGTGTCCCTGCATGGCTGATCAAATTCCATCATCCCATTGGGAGATGCTCCGCCCAGGGGAGGAGCCAAGCATTCCTACCTGGATACAATCTGAGCTTTTTGGGACACCAGCACAGCCTTTCCACTGCATTCCCAGAGGAACAGCTGCCTCTTCCACTGGATCCTTTTCTACAGGATCCCTGCTCCAGCAGAACCACACCTGACACTCCAGGAGGACTGCAGCCACAATTCCAGTTGGACTGCCACCAACACCCTGACCCACAGGGTGTCAGGCTGTGTTCTGACTCTGTCAGTGCTGTTTTGTTTACTGCATTGTTTATTTTATCCTTTTATTTTCTTCCCTAATAAAAAGCTGTTATTCCTGCTCCCATATCTTGGCCTGAGAGCCCCTTAATTTCAAAATTAAACTACTTTGGAGGGAGGGGGTTTACATTTTCCATTTCAGGGGAGGCTCCTGCCTTCCTTAGCAGAACCTGTCTTTCCAAACCAAGACAGTTGGTCATGGGGGGCATTTTCATTGCTGATGGAGATGTTGAGTTTGTAGCCTGCTGAAAGCACAGTGGGGGTGGTAGCAAAAGTGGAGTAAAAAAAAAAAATAAAAGATGATGGTCTGGGTTTCTGTAGTGGCAATGAGGATTTTAAGAATGTGAGGAGTTAGAAAAACACTCTGTAAGCATTCAGAGATCTCAATAGCTCTTAGCTCGTAGAGCTGGATAGAGGGAGACAGGGAAAGACAGAGGGTCTGGAAAACAAACACAAAATGTGATTCTGTGCTTGCACTGGTGTAGATGAAAACATGGGAGGAGGGAGAAGATGAGACCAACTTCTTGTTTGGCCGGTGAAGAACAAGGTGAGAACAAGTCAGAGTGTCTCTCTTATACTTGACCTCCCATTTTTGCACAATTTAGGATGTTTTTCTGTGAGGGGAAGGAAAAAATGTCTTTGTACATGTAGAAGGAGTTATAGTGGAGTTTTTTACAAAGAATTTACAAGGCTCACTCAGAAAATACAATTGTGGGCAGTTAACAGGCTGGAAAATTCAAAAGAGCTGCAAAAACATGTTTGATTGTGCGGCAAACAAAAGGATGGAGAATAAAAAGTGATAACAAGCTGCTTCTTTTGGTGCAGTCTGCCTTGAATTGTTGGGTCCCTTATAAGCTATAAATAAACTCCACATCTTGGTAGAGATCATTGTGTGTAACTGAAAACCAAGAGAGATGGTAAAAAATATACATAATTGGAATTACAGCAACAGGAATGGGAGCTGTGATGGTCAGGGCACAGATGGTCTGGAGCACTGTGGCTGTGATTGATGAACATGACCTGCAGAAACTCCAAGGCAGTGCATGGCAGAAGTGCCTGTGAAGTGCCAACATGCTGAATTATGTCCACAAATTCCTTTCAGTTCCTAAACTGGAGTCCATCGGAGTGGAAACTGAGGCACATGTTGCTTTTTCTCAGAATCAAGTCATAGAAGCACAGACTCATAAAATCATAAAGGCTGTAAAAACCTGAAGATCATCAAGACCAGCCTTCAACCCAGCAGAACCACCTTTTTCACCACTTAGCCATATCCTCCAGTGGCATATCCACACCTTTTTCAGCAATTCCAGGGATGGTGACTCCATCAAATCTGTGACTATTTCTTATATTTCCACCACACTTTGTTGCCAATTCTTATGGCAAAGAGAAGAGGAATATTATTAATAGAAAGCCTAAATGCTAAAAATTAAAATTGATATTTATATAGCTTGATGGTTTTTTGGGTTTTTTTTTAGAAGAATGACACTGAAGAAGATTTCTGGATCTCCCAGAGTTGATGAAGTTTCACCCAGCATCTGGCACCCTGAGAACACTTGTGGCATCCTACAGCTTCCAGAGAGGGGTTAATTCCCGTGCTGATTGGTGGCTGTGGCATGGACCAACAGGGGAAATGTCAACACCACTTAACTATTAAACCTTACAAAATTTACATTATTTGGAGGCTGCAGCAGGTGGAAGGAAACCACCAAGATTTCTCACCTCCCTCCTGCTTGCAAAGAACTTCTGTGGATCTGTTATTCCTCCACGGGCACATCATTTAATCTGGCAAAGTGTAATCACACCAATATTAATTATACATAATGATTCAGTCATGCAAAGTGAAACCTGGCCACAAGGGAGATATTAGAGGTGATGTACTTATTTTTGATGTGCATATTAATGTGCTAACTTTAAATCTAAGGAACATTGTTTGACTGGAAAAACACTCATTACTAAAATTAGGCTGAAAGTTATAAGGCAGGATAGATGCTGAATGATCTCCTGTGGCAACAGTGATTTACAAACATCCATTATTAAAACCAGAAAGAGGTTGTGTTTCAATACTTTAATTATTCTGCAGGCAGTATCTGATTCAGTTGTATTAATCTTCTGTTTGCTTGTTTTCTTGACCTGTTGTGAATGGCACAGGAATTTATTAGCATTTGTCATTTACACCCATTTATCAGGGATGTCAAGGTGATAGAGCAACTGAGGTAACAGTGCTGGGAGGGGAAGAGAGAATAATCAGTGTCTACTTCAGCAGAGTGTACTTAAGCAAGTGACAGAACCAAAGCATTCCAAAGTTTTTCAATTGTGTTAAACTTGTCCAAAACTGCAGTATTTCTCACACTTCACTGTGACACCAAGCCAATGACTCTCCTAGCACTGAAACCAGGTTTATGTTAATGAGAAATTAAGCAAAATAAACCATATATTTGTTGACTTCAAGTTATGCAAAGTTCCCCCAAAGACAAATAAGATAAGGGTGTAATCTTAAATATTTTAGGAATCTTGTGGCAGCGTGCTTGGCTTAGTGCAAAGGGATATAACCATGCTCCTTATCTGAGCATCCTTTCCTGGGCAGATTTGAGACAACCCTCATGGCTCTGCTCTCCAGGGAGAGAGCTATGCCTAATCTACTGCAAAATCTGTGCCTTTTGTTAATAATCTAACAGGCTGAGCCAGCTCTGGAACTTGGAGTGCCAGTAATATTCAACCATGGATTTATGGCCATTAGCAGAAGATGAAAGAGTGCCATGTCACAGAGGCCACGGAGTCAGAGGCTGGAGAGTCCTGCAGAGAACAACTGAGGTCTTACCTGAGCACTCCAGTGTCATCCAGTCACCATTAAATAGCCAAATCCATGGGAGCAATTTGCAGAAAAACCCTGCCTAATGATAGCCTCGGGATGGGGCTGAGGATGCAGAAGGTGCGAGGTCACAGATCACTTAGAGAGCCCAATGTCAACACTGACATGCCTTTAAAAAAACCCCATAATTTATTTATTAGACTGACAGAGAAAACCTGTAAGAAAAAGGGCACATGGGCAATGCAGAGCAACAAGATGCCAGCCAGAATAATAGTTATAGCATTTTAATAAGACTTTTGCTCAAAAACTTGAAAGACTGTGAAAGTTCTAAAGATCTAAAGGGCTGCTGGCAAAAGCCACATGCCTGGAAGGTGGGTGCCTGACTTTTAACTCCCTCTGTGTCAGCCAATTCTTCAAGCAGCTCTTGAAAGGGCACAGCAGAAGGAATTCAGTGGAGCGTGCAGTGACCTGTTTGTAGAATCACACAATGACAGAATGGTTTAGGTTGGATGGGAACTTAAATATAATCTCATTCCAACCCCTGCCATGGACAGGGACACCTCCCACTCTCCCAGGCTGCTCCAAGCCCTGTCCAGCCTGGTCTTGGGCACTTCCAGGGATCCAGGGGCAGCCACAGCTTCTTTGGGCACCCTGTGCCAGGGCTCAGCACCCTCCCAGGGAATAAATTCTTCCTGTTATCTAATGTAAACCCATTCTCTTTCAGTGTGAAGCCACTTAAAACACAGGTTGGAGATGCAGAATCTCTCATGAGCTCTTTTAGTAAATCCAGACTTAATTTAAAAATGAGAATTCTCCTGCCCTCTGTGGAGTGGAAGGGGGAGTCAGGGCTCTCGCTGGGCTTCCAGCTGGGAAGACACACAAAAGTCTCCTGTTCCCCATCAGGTGGGACTCATGGAAGGGATACCATCACTCAGGCTTGCTGTGCTCTGTTTTCAAGTCATCCTCTTGACGCTGACGAGCCTGGCAACAATTTTTATTAGCAGCCATGCAGATGAGCTTTGAATTAATCAGGTTCACTTCCCTGAGGAGCTCCAGAGTAAATATTGGAACCAGCATCATGGAGCAGCTGTGCACCAGGACGTGTTATTCACACTGGAATCTGTTTTGGAGAAGTTCACCCGTGTAGAACTTCCAGAAGAGTCCAAAGCAGTGGGATTTGATGGAGCTGCCTGGGCTGCAGCAGCCCTGAGCAGACCCCTGTGGGGTCAATGACTGGTTATGTTAAAAAGCTGGGAGAATGGCAGTGTGCCACAAAGCACTGGGCTGTACTTAGCAGCTCTTTTCTTCTGGAAAATGAGGCTGATTATTCAAATACACTGATAATAAATACCCTTGGATAGCCCTGAAATAGTTTCAATCAACCAGTCCTGTGAAAGCTTTGGGATCCAAAGCTTTTGTCCCCTCCATCAGCCATCCCAATTAGTCACCACAACTGTCCTTCCAGCAGTTAAACTTTCACAACAAAATGGGGAAATAGCCAGGCAACAAAAATGCAGAAAACAGAGCTAAATAAACTTGGAAAGTCATTATGTTAAATTTCAATTAAGCAAAATCATAACAATATTTTAATATGCATTTGGGTAAATTCCAAAAGGGGTAAATAAAGGGTAGAACCTGCAGGAAACCAGCTAGAAATCTGTGTTTCATCATGCCAGAGAAAGCAGGTGGTGCTGAATGCAAGTCCATGCTGGGATTCTTACATATGATGGGATTGGCACTTCCAGGGGGCAGTGCTTGCACCCCAGCTCAGTTTCAGCCTTTCATGTTGGGCAAGAGCCCCCTCACTCCTAAAGGAGAAAAATAAGGAGGGAAAAAAAGCCTCAAACAGGTCAAAGAGCTTAATTCCTTCAGTTCTCCTCTTTTGCAGGGACTTTGAGATGGGCATTGTCTCACCTGGGCTAAGGGCTGAGGAGGACACTGAGCTGGCTGTGTTGGCAGGGTCTGGAAGATGTGGTGGGATTTCAGACTCCATGTCCCCAGAGGTCCCTTCCTTCCTGGAGTCCCTAAGAGACCATCCTGGCCTCCTTCTCCCTTTTCTCCCCCATCACCTTCCACCTCCATCACTGTCTGCACAGTCAGAGTTGCCCAAAATTCAGCCCATCCCCGGTCTGCTGTCACCTGAACATGCAGAAACAGAATCCACCCAGGTTCTTGAGAGGCTGTGCTTCACCTTCTGCCTCCAGCCCCTCTCTCCTTCAGTACAAATGTGGAGAGAGATCGTTTTTCACTTTTTTTTTTTTTTGTTTGAATCTCTGCAAAAGTCTTGTGTTTGCTTTCCCACAAATCAGAATCATTCCCAACCCTAGTTTCAAATAAACATGTCTGATCGTGGGCGAAGTCACACCTTGGGAGTTTTCTCTGTGAAAAAGCAGAAATTTAGGGAAGGACTGAGTAGGTAAAGCAGAACAACAGATAGAAATGGCATTTATGTGTTTTTTAAAGTCACCACTGACTCTTTTGCTCTTTCTTGCTGCCTGTGAGTGAAAATCATCTACAGAATGCCTTAAACTAGTTTGCTTTAGTAATGCTGGTTTTTATTTTTTTATGTTGATCGCAAGGCAAGATTCCTTACCTCATTTAACAGCTGGAGAAGTGAACTGCCCCACTCATGTATTTTATGCCATTGTCAGAGCTGGAAATAGATCTGAGTCTCTTGTGCACTGCTCTGCCCACTCTGCTCCACTGTCTGAGAAAAGAAAAAAAAAACCACTTTAATCCCCCAGACAGCTTTCTAAATAAATTCTCCATAATGCATTGACATAAAAATGATTATTATTTTTTTATGCTGGAAAAGCCCTCCTGGCACTTGGTGATTAACAATGCCATAGTCCCATGTAAAAAACCTTTGCTCCATGCAATGATCTCCACATCCAGCAGAGCTGGAAGTGGCAGCAGAATTTGGGCAAGGCAGCTTGAAAATGAGCTTATTTTTGTACATCTGCACAGAGCCTGTGGGAGATGGCTGCTTACCCAAAGTGGTCACAGGGAACGTTTCACAGACCATAAAATTTGTGAGGGATCATTGCACATCTCCCCCACGAGCTGCTCTGCAACTCAGGCTGAGGAACAGTTCTTGGCGCTGGGATCTTCCCTGCTCTTGGGCTCTGTGGCATGGCAGTCCACTGGCCCAGATGATTGTATTTTTACCCTGCTGCTGACAGATATCTGAGGGGGCCTTTCCTGCTGATTTCACACTTGATAATGCCTGACCAACTCAACTGGCTGTGCAGGAAGCAGCGAGGAAAATCAGCCTGAAATTTTGGCGCGAAAGGTGGGTCTGCCTCACTTCAGAAGGGCTCGGGGCAGTCAAAGCAGAGCATGGGACAACTCAACTGGCTGTGCAGGAAGCAGCGAGGAAAATCAGCCTGAAATTTTGGCGTGAAAGGTGGGTCTGCCTCACTTCAGAGGGGCTCGGGGCAGCCAAAGCAGAGCATGGGGGGATGCCTTAAGGAGCTGGAACAGAGGCTAGAGGGAGTTAAGAGCAATAAAGTGGATATTTAAGGATATTTATTGCAGTGCCTTCAAAGGCCACACCCTGGCACTACCACAGCCACAGTTGTGGCTCTGCCTGGATGGCTCCAAGGTGGAAGTAAAAGAGAGCTTGGTCATGAGATCTCATATTTTTATAAGTTTTAGTTCATTTGCATATTGGAATTAACTGTTCAAGTTATGAAGTTTCATCCTCCTTGCTTGCCCACCCTCCTTTTTTCATGTTGTTTAAGCTTTAGGCCTGAAGTTTGAAGAGCTTGTCTTTGAGTGTCCAGCTGGAACAGGATTGTTTTTCCTTCACCACCCTGTGAAAAGATCCTAGTGACACAATATAAAGCTAAAAGCTTCACACCAAAACAGAACAGAAATACTGAAAACCTAAGGTATCAAGGGCACAGCCCATTCCCATCCTAAACACCCTTGGGTTTCCTTTAAAACTCCAGTTGCCTCCCATTTAATCTGCCTCCAGCTCCAGCACTGTCAATGGTTATAAATAGCTCGAACAAAACGATGCTTTCAACGCTTCCAGTTTTCTGTCAACAGCCTCTTCCAAACGCGACAGGATTTTCTCCCAGCAGAGCCATTGGGTTTATTGGTGTTTGCATTATTCTTCCTCTCTTGGACACGACGAGAAAATAAAGACAATGTGTGGTTTTGCTTTGCCTTTTTGCCTCTCTTGTTTCAGTGGTCTCCAGAGGTGGAAATGAGATGTGTAAAATCCCCAGGACAAGTTCCACTCTCTGCCAGCACCTCATCAATCCTAAATGGCAAATCCTGCCTTTGTCATTTGGGGCTGAGCATGTTTTTACAACAGAGGTTTTGGGGACAAAGCTGGAGTTAATGAATAAAAAACTCCTTTTGGAAGCATTCATTGCCAGCACAGGCTGCAGACAGCCAGGACTTGTTCCAGCCCCCAGGACATGGCTAATCCATGTCTGTGCATCCCTGAACTGGTTCAGGAGTGCCATCCTGCAGAATGATGCCTCCAAACAGCTCCAGGAACAGTTTCTTTCCAGCCCTGGTTCACCAACTTGTACACCGTGGGTGTGATTTCACCCTGTGCTGGTGCTTTTCTAGTTTCAGGGGATGCCATCTGCCAAGGATCATTCCCAAAAGGCAGGACAACAGAAAAGGCAATCCTGTTTGGGGAGAAAAAAAGGTGTGAATGCAACGTGTGCCTTGCAGCTAGAAAACAAGCCCTGAGTCTTTTTATTCCTCACTGTATATGTCAAAAGGTAGAGAATCTATGTGTGAAATCTCTGTTTGTTCCTTGTTTACTACTGAGGCAGCAATTGGCACCTGTGGGCAAGTGGGTGCTTGGCAGTGGCTGGTCACGTTTTGGATGGAAATTTATTGGAATTAATGGCTCTCAGCTCATCCCTTGGCATCTCCAAGCTGGGATGTGCAGGACAGAGCACAGAAAATGTAAAAAGCCTCACAACTGAGTTCTGGAAAAGGGCAGTTACAGCTGCATTTACTATTTTAAGAGCATTGGCTTATTCAGCAATAAATTCACAGGCTGCTTCTGCACCTCAGTTCACCCAGAAGCAGAACAGAGCTGATCCCAGGGTGCAAGGACTGTGCAGGTAGACCAGAACTGTTCTGCTTTGGGAGTTCTCCAAAATGGTATTATTGATTTTCTGCATCGTGTGGCAAATGTTTAGCACACCTCTTGAGCGTTTGAAGTCCTTTCATGTTTGGTGGAAAGTGTGGCTGCAGGAGTCCCATCCACAGCAGAACAGAAAGAAAAAACTACCAGTTTTGGAGATGAAACCTTTTATTTTATCTCCTTGTGTTTTTAGTCTGCCAGACAAGTGGGAGAGAAGTGCTGAGAAAGACAGCAGCATGAATAACAAGGCGAAGATAAAAACCACACTCTTTGCCCACTTGTGCTTTAATTTTTCTTAGCCTTTAGCTCACATTACCCTGTCTGCAGTATTTTGCCATTCTGGGCTGAAAAGGATCAGCAGAAAATAAAAGCTTTTTTTTTTTCCCTTTAGGAGCCATACCGGTCATGGGGTTGGAGAGCATCTTGTTCAGAGGGAAGAGGGACACAAAGAAGGAGCCCAGATATTGTCTGTCTTTTGAGTGCAGAATATCTGAAATGAAACAAGCTGCAGACTCCCCCATCCTCATCACAAAAGCACTGGGGATAATTCCCAACCTATATTTTAATGTAAATTTTATCTTTAATGTGTCATAACATCTTCCCCCTGCTTGATAAATTTGATTAATACTTTAAAAAGGGATAAAATTTTTTAAAGGCTGGCACAGGAAGGCAGCTAACACACAGAGCATGACTGTACAGTCTGATTTCCTCAGGAAAAGAGGCTTAAAAGGAAGAGACCTGCTCAGTGTGCTTTATTCCTCAGTTTCCCTCCTCCACAGGGCTGCTGAAAGTTTTCTATTTTCTAGAGCAGTGAGCAGAAACTCCCATGTCACTACAAACCAATACCATTAAAATGGACTGGATTTTATTTGTTCATTTGGCAGATGAGTGGTATCCTCACTGGAGCTATTCTGCTTCATATGTCTGTGAGATGTTTTTATAATTACTGAACATCTGGCCTGCCACAGGTCTGGGGACTTCACAGAGCCCTGAAAAAATTTTGCCACAGTGTCTGAGGCTCTAAAAAAACCCATTTCAAACATGGCATTCTTCTAACTTTCAGTGTTGTTTGTGAGAATTTGTTTTAAGGCTCTGGTCCTTATAATTTCTGGAGTCATCACAGCAGGTAGATGGATCACTGGTGTGATGAGCTCAGTTTTAGCTGAGATCTGCTCATGTCCTTCTTCCCCTTTCCTCTGCACAAAGTCCTTTACTCCTTGCATGCTGTCAGACATGTGGGAACCTTCAATCCCCTCCAAATATGAACAATTAATCACTATTAGTGGTTAGTTAATGGTGCTTTAGCAATGGTGAGGAACAGACACAGGAGAAGGGGGAACGGCTCCACACCGACACAGATTTTGGAATAGATTTTGGGAAGAAAGTCTTCCCTGTGAGCGTGGTGAGACCCTGGCACAGGTTACAAGACAAGCAGTGGCTGCTGATGCACTGAAAGCACATCAAAAACTGAGTTTCCAAGCAGTTAAATGCAATGAGGTGAAGTTACTCATGCCTTCAAAGCAGTTCCCAGAGCCTCATACAAAGGTGAATAACACCTTAGAAGCTGGAGCTTCTATAGAGGTAACCTGGGAAGTAGAACTCTTAGAAAAGCAAACTGGCTTTGTGCTGCTAGAACTCTTCTTACCTGGATGGAGAGAGAAATCCTCTCATCGTGTTCAGGGCTGGCTGAGGGACCAGAAGGCAGGAATGGGGAGAGGGAAGTTGTTGGACTAAGCTCTTTTCTGACCCAGAGATGGGGCAACTGAGAGGCGTTTTAAAAACTTTTATTCTATTTTCAGTCTCGTGTGAAGGGTGAGACAATACGGATGTTATAATTCACGCCATTATAATCAGAAATTGACTATTTAATTCTATTTTCAGTCTCGCGTGAAGGGTGAGACAATACGGATGTTATAATTCATGCCATTATAATCAGAAATTGACTATTTCTTCATTACAGTACATTATAAGCGTTTCTTGGCTTATCAGCTTTTGCAACACTATGCTGCAAATGCCTGAAAGCCAGTCATCTAAAATTACCCTGTCGCATTCACATTCTCTGAAAATTCCCTTCACCCAGGATTTTTCTCCTGCGAAGCTGAGAAGCCTCAGAGAAAAGGAAAACAATTCTTATCTCATTTGCTTCTCCTGTGTTGTGCTCATGGGGAATGTGTTTGGAGATTGTTCACCCACAGGTGATTGTTTCACTGCATTCTGCTGTGAGTTGTTTTCACTCTTTGGCCAATCAGGGCCAGGCTGTGTCAGACTCTGGAGAGAGTCACGAGTTTTCATTATTATCTTTTTAGCATTGAGTAAGTATCCCTTCTGTATTCTTTAGTATAGTTTAGTATTCTTTAATATAATATAGTATAATAAAGTAATAAATTAGCCTTCTGAGAACATGGAGTCAGATTCATCATTCCTTCCTTTGTTGGGGCACCCTGCAAATACAATATTACCCCTCGTGGGTCTTGTTACAATGCATCTTTCATAGTTCTGTTTCTCTAAAGTATCTAGTCTTATTTGCAAGGCTACTTTTTGAAACTGGTTTCTTGTTCCATTTCTCTCAGAGCAATGTCTGTCCTCTCCCTTGGCATTTCTAAGTCAGCAATTCTTGTCTCAAGGTTTGCATATGCACACTGTGTGAGCCTCATGTCAGGCTCTGAGAATTCTCTACAAATCCATTTTCCCACATTTCCCCTCCTCTCTTGAACAGAAAAAACTGTTTTTTCATGGTCTTGTTCATTGATTGCTGTGTACAGTGAAGTACAAGGCACTAGTACTAATATGGATACCATAATAATTAATGCATATAAACTTATTTTGTAAAGCTCTTTTAGTTAAGGTGCAAAATTCTATCATCTTTCAAATAAGTCAGGTAACTATGATCTATTGTTTGTTTTAATTTGATTTGTTAAATTTCTCAGTTTTTGGCCTTTAGAAGAGAGAGAAAGAGAAACTGAAGATTTGAAGATGTTTGTTTTTTTTTTTTTCTAAGCCATTTTAGGAGAGATTGATAGGGAAATGAGGTGTCACTATCAAACACTGGTGAGCCTCTGAATGCAGCTGGGAGGGCAGGAATGATGGGGCCAGGCAGGCTGGAAGTGGAAGTGGACAGGAAATCTGTCCCCCTGTCCAGGTGGGGTGACAGACCCAGTCCTGGGGATTCCCACACGCCCCAGCCCATGGGCTGGACACTTTACAGTTAGCAAAACTGGCTTTATTTCTAACCAAAATCTAGTTTCCTGCACAGGAAATGAATTAATTTCTGCCCTGCCCCAAAGGGTATTTCCTAGACACAAAGAAATTGTCTTTTTATACACAGTTTTGTTTTGGGTTTGGCTTTTTTTTTTTTTTTTTTTAAGCTGGGCAGACCATTATATCCTCCCTTCAATCTTCTTATTTTTAGACCAAAAAAGCTTTCTTTTCTTTCTCAGCAATTCATTAAAGTCACTTTTTAACACAGCTGCCACTCTTGTTGAACCCTGATGTTCCTCCAATTCATTTCTGACTTGAAGTCTCCTGGCTTGATGTGAGATTTCAGATAAAACGTCACCCATTTCTAAGAAATGGAATTAATTTCTTTTCATGTCTAACTCAAAGAATTTTTTAAAAAGCCCAAGAATGTTTGGTTTTTTTCATTTGTTTTGGCAATAGTGTGTAAAGAAATGGAAAGGAGACATAGAAAAGAAGAATTCTTTTCACAAGTCATCCTGTCACCTGTGGCACCTCTCACTGCAAGATGCTGTGCGTGCTCAATATTTACACAGCTTCAGAAAGAAAGGGTATAGAATTCTGGAAGTAAAAATTAGCTGGAGAAATGTTCACTCAGGGTTATCCAAGTATGACACTTTTCCTGCCTGGGAAAGGTTCACCTTCCTGTCCTTAACCCATTCTCAGGTCCTTTCCTCCACTGACTGAGAAACTGTGATTCCATGTTTTGGAGGTAAATTTAATGGTCCATCAGGGATGGTCCCCTTTTTGAGGGATGCTATCTTGATGCAGAAGGACTCCAGGTATTCCTGTGGTTTATTTGGGCTATTTCCGGGGTAATGAAGCTGAGCTGGGAAGAGGGGTGGAACGAAAAGCAGGATGTATGTCCTGTACCACAGAGTGTCTGCTGCTCTCTGCCCTGTGCCTGCAGCCCAGCTTCTTTTTAATTTAGGAATTCTCTTGCACAGAGGTGAGCAGTGACTATTAGTCCTCAAAAATCCACCCACCACAGGAATTAAGGGGTGATGAATGGTCTCTTATTCCAGCTGCTTTCGGAGGAGCTGGGTGAGGCAGTGTCAGCTGTGGTTCTGCTGGAGCAGGGATCCTGCACAAGGCTGCAGTTTTCCTCTGGAGCTCCAGGGCTGCTGGAGATGGGCCTGCTCTTCCTCTGGGAATGCAGGGCAGGGGAAAGCTGCTCCTCTGGGAATGCAGTGGGCAAAGGCTGCTGTGCTGTTCCAGGCTCAGATTGTATCCAGGTAGGAATGCTTGGCTCCTCCCCTGGGCAGATCATCTCCCAATGGGATGATGGAATTTGATCAGCCATGCAGGGACACTCACTGGCCATGGCCAGAAGATCATTAATAATTAATGGCCATTAACAGCAGAGATCTCCTGGAGGGAGGATTGGTTGTGGAAGAGATAAAGAAAACTGCCCAATGAACAGCAGAGAACTGCCCCAGCTCTGACAGGGAATAAAACACACACATATTTTACAACCCAGGACAGGCAGCACCCTCCACTGCTCCCAGAAAGGCTCAGCTGTTTGGATTTGTCAGTCCAGCATGTGCAGTGTTGTTCTTTTTACTAATTTCTCACTTTTCTGTCCCCAGGTACTTAAAGGCGCTCAAAGAGGGCTGGAAAGTGAATTTTGAAAAAACATGGAATGACAGGACAAGGGGGAATGGCTTCAAGGTAGGAGAGGGAAAATTTAGATTAAGGAAAGAAGTTGTTCCCTGTGAGGGTGGTGAGGCCCTGGCACAGGGTGCCCAGAGCAGCTGTGGCTGCACCTGAATTCCTGGAAGTGCCCAAGGCCAGGCTGGACAGGGCTTGGAGCAGCCTGGGACAGTGGAAGGTGTCCCTGCCCATGGCAGGGGGTGGCACTGGATGATCTTTGAGGTCCCTTCCAACCCACACCATTCCATGATTGTGTGACCTTTGAGGTGGTTCCTCATCTGGGGTCTCTGCTTCTCATGGGGTGCTGTGGCACAGGCAAAGGGCAACAAGCAGCAGGATTTTCCCCATTCTGAGTTTGCAAGGTGCATTTTTTTCCCATACAGCCTCACACCCCAGCTCTCTCTGGTTGTCTCTCCTTTGCAGCTCAAATCAAAGTGGTTCCTGTCTGCCTTTTAGGAATGGGGATTATTTTAATACCTTACAGACACCCCAACTTTACATTAGGTGGCCAAAACTTATGGCAGGTGGCACTGGAGAGAAATTCACTGTTCCAGCAGCAAAATATCTGATGCAGAGGCAACAAGAAAAGCACTTCTTTGTGAAAGGAGAGGATATTTTGGTTACAAGGTAAAGATGAAATAGTAATGGGAAGAGCAAGAAGCAAACACACATTTGATAGCAGGTAGCCCGTGAAAATCAGCACAGGCTGTAAATGAGAGTGAAAGTCTTCCAACAGAAATTGGAATCTGAGTCCCAGACCTGTCATTTCTGCTGGGGATTTTTCACACCACCAAGGGAAGAAGCAAAGTGCTTGGTGTTTCTTACAAAAGGTCACAGAGGGTAAAAGCCAGAGCTTGTCCATTGCTGGCAAGAGATGCAGGAGTGCAGCTGCTCCACGGGGGTTGTGGTGCTGTAGGAAGAAGAAATGCACCATCCCCTGCAATATTCTGCTGTAGGAAGAAGAAATGCACCATCCCCTGCAATATTCTGCTGCAGGAAGAAGAAATGCACCATCCCCTGCAATATTCTGCTGCAGGAAGAAGAAATGCACCATCCCCTGCAATATTCTGCTGAAGTGAAGGTGTTAGAATTAACAGTTCAGCTGAGGCTAATGCTGATTTAGGTAATTCTCTTTCGTAAGTTCTAATTTTTTGTAAGTTCCACTTTCTGTAAGTTCTCAACATTTTTCTTGGTTTGTAGGCACCTCAGAGCTTTCTGCTGAGTCGCAGGTCCCCAAGTAGCAAACTTCAGCTCACTGACAATAGTTTTGATTTCTTAATTACTTTTCACGGGCTGTGAGGCAGTCCAAGGACCACGTTTCCCTCTGGGATTTGTAGACAACAGCCTGAAGGCAGCTGATAAGTTTATTAAAGATTCTGCTTTTACTTTGAAGCCCTGGAGCCTCTATTAATATCCCAACGACACTGGGTATGTGCTCGGGGGGAGGAAATTGTCCCCCCACTGTCATCCACTCCTGAATAAACCCAGTGGGGCTCTGGGGCTGCTCCTGTCCCTGTGGAGGATGGGGCATTGCAGCAGGAGCATCAGCTCATGCTGGTGCACCTGGGCAGTTTTGGGATTACACAACTCCTCAGCCTCATCAGCCTGGCTGGGGACAGAGGAAGCGTGTGATGGTTTACCCCAAACATACAGCAAATTTTGCAGTGTTTAATCCCAACAGGCAGCATCACATTTACCTTAACCTCCAGCTAACAGCAGAGAAAGGACTTCCTCTGCTGATTCTTGAATCCAATCCCGTCATTTGTTTTCTTAAATGAGTACTTTCAACCACGTCACTCCAGCGGGATCACAAGACTTCAGGGATGAAGAGGATATTTGCCACAAAACTCACCTTTAATTCTATAAAAAAAGAAGCCCAACCTTAGTTCTCACTCAAAAAGCTCTCATTCTATCTCCAGACCCTAATTATGCACCTTCAGAGAGTTAATGGGTAGGGTTGGTGTCTTCTCTCTGCTGATGTAAGAACACATTCAGTGCCCTCGTTTTGATCTCCATTTAGATTAAGGAGCACTTTCATACCCAGGGGGTGAATTGTTCACTCCCTGCAATGAAGTGAATCATTTGCTCTGTTGCGTGAGAACTCTCTTCTCTCAGGAGCACCTGATCCTGGCTTTTTATCATCAACATTTCGTGGCTTATGGCATGAACCAGCACAAGCAATGGAGGGTCAAAGTTACAAGGAGCACACGTGGAGGAAGAAAGGGAGAAAATGTCCCTGGCTCTGCTCTCTGTGTCAGATTCTCCAGGGCTTTGCACCTGGAACAAATCCCAATCCTTTCTGCACCACTGCAAACCAGGTGTATTTGTGGGGCTGGTGTTTCTCTTCCCTTTTATGAAGGAGAAGCTGGTCCAGTAAGGGATGCAGCAGCATCCCTGCCTCTGGCACAAGCACAATCAGGAGGGAGATAAAAAACCAAACATGGTGAGCGTGTTTATGATTTCAGAACCAACACCTTTCTGGGGAAGATCTTCCTAGTAGTGCCAAATTTAAAAAAAAAAAAAAAAAAAAGTGTACTTGTGGATTTCTGCCCCAATAAGTTTGATAACAGAGTTTAATAAATGAACAGAACAGGGGCTATGGTTGAAAGGAGGTCAGATTAGCAAGCCCTAAACAAAGAATCTTATTTCCGTAGGCTGCGTCTCGTATGAGATAACATCTTTCCTCAGCCTCAGCTTTTGCTGGATGCTTTAATGAGAAAGATGTTTTCAGGACCTGGAAAAAGGATTATTGGCCATAAACGTGGGGGGTTGTTTGTTTCTTTTTTAGCTGACTTAAAAAACAAGCACAAACCATGTCTTTTCAATGCCCTGTGGCCATTGCCTGCACTTCAACCATCACTTTGCCAAATATATCAGCACCCCACCATCCTGTGGTGGACCCCCAAATAGTTCCCAGCAGTGTGAATCTCCCAGTTTGGACTTTGTCAGGAGGTGGGAGAAGGAAAACAACTTCCCATCCTTGTGCTAGTTCAGACTGAGCTCATTAGGAAGCCTTTTGCCCAAGAAGCAGGATGCTGTCGCTTTCTCTCATCCATTCCCCCCTGTGCAGGTTGAAAGCACAAGCCTTTGTCTAACATGGAAATGGATTCAGGAAAATGTGTTGCTGAGAGCAATTTTGCAGTGCTGGAGGGGAATGTCAGTAAGAGATCAGCTCTTTTCTGTCTATATATTCTATTATTCAGCATCACAGGCTTGATTTTTCTACAGCACTCAGCCAAACGCTCACCTGCTCGTCACCGACCATCAAAGTAAGCTTTTCAGAAGAGTTCATCTGCTATTTAGAGTCTGAAATAAATTTTAGGAAAAAAAAAACCAAACCCTCTTTGCCTCCTTACTTCTAAGCCAAATCCTTTGTAAGGCAGCATTAGTGCTGAGTGGGAGGCAAGGAGAGTTTTTTGGAAGCCAAGGTGGGATATTTTTGGGTGCAGAGCAGGAAATGTGCAGGGATGGTTTTCCACAAGGTGCCTCAGCCACTCCCTTGCAGGAAGAGCGGCAGAACTTCTATTCCACCACCCCTCTTCTTTTTCCTCCAGGAATTACCACATCCCTGCGTGTTTGGGGGGACAGATGTGGGGAAAGATGGGTTTCGCTCAGGGTGAGACAATCCCAGGTAGTGTAGGAGTTCTGAGGACTCCATAACCCAAAACCTCCCTCTGTCACCTCAGAATAAATTCCCACTTGTGAGTTTTCCAGCTGAAAAGGAAAACCAGTCTATTAGTGACAAAGCAGGAGCACAAGTGCTTGCTTTTCAAGGGAGTTGAAACAGTGGAAAGCACTGCTGAGGCATTGATAAGCCCACGTCTGTTTACACTTAACAGGTCCCAGAACATATAACAGCATCATTAATGGGTAAAAAATAGAAACCAAAACCCCGCCAAGCCCCAAATCTTACTGGAATTACAGGCAGAACAGTGAACCGCTTCAGCACTGCTTTGTCCACACAGTGTCCTCCCACCGGCTGAGGAGGAAATGCACAATTTCTTTTAGGTTTTCCAAGAAATATGTAGCAATTCCCAGAATCAGGACAGGGTTATGTTTTCTGGGGTCATTTTGGTGGTTTTTTTTTGCTGTACCTGGGATGAAATATCACCAGAGGTAACCTTCCCCCTTGCATCTGCTGGTCTTTAATACACACAAGAATGTCAACAGACTGGTGAAAGAAATCCCTAATCATGCTTGGTGATCTGAATTTGGCCTGGATCCTTTGAACTCTGAGCATTAAACTTCAAGGCAGTTTTATTATTCAAAGGGAAGTTCTTGTGTATGAACTGAAATTGTTGTGGTTTTCCTTGCTCTGCCACCGCTGTGTTTTCTCTCATTCAAAATAAAAATGAGGCATTGAGTATCATCCTGAGGTTGTTTTGGGGTTGATACATACTTTGAACTGTTCTGTATCAGAACACTGGTTTAAATATCAGTGAATAATTTTTGTGTGGTGGCTTCAATACCCTTTTGTGTCCACAGAAACTGTTCCAGGTACTCCCAGGAGCCTTTATTCAGGTTCATCTCATTGCAATTCCTTGGTTTTCTGGCTTGACAATCAAACTATATCTCCTGTGATACCCTCTGAAGTCACAGGGCAAAAATTCTTTTGGAAGGGTTGGGTGGAGAAACACAGGGAAAACTTCTTGTTTTGGAAAGCAGAGGGCCACCAGAAATCATTGACTATGGAGAAAAATATTCATCAGAGGTGTTCAAATCCAGACTTGGGTGCATTTGCCAAATGTTCAAAACCAAAAAGTTATTTCCTTTTAAAACTTGTCAGGCTTTTCTACATGGGATACTCTGTGTGTGATTATTGGGAGTTGGTTCAGCCTTGAGCTGAAATCAAGCTGGCATTTGCCTAACCGTGCATCTAATCACAAACCCATTTCACTCCTGTCTCCTGAAAGGCATTTTCCATGTGCTGCTTCCCTTTTCCTGAGCCAGAGGGGTTCCTGTTGCAATCCTTTCCTGAAATGGGGGCTGCAGAGATCCCTGCTCATCCGAGTGGATTCCTGATAAAGGCAGCTAAAATTCTTTGTGCAAAAACACCCTGTGCCACCTCTTGCTTTGGTTTTCATTTCAAGTGTTTTCCTGGTCACCTCTTCCATTTGTGCTGTCCCAGAACTTTATAAATTAAATGTTTTATGTATTCCGTGTAAGACTGGGGCTGGTTTGGTTTTCAACAGAGAAAAGAAAAAGCACAAACAACTTACTAATTAAATCCTGAAGCCATCTGGATTTAAAGGCAAGGGCCAGGCTAACTTTAATACCTGCAGTGCTGTCCCGTGGGGACAAGGAGTAGCTTTGATTTCCCCTCCACCCTTCCGAGGCCAGTCTGGAAACTCACCCTGAATCCTGGGGACATGGAAAACGAGGGAGGATGGGAAGAACAGCCTTCCCACAAAGCCAGTCCTCTGCTCAGCCACACTCACTCTGCCATCCAGCACAGCTCCCGTGAGCTGTGATCCATCCCACAATGAGGTGGGAGGTAATTAGCAGAGGTAATTAGCACAGGTCATCCTCTGGCCAGGCTGCACAAACTCTGATCCCCTGCAAGGGAGTGGGAAGGATGGGTTCAAAATCTCAGCAATCATTGCAAATTCCCAGGGAGAGCACTCAAGGCTGAAGGGATGATGTGAAGTTTTAATCTATGCTTCACCAGCTGGTCAGGATTTGGGGTGTTTTTGGTGGTTTCCTGGGGAGAAATAGGGATTATTCTACCCAAACCATTCTGTGATGAACTATCCACAACATAATTTGCTTCTGACAAAAATGACTGCAAAAAAAACCAGCACAAAAGTAGGATTTTCTGCCTTAGTTTATGAATTACCTGCAGTGAGAAATACTTCTTCCCCTGATTTTAAGTATCAATTTTATTTTCACTAACATTTTGTATACACGCCTGCATAGCACATATATTCTGCCTAGCACAGTTTTATTGTATTGTTATTTTATTTACTTCCTGCCTTGTGGGATGTGTTGATAGGTAAACCTCTTATTTCTTCGTGCAAATGCCTGATCTCTTTGATGGATATTTCTTGAACTCTCTTTGTTTGCAAACAGTGCCTGGGATTCAAAAAACATAACCAACCAAGCCAATAGAACTGCAAAGAGCCTCACACCATTGTCAGTCCCACATCCCATACAGGGAGTTGGCATTAGTTTGTTTTCAGTTGTGGGGTTTTTTTGTAAGTTTGCTTTTTCAGGACCTGCAGGCAGAGAAGATGTCAGTGCATTGTGCAGATAAACAAGTGATGGCAATGTGAAAATGCTGCCACTTGGGAATGGATGTGGATACATGTGGAGGTAATCAGGAATCACTTTTAATCACACACTGCTTAATTTTGTGCTAATTTTCAAATTTATACAAGCCATTAGTTACTGGGGAGCCAGGTGGATCTTGTCTGTGTTGGTTTCCTGTTCCTCTCTTTGACCTGTGCTAAATCTTCTCTGTGTGGTCTGTGCTAAATTCTCTTGGTCATTTTGCAAATGGAGCATTTTATTGGAGTTTTGCTGCTTCTTTTGCTTTTGTGTCACTGGTGAATTCTGGAGTGCTTGATCTTCACCAGAAAATAAAAATCATGAAAAAGCAGGGCTGAAAACCTGTTGGTGTTTGGGGTGTGCTTGGTCAGGAAGCACCCCCGATCCTGGGGGTGGGATTACTGGTTCTCTAATTACTGTAATTACTGGTTTAGTAATCCCTAATTACTGGTTCTGTCCTGGACTGGGCTCTGTGTTGGAGAGCCACTGTTTTAACACCAATGAATCAATTTCTGGTGTAATTAGAGCAGTTCTGCTGCAACAAAAAAGGACTTGCAGGGCCACAGAACATCACTGAAATAGCTCTGAGCAAGTGATGGTCTCTTTCTTCCATCCAGCCCTGAGGACACCCCTGTTTGTGGTGATCATTCAGCTCTGGCACACAGAAATGAGCTGGCAGAAAAGCATTTTGGCAACCATTCTTGGTTGCCAGAGAACAACCTGCTCCCTGAGCACTGGTGAGGCAGGACAGGTATTCCTGCATGGAGCTTGATTTTGGTGCCTCAGGTTTTGGCTTTTCTATTTTTCACATTCTGTGCTGCTTTAGTGTGTGGGTCTGAGCTTCATATTATGGGATGGTGAGCTCTCTGCACAGAGCAGGGAGACAAAACAATTCCTGCTCCAGCTGGGCACCAAGGACAAATGATCAGCCCAAGAGCACAAACACCGTGGGCTGGAGAGAGAAAAACAAGCAGGATGGGATGGCATGGGCTAAAGCTGGAACTGGACAATGAACTGCAATGTGCACATGGAGCAGAGCTGATCCCAGGGAGAGACTCGGTGAGCGCTCGTGCATTTTGGAATCATTTTGGTTCACCTTGGGTGCAGCCCTGGCTGGGCTCTTGTGCTGCCCAAGGTGGATCCATTGAGGCCTTTTAATAAATCCCTGCTTTATTATTTAAGTCTGTCTAGTCTCAGTTCTAAGTCAGCCTTCACAAGGCATCAATTTCTCCACGTGTGATAGACCCTGAGGGAGTGTGCCTTTGATTTTTTCAGCCCTGATTGCACAGAGGAGGCTGCTTAAGGAGCAATTTCCTATTCAAAGTGGGAAGCAGGATGGAATCTGGCCATTTAGCCTTTTCTTCTATGAGGGAAAAAGTGCAATTTTGAGCACATTAAGCAGTGTCACTGAATTACAGAGCAGGGAGTCATAAAAAGATATGGAAAAGTTCTCCCCGCCTGTTTAGGTGGGCAGGTCTGCTCTTCACAGCCTCGTGGAGCTGTAAAAGGTTAGCATTTAGTTTATTTTTGCACCGTGGGCATGCAAGGCAAGGTTTTGTGGTTTTCTGGTCCTTTTCTATGGAAATGTGGAGTTCCAGCAGATGACACAGGATCCCAGGATGAGCAGCAGGGGAAGCAGATCCTGCAGAGGGTGAGGAAAAAGGAGCAAAGGCCTCTTTGCTTCCATGTGTCAAAAGAGAAAGAGTGAGGACATAGAGCAGTTGGGCAGCCAAGAGAGGTAAAAAAGGTGATTACACACAATTTGTCCACACTTTGGGAATTATAATGGTTAAAAGTCTCAGCAAAGGCCAATATGAACGTGGGGAGGGAACAGGATGATGAAAGGGAATAAGAAAGAGAGGCAAAGCTCAGGGGTTTTATTGATCACCAAGGAAGAAATGTCAATTATATCCATCCCAGGGATGTGGAAGGATTCCCAAAGGGAACTGGAAATGGAAAAGTACCATGAACCCAAACCTGACTTGTGTAGGGAGATGTGGCAGGACATGGGACCTTCATGTGGTGCTGCTTGTATTGCCCTGCTGTGCTCTGAATATCAAGACCCTGGGATATCCAGAGACAAAGAAAAATGATGAATGCCAGTGGCTTACCTTTGCTGGTGTGGGCTGGGAAAGCAGAAGATTAGGGAAACCATCTGTGCTCAGTTGATGACTGAGTTTGTAACTGAATCTTTAATTTACAAGCCAGTTTATTGACCAAAAGAGCTGATTTTTTAAAGTTTCATAGAGAAAATCAGAAAGTCTTGCATAAACCTAGTGCTGCATCTCCACTAATAAACTAAACATGATATTATTGACCAAACAGTCTAATTTTTAATGTTTCCCCACACATCTTCAGTCTGTGGAAGACTAAGAGTCTTTGATACCAGGGAAAGCATAAACTTAAACTGTTTTGGGGCAGGAGGCTCTCAGACTAGTCTGGCTTTATTTTTCATTATAAAAGGTGAAGTATCAAGGTCTCTGCAAATGTCTCATGGTTACTTAGCTACTCTGGTGGGATGCTGCTGGAAGCTGCTGTGTGAAATCTAAAACACAGTCAGAAAAGACTGATTATCCCAGGAAGCTGCTGGGCTTGGAATTCCCTTCCCTTCCCTTCCCTTCCCTTCCCTTCCCTTCCCTTCCCTTCCCTCTTCCTTTCCTTCCTCTTTACAGATTACATTCAAAACCCTAAAAGGATTTTTAATAAAGATTTAAAAATAAGTACAAAAAGCTCCAACCCAACCTATCAAGGATATGAGACCCTGCTTTCCTAAGCTAAAAAATGCTCAAGGATGATGTAGCTGAGTTTTCCAAGAGTTGTCCTTAGGCCATTCCTCCTGCCCTTCCCTGCAGATTTCTTGTTGCATTTAGATGACACAAAAACTCAAAATACAAAATTGTCGCTTTAATGGTGTCTGACCATTTCATGTTCCTTCTTAAAAGGAGGACATTCCTTCAAGTGGAATGTTCAGCAAGAGCACCCAAAATAGGACCTTTAATTCCCTGTCCAGCCTTGGCTTCGAGCTTCGGACTCCTCCCAGGCATATTTCATGTGAGGCTCCAGACAGTCTCACTCCAGTAACTGGACACTTGATGGCTTGGCTGGGCTGCCTATCCCAGGCTTGTTTGGAAAGACAACAGGTAGAGAGACAGGCTGAGGGCTGCAGTCCAGGGTCCCTTCCAAAATTCCAGGGAGCTGCTCCCTCAGCCAGCGCGTGGCCCGGTGACGTTAATGACTTGTGTGATATGAAACAAAATGAAAACTGGTTTTGTTTAGGCACTGGTTTCAAGGGATGAGATCATGGGGTGACTGAACACACCAAGTGTGACTCAGCAGGGTCTCACACAGCAATGACCACATAGCTGAGCTCCCAGCTCACATCTGCTGGAATAAATCCCCATTCCAGGGCCAGCTCGCTGGGCACAACAGTTCCCTGACCCTGTTTATGAACCCATCTTTGTTGGATGCAATTTTTGCCAGTTCCCTCAGAGGCTGGGTAAATTATTCTTGCAATTTCTTCTGTCTGAAGCCATGGGAAAAATTCTCCTGGAGAGATGGGAGCACTAGGCACAGAGGAAAGAGCTGCACAGGAGCTGAAGAATGATGAAACCTGAGGAAAGGACAGAAGTGGAGAACTTCTGCAGAAAAAAGGTCATGGGATATCCTGAGCTGGAAGGGACCCACAAGGATCATCAAGTCCAGCTCCTGGTCCTGCACACACATCCCAGCAATCCCACTCTGTGCATCCCTGGGAGCATTGTCCAAACTCTCCTGGAGCTCTGGCAGCCTCGGGGCTGTGCCCATTCCCTGGGGAGCCTGGGCAGTGCCCAGCACCCTCTGGGGGAAGAACCTTTCCCTGATATCCAACAAAAATCCCCCTGACATGGTATTGTTGTAGTTTTGGGTGCTACAATATAAGAAAGATTGGTAACACCTGAAAATATGCACAAACCTGGATAATTTCTGAGGAGAAGCGGAGGAATGAACATGGCACTGAGGGAAATCTGTACCTGCAGCTGGTCTCTCTTTAGGGGCTACAGAAGTCATCCCACTTCTGTGGGTGATGGGAGAGGAGAACTGTGCCTTCCCAAGGATCTCACAGACCTTCAGAAGAAGTCCTTAGCCACTTATTCCAGCCTTGGTTTCCTGGATGTCAGGAAATGCCTGTTGGATTACGGAGATGACAGATGACATTGCCAGATGATTCTGTGCAGGGGAGGTTACAAGGAAGAGATGGCTGAGCATAAATGTACTGAAACGTGTCCTAGGACTCCCTCTGAGCAGAGAAAAACAAGGTGTTGATTGAACAAGGACCTGGAAGTAAAAGGGTTATTCAGGAGGGACACAACAGGCTACAGCCACTTGGGATGGCAGGAATGAGTTGTCTGACATAAATCAGGTGCAGGAGTGCAGCCAGCCCCTTTTATTTTCTGAAGGACAATATTTTATCTATTTTATCTTATTAGATTAGGAGCAGGCTTTCCTTGCCTCCATAGACACCAAGGCCCCAGTCTCTGTGGGATTTCAGAGCAGTGCTGCACTCTCTAAACAAACCTTATCTCTCATCATGAAGGAAGACACCATTTGGAAATTTCCACCTGTTATTGTCTCTGCTGCTCCTTTCTGTATATTTTGTCTCCAGCGAGCGATCAGAGCATCCTGACAGCATTTGAGATGCAAGCTATGAAAAAAAAAAAAAAAAAAAAAAAAAAAGTGCCTTGGGATTTCAATCTTCCTTGGGACATTTGCTTGCAAACATCTGCCTGTTTGTGCAATCTGGCTTCTTGCAGCAGCAAACTCTTTCAGAAGCATTTTGAGAACTCTGGGACAAGCCTGACTCTCTGGCAGTGGTGCTGTGCCTGTCCCCAGAGCAGGGGGAGGGATGGGAAAGGGGGGTAGCTCTGGCAGATGCAGGGAAGTGGCTCTGACCTTCCTGTCATTTCAGGGGAGGATATTAGCAGAGGGTTTCCCTTGGGCTTCATCCACACCATCCCTGCTCTCCGTACTGACAACAGCATAAACAACAACCACTGTAAATCAGAAAACTCATGGCTACAGCCTCCAAGGAGACAAGGCAATGAAAGCACCTTGCAGGTTGTTGTGGGCAGAAAATCAGAGATTCATGGAATCATGGAATGGTTTGGGCTGGAAGGGACCTCAGAGCCCATCTCATTCCAACCCCCTGCCATGGGCAGGGACACCTTCCACCATCCCAGAGTGCTCCAAACCCCAGTGTCCAACCTGGCCTTGGACATTTCCAAGGATCCAGGGGCAGCCACAGCTTCCCTGGGCACCCTGTGACAGGCATTCCCACTCTCACAAGGAAGAATTCCTTCCTAATATTCCATCTGAATCTACTCTCTTTCAGTTTGAGGGCAGCTGAAGCATGGCACGACTGGCCAAGAGCAGGGCTGCCTCCTTCTCCCACTGCAGCTCAGCTCACCTTCAGCAGACCTCCTTGGTGTCTTCAGCCACTCGCTGCTGAAGCTTCCCTGAGCTACACAGAATCATTATTCTCATTTTCCATTATCCTCATTTTCTATTATTCCCATTTCACAGATATGGCACCAAGGAGAGGTTACAGGGTGTGATCCTCTCCCTTAACTTTCAGAAATCTAAAATGAGATGTTTTGCCCTAAGCCCGTTACTGTGACCTTCCATTAGAGGGAAAAGGGAGAAGCTGGTGCCTCCAGGGGAGAATTCTCCTGCTACACTGATGAAAACTCAGTTTAGGAGGAGATGCATCACTCTCTATTGTGTCTGATAGCTTTTCATGGATGCTAAAGCAATCCAAGGGTGACTAACTCACATATTCTCACCAGACTCACCTGCTGAGTCTGGAACAGACCTAAGTACCCCCAGTCCCACATCCTTATTTTCCAGGATTACTCAGCTTTGTCTCAGCACTCAGCTGTACATTGAGGATTTGAGACAGGCATTTAGGCTCTGCTCCCAGCTGACTCAAGCCCAGGGCTGTCTTTTATCTCATTAAAAGCAACTAAATTGAATGCAATGCTGGGAATATGGAGAACAAGGATCTGTGTGGTCTCCAGTGTCGTGTCAAACTGCTACAAACAACCTATTCCAACAGAAATTCCTGCTACCCCACGGCTGAGCAGCTCTGCTTTCTGTCAGTTCAGCACTGCTCTGGTGCTGGTCCCTGCTGGGGTTATCCTGCTTTCCTTTGTGATCTGACACAGCCTCCCATGGCAAACTAAAACCTAGCAACTGGTGGCTTTGACAAAATACTCACTTGGCTCACTGCAGGGAAGCATGGGTTTACTCACTGTGGAAGGAGAGGCAAGGAATGTTTCTCTTTCAATGTTTTCTGAATTCTGCTTGCTGGGAAGCTCTTCCTCCTCCCCTCAGGACAGAGCTGTGCCTGTTCCAGGATCCCCTGAACACCCTGTAACCTAGGGAGTGCCTTCTTACAAGAGCATTAAAAAGGGCTCTGAAAAAACCCCAGCCAGGCAGGTGCAGCAAAATGAGAGACAGATTCTCTCTGATTTGGTCATAAAATCACAGCCAGCTCCTAATTTAGCCTCATGTTTATGACCTGCCTCCCGCTTCTGCTCTGTCTTCCTGAAGTTACTCTTGATTCTCACCAGATCTTTCTCCACTAACTTGGGCTTCACTCCAGAAAGCTTTGGTTACCTCTGTGTCCAAACACAGGGGTGGAAGGTATCTGTACTGCTGAGTGTGTTTGCCCTGGACCATTTGAGAAAAAAAAAAAAAAAAAGAAAAAGATGTAATTTAATACTTGACATGAGCTCCTTCCATTCAGAGCAGCTCAAGAGGGTGAATGAAGACTCAGAGACCACACAGCTGAATGGGCAAGAGTTGCACGAGCCAAAAATGACAAATCATGTGAAAATCTCAATAACTAAGAGCTGTTTCTCCTCAGCAGTTCTCCCTCCCTCCATATTCATGTAACTGAGATTTACTGGGAGTCACTGCCCAGAGGAACTCAAGGACAATTTAACAGCACAGGACAATGCCCTTGGAGGATGGGTCAGCTCTGGGACACCAGCAAGCCCAGCAGGAACATTTTTATTTGTTGGGAAAAGCTCAGTGACAAAGGGTGGAAGTGAAAAAAGTTCACAAGTCCAAGCATGGGTGACTGATGCCCTGGCTGAGTGGCTCAGCAGTGAGTCTGGAAAAGTGAATTGATATGAAATTTTTCCCATTTTTTTCCCAGCTGGAGGAGTGTTTTATACCCCTGCCCTACTTTTATATCCCCAGCTTATGCCTTGTATTTTCATTTTTTGAATGACACTGCTGAAAACATCAAAACACAGATTAATCTGGTGACCCTTGAAATAAAATTTTTGATTGTTAGAAGACCCCTTCTGAGATGAAATTTCACTTTCATCCAGGTTTCCCTTTTTATGCTGATCAGTTTTATACTTCTTATCATTCAACATCATGGTTTGGTTTTTTTTTTAGTTTGTCACATATTTGGGAATAAAAGGAATGTTTCTCATTTACATATCTGAGTTGTCACAAACCAAGTTCAAGAGGACTCATTAATGATCCTGATCATTAATCTTTTTAACAGGTGTGGACAAAACGCACATTTCCAGTAGATGGAGAACAATTTTACTCTTTGCTTTCTTTGATAAATGGCAGAAAACATCTGGCTGACATCAGAGCATGCAAACCCTGCTTTTACACAAGCATCTGGCAAGGTGCACTTATTACAGAGTCTCACTTGATTAGCAGTAATTAAATCTGAGTGCAGATCTCAGTGTTTATATGCCGACACCAGCTTGGAATGAAAATCAAAACCAGAGATTATTCCTGTTGTATCTGGCTGGTGGAACTGTTCCCATCAGCTGGGGGTGAGTTGTCCACTCTGACAAGAGAAGCTCAGGTTGATGAATTGAGGTCCCCAGGGCAAGGAGCATCAATCCTGGAGGAAATCATCAAATCATGATGGTTGTTCTGCTGAGATGCTGCGTGTCCAATCTTTGCTTTCTGAAAAGGTAAACTGAATGTTATTTATTTATAGCACAGTCCTTCCTGATAAATTTTTCTGGAGGCTTGCAGGATGAGAGCTTGACACAGTTTGAGTCATTGTCTGGTGGTGTTGTGCCATTGGTATGGATTCAGAAATGAGTTTGAGTGTGTGAGACTGGAGACCTCCCCAGAAATTGAATAAACCAATTTCCCACTCCCACCTTTTCTCCTAACAGCCCCCTAAAGAGAGCAAAACTCAGAGTGAGAGTTCTGTGTTGGGTGACTCAGGGGGGTTGTGGAAAAAAGGGGAAAACAGAGTTTTCTTTTTCCTGCTCCACGAAGAGCTCTCAGTAGCCTCTTGCCCTCCTTGACACGAAGGTTTACCCTGTCTCCCTTTACTACTGGCTCTTCTTGCTCTGTGCTGCTTTATGCTCTTTTTTATGCCAAAACAAAACCAAAGTCAACTTTGTCCACACACAAATGGTAGTTTTTGTTTAGTGTGCAGCAAGACTTTGCATGTAAAAGGAATTACAGTCTGGAACTTGGTTTGTTGCTGTTTGTTGGTGTTTTTTTTCTAACAGGATGACGTTTTCTGCTCAGTCTGGATACTAATATGTCAGTTCTCTTTCAGAGGATCCATCACAGATTTTATGGTGTGGATGCTTTCTCTGACACGAAAATTAATGTTGTGCTGATAATGGAAAGCTTCAAAATTAACAAGGTTTTTGAAATGCCTTCACGGGCCTTTTCAGAGAACACTCAGGTTGGAAAATCCCTAAGATCATTAAATCCAGCCATTAACTCAGCTACTAAAGCCACCGTGTCCCCAGGTGCCACATGTATAAAGCCTTTAAACCTTTCCAGAGATGGGGACTCCACTACTGCCCTGGATATCTGTGCCAGGGCTGGACAACCCTTTTGGTTCATTTGGGTCCCAAAGTTTCAGTTCTCTTGTGTCATTCCTCCATCTCCTTGGGGGCAGTAGCCAGTTTGGGAGGGTCCCTAGTGTGTCTGATTGGAGGATGGGGTGTGCTTGCAATTTGCAACCCACTTGGGCTAAAACCTTGTCTCTCTTCAAAAGTTTGTGCTTTGGCTTTTTTTTTCGTAATATTTAATATTATTTAATATTTTACAGGGTGGCACCAGACCTACACAGAGCTGGAGATCTTGTTTTGTTTTGTGCCATCTCAATACCTGTTGGTTGCTTCATGCTTGGTTCATAATCAGACCAGTTTCCTTTGGTCCAGGGAAGAGGAGTAAAGGGCTGCAGGTGTTGATTCAGAGCTGACAAATCCTTTCAAATTCCTCATTTTGAGAAGTAAATTTCTTCCTCAAACAACATAGAAGCTACTACCTGTATCTGTTAAGTGCCTAGAGCAGGCTCTGTAGAATATCCCCAAGAAGGGATTTCCTTTACCTGAAAGAAATTTCCTGGAAAAATTAAGCTTTCCTAAAGCACTATTTCACTAAAATCCACTTTTCCACTCTGGAAACCCCTGTGGCAGGAGCAATGATGCAATGTGTTGGAGGCAGGAATCTGGCTGCTTCAGAACCAGGTTGTTCATTTGTTCAGCGTGTGTTTCAGGGCAGCCTAAGGGAGAAATTCTCAAACACACTCCAGCTTCCCTCTCTCACAGAAATTTTGTCTGAAAAAAGGCAGAGCCTCTGGCTTTGTGCCACTTTTTCCCAACCCTTTGGATATGTGAACACTGAGGTGTGCACTGGTACTGTAAGAACAAGGACTGGCAACATGACCACCTGATTTACTGACCTTTGAGAGGCTACACTGACCTCAGATGCTGCTTGGCTGTGCAGCAGAGTCTCACCTGCCTGGCACATGTGGCCCCTGGATTATACAGGTTGTACTGAACAGAGTACAAAGGACTGCACGAAGGCAGAGGATGGGATCTGTGCTGATCCAGCCAAGGAGACGCAGCCAAGGCTGCTGACGTCGGGATGGAGCGCTATCAGCCTGCACCAGCTGAGCCTCTGGGCCTTGTGATTTCCAGCCCTCCTCAGCTTGGCAGCTGTAAAAATTGCCTTAGTGGAGTTAGAGGCATCTGGCTTATGAATTTCAGCTGACTAACAATGGGCAGGGATCTTTCCCACACCCACCAGAGAGGTCTGTGCAGCACAGCTGGAAACCACTGGTGAGTCCAGACCAGTGGTTCTCTGCTTTCACTGACACACCAACCCAAACACATGGAAGGCTTCCAATTTCTCTTGGAGTAAACAAAGGGAAGCACAAAACCCCATTATTTCCTATAGCTCTTTGTTCACGGAGTATTTTTAGTCCAGCTGACGATCTTTTTGCGTATCCAAAGTGTCTAATTAAATACATTCATCAAAATGAAGACCCACAAGGAAATTTTTGTGAGCATTACTCCATCCAGCAGGTCATTCCCTTGCAATGCCAATTTCACATGTCATTCTGGGAATCCAGGCACGGGTTTATTATCTTATTTCACTATCAGAGTTCAATAATTTATAACAAAAATCATCACATCCATCTGTCAGTTCTGGGAAAAAAACCCTCTTCCCATCTATAGTTACCACCACTCTTTAAAACCAGGGAAGTGTGCAGAAATAGAGAGAGGAGACAAAATATCTGTTTTGACAATAAATCCCATCCTTTTAAGATGCACTTATGATGCATGATGTGCTTGTTAGGCCACTTCCAGATTATTTCAACCCCAAATCCAGTTTGTTCCTTCTGCAGGCTCCTATCAGTTTGCTGAAGAGAAACAGAGCAGGAATATCTGGAGGAACATCAGGAAAAGCAGCTGAACAGTGGGCTAAAATAAGCTTAATTTTCCACAGTAAATCCACACCTATGGGTTTACAGAGAGGTAAAAGGCAGACACCATGTGCTGACCACAACCACAGATGAAGTCTGTGCTACAGCTTGTAATGCCCCCCTTCCCAAACTGCTGTTTCTCCATCTATACAATGAATTTATCACATTCCTTCTTGAAAATTCGTTGGCTCACATGTGGCAAGTGCTATGTCAGACACACAGGGAGTTTTCACTGTGCCTTGACTTCATCAAATTCCAGAGTGAAGGGCAAGAGCACCTCTGTTAGGCAGTAGAGTTGTCCATATGTCAGTGGCAGTGCTGCTGCAGATTCAAGGTTGGACAGAAACACTGGATAAAACAAGAGGGCTGTGTCCAAAGGGCTCAAATTCCATCTCTAGGCTTTCTTCTTTCTGGGCTCTTCACCAAAGAGGCTTGGGCCTTCAAAATCCAAAAATAACCCATGACATCACTGGAATTTTAAAAGTCTTCTTGTTTTCTTTTGGAATGACTTGCAAATTCACTTTTAAAGCTCTCCTTCATGGAGACCCATCTCATTCCTTGAGACTGTGCTGCTTCTGAAGCAGTGGTGTATGAACAGTGGCAGGGGAGGAAAGGAAAGGCTTCCACCCCACTGTAACTGTGGAGCAATCCAGACTAAAGAAACCTGGTTTTTTATGCCTTTTTTTTTCCCCTGTGGAAGCCAAAAATCCAGGCAACAGCACTCACATTCATTAATTGGAGTGAAAGCACAAGATATACTCTCTCCCAAGGTTAACCTCCAGGCTGCTTGGAGTTCTGAAATTGCAGCTTGGCACAGGTCCAGCTCTAAGTAACAGCTCATCCCTCCAGCTTGTTTCCAAAAAAACCCCAATAAAACATAAACAAACCAAACAAGAAAGCTCCACCCATCCTCTGTAATTCCAGGCATCGAAATGTTCAGGGCTGGTTGCTCCAGAATTTCCAAGAGATACAAGAACGCAGTGGATACAAGCAGAGGGAACATGGATTCTCTTTGATCTTCCCTGTTTCCCTGTAAATTTGTATTGAATATTGGAAGGTATAATGGTCTCTGTCCTTTGTGCCTCATGTGGAGTTCAGTAGGTGAATAATAAAAACAGCATAAAGCCCAGCTTGAGGAAAATGTTCATTTTCAGCTCAGAAAACTGGTATCTCCTAGAAGATGTCTGGAAAGAATCGAGGCCATTTGTCCTTCTACATGTTGGAGTACCTCATCATAAAATTAAAATTCCCTTGAGCTCCCCATTTCCTTGGATCTATCAGAGCTCCAGACCATCAGCTGGGATCAGGAGTTTGGGCTACTTTGAAGGACCCCAAAGGATTTTGTAAGCTGCAAACGATGCAGAAATGCAGCGGCCCCAGGGTTAGGAACTCCAGGCAATAAAACAACAAAGCCCCTCAATCCAGTTAAATCCTAAAATCTAGACAGAAGAACAAAAATATCACACAGTCCAGTGAGTTTTATTTTCATTTTGGAGAAAAGTTGCTAGCAGAGGTGGATGTTCACTGGGCGTGTTGGGGATGTACTGGTGCAGCTCTGCATAGAATTCAAAGCTGTAAATTGACTACAAATCACAAACCAGGTGCAAAAGAGGAGGAAAGGTGGCTCTGTTTATCCTTGTTTTAACCTTTAAAAGTAGATACCTGTATGAAGCAGCAGCAGTTTTATTGTGAAAGTTTGTTTCATCTGAGAAAATATCAATTTTTCTGGTGGAAGTGTCAAAGATAGAATGTGTAATATCACAGTTTTCCTCATGTTTTCTCACAGATATTCTGTTTTAGAAACAGGCAATTCACTGAAATCAGGTGCTTCCTGTAAACAGTTTTGATTGCACAAAATTGCCTTACTCCTGAATACAAATCCAAAATAAACTTACTTTCATCCAGTGGCAAAATCTGATCAACTGAAACACGGAATAAAGGCATAATAAAAAAGGCATTCAGTTTTGTGCGGAACAAAATCCTGCTTCATCACTAAAGATCCATCTCAATAATTACATGCAGTGTTTTATTTCAGGTTTACACCCCCAAAATTTGTTGAGGTCATCAAGGAGGTGTCACATACTCTGAGGAGCACAGTTCTTCCCCTGCAGATTCCATGGAAGGGACCAAGAGGAATAAAAAGCTGCTAGATTTACAGAAACGATACTTTTTTTTGTCCTTGTTTTCATGGATTTAGAACACCATTCACCTGTATTTTCTTGCATGGGTTGGTGTTGTAATTTTGGTGTCTGGCCTTTGCAGAGGCCTCTGAACAGGCTGTGTTTGAGGAGAACTGGGATATTGTCAGGGAGTAGTTTGTGGGATGGAGTCTGGCAAAAACTGTGGAAGAGGAATTGTCCATGCCAGGACAGGGGTGGGACAAGAGGAACCATGGCCAGTCTGAGGAAGTGCCCAGTGAACCATCTCTGTAAGGGTTCAAAAAGCATGTTGTCTTTGTTTGGAAAGACAACATGCTAAGGAAGGCAGGAGCCTCCCCTGAAATGGAAAATGTAAACCCCCTCCCTCCAAATTGTTATAAATTTTAAATTAAAGGGCTCTCAGGCAAAAATATGGGAGCAGGAATAACAGCTTTTTATTAGGGAAGAAAATAAAAAGATAAAATAAACAATGCAGTAATACAAAACAGCACTGACAGAGTCAGAACACAGCCTGACACCCTGTGGGTCAGGGTGTTGGTGGCAGTCCAATTGGAATTGTGGCTGCAATCCTCCTGGAGTTCAGGTGTGGTTCTGCTGGAGCAGGGATCCTGTAGAAAGGTGTAGTATTCCTCTGAAGATCCAGTGGAAAGGGCAGCTGTTCCTCTGGGAAATCCAGTGGAGAAGCCATGCTGGTGTTCCAGAAGTCAAGATTATATCCAGGTAGGAATGCTTGGCTCCTCCCCTGGGCGGAGCATCTCCCAATGGGATGATGGAATTTGATCAGCCCTGCAGGGACACTCACTGGCCATGAACAGAAGATAATTAATAATCAATGGCCCATGAACAAAAGAGGTCTCCTGGTAGGAGGATTGGTTGTGGAAGAGATAAAGAAAACTGCCCAATGAACAGAAGAGAACTGCCCCAGCTCTGACAGATGGCAAAGAGAATACATTGCCTTGCAATCTGGGGCAGATGTGGATGTGGCACTGGAGGACATGATTTTTTGGGGGGAAATGTCGTGTTTGACACCTGGACTTGATGACCTTAGAGGCCTTTTTCCACCTCAGTGATTCCGTGGTTCCATGATTCTAAGTGGGTCAGGTTTATCAGGATCCACAGGGTGAGTTTCCAGAGGGGAAGAAGGCAGCACTGGGGGTGTATGAACAAGGAGAGACCTGTCTGGGAGCAGAGCAAAGGTGAAACAACAGGATGTGGCAGAACTGGGATAACACTCCTGGGGTAGCCAGGCCACTGCTTCTCGGAGCTGAGGATCGGCATTAATGAACCCTGGAAGTGCTCTCAGAAAATTGGGAAGGGAATATCAGAGGAGCTCTGTGACGAGCTGGATATATGTGCTTGCATCTCTGTAGAAGTTCAAACAGTGCCAGACAGAGGCTGGTGGGGGCCAAATGGGAAAACAACTTTCCTGTCTCATACAGAAAAATAATTGCTGCTTGCTAAAGCTGCTGCTTCCAAACCCACTCCAGCCCTCAGGGATGATGCCTCTCTCTTTTCTGCTTCCTTTGCTGCAAATTATGGTAGTTCTTCTTGGTTTTCCAAGATCCCACCAGGGGACCCAGATGCTTCCTCTGGTGGCTACAGAAATATCCATGTAAGGAGTTTACAGGCCTCAGCTCTGTCCTTGGAGCAGCTCGCTGTGCTCACCACATTTACAAGCACAGGATCGCATCACCAGCTTGTGTTTTCCCCTTTGCAGTATTGGGGGGGTGAAGAAAAATCAGTTGTTCTGTTCTGTCACCTCTCTGAACACTCCTGCACCTGAGGAGGACCAGCCTTGTGCACCCCAGGCATCAGTTTGTGCTGGGGCCACTCAGCTGGGAAGAAGTGTGGCAGGAAAGGATCTGGGAATCTTCACAAGAACCAAACCTGCCCCCTTCAACTCGCATCTACCTGGTACTAAAAACATGCAGAGTTACTTTTTCCTTGTCAAACCTGAATGCTATTTTATTTTATTTTATTTTATTTTATTTTATTTTATTTTATTATTTTATTTTATTTTATTTTATTTTATTTTATTTTATTTTATTTTATTTTATTTATTTTATTTTATTTATTTTATTTTTTTTTAATTTTCTTTTTTAATTTTTTTTTGTAAATTTTATTCTCCTTTTCTTTCCTCCCCCTGAATTTCTGGAGCAGATCTAAGAAAGTTCAGAGAGACAGCTGTGTGCTGTGGGTGGGAGTGTGGGTGTGATATATGCACACCACACAGGCAAGCAGGTAGATAAAAAATAGTATAAATAAAACACTGACAGCCTCCTTTTGTCGCCTTCTTCATCACTGCATTTTACAACTTGGGGAAATTATTTTGCAGAATGTTTGACATCAGTTTGATACATGTTGTTCCCATGGCAACAGATCTTTCTCACACTTTTTGTTTTGCTTTGGTTATTTCTCAGAATATCTCATTCTTCATTACTTTGGGATTTTGGTCAGGCCAACCCTGCCAGAGTTGAAAGAGCATTGGGACAACGCTGTGAGGCACAGGGTGGGATGTTTGGGGTAGTCCTGTGAAGGGCCAGGGTTTGGTCTGGATGATCCTTGTGGATATTCTGTGGTTCTGTGATTTTGCTGCCCTTTGTCTGTCACAGGTGGAAGGTAGAAGAAATGACTCATTTCCACCAGGAATCTGGAGTTCTGCTCCCCAGTCAGGGCAGGGGCATTGCTGCTCTGGTTTTTCATGTTCATTTTCTCCTTAAATGATATTCCACAATCCCACCTTTCCACACTTCATCTCTGTATCATTATTAAAAATAAATCCTGCTCTTGAGCCTCAGTGCAGACTGCACGGAGCTGTGGGGAGGGGATGAGGAAGTTTATTTCATCACCCCCACCATATATTTTTAATAACCTATAGGGTCTCTCTGCCTCCCTTTTCTGCCCCTGATGGTGTTCCATCAGAAGACTCTGTGTTTGTCAGGAGACAAATACACAGCTCAGCAACACCGAATTTGCTGCTTGAGCACGTGATTGCATCCACCAGCAGGAACCCTCATCCCAACACCACAACTATGGAAAAGCTTTTTTGCTTAATGACCTAAATATGAATTTGTGAGCCATCCTTCCAGAACTGCCATGGCACAGGCGTGTCACCAAATGGCCAGGCTGGGGATGCCAGGGGATCCATCTGAAGCGTGTGAAGGGGCTGATACCAGCAGGACAGGAAATGGTGAGGGTGTTCCCGAGGGAATAAACACAGAGTGGATCAGGAAACATTTCATAGCAGTGAGAGCTGCTTGGCTGCAGAGCCAGCTCCCAGAGGAAGTCCTCTTGGAGGGTCTCCAAACTCTTGCATGGGGGTGCACAAGATGCATGAGAACACATGTTGGATAATGTTGTTATTGATGATGGTTTTCATGATGGTGCTAAACAAACCAGTACAGGAAGGATCATTAATAAAAATTTCTTCATGAACACAGGGGTTATGAAGGGCCATGACCAGGCTGGACAGGGATCAGCAATAAAACTCTCCTTCCCTCATGCTTTACCAGCCTTAGGAATGCTCTTCTGGGACATTCACCCCAAAAAGATCAACAGTCACATCCTTGCCTCCCAAAAAAAGCAGGTTAAAGAGGTCTGGTGGGGTTTGGGGAGCTGACTCCTGGCCTTTGTGGAATGTCCTTCAGAGGCAGCCTTGGGAACCTGCCAGCAGTGTCCAGGTTTGCAGGGTGGGATGTCTGAATGCCTCTGGCAGGGTTCCTTTTAGGCTAACAAGCCAAAAATGCTTGTAGGGTCTGGATGAAATATTTACAAAGAGAAAAAAGAAAAGCACAAGAGTGGGAGCAACAGGCTTGCTGCAGCAACTCCTTCTTGGGCATCTGGAAACCTCTTTAGAAACACCCTCTTCTATGATGTTAGAGAGTCATAAAATTGTTTGGGTTGGAAAGGGCTTCTAAGATCATTGAGCTCAATCCCCCCAGCACTGCCAAGGCCACCACTGGCCATGTCCCCTAGTATCACATCCACATGGCTTTTAAACCCCTCCAGGCATGGGGACTCCAACACTGCCCTGGGTAGCCTCTTCCAATCTTTGACAACCCTTCCTGTGAAGAAATTTTCCCTAATATCCAATCTACTCCTTCTGTGGCACAACTTGAAGGCTCTTTCCTCTTGTTTTATTATTTTTTACCAGGAGGAAAGGTCTGATCCCCACCTGGGGACTTATTATACCTTTATCCCCAAACTCCAGTCCCTCAAATCTGTCTAGAGGGTCCCCTGCAGCTGCAGAGTGGGCAGGGAGTAGAGGCACTAGAAAAAGGTTTATTAGCAGAAGACAATAAAGAAATAAAAGCAGAACTCCTGTGCATAGTAAGTTGTGCACTTTTGCAAGCCCATTGCTCTCCTTATAGTCTCCTTACTATTTGTTGGAAGTGACACAATCAGCTGCTTTTTTTTTTTTTTTTCAAACTGAGAATGAGGATTTCTATGTAATTTTTGCCTCACAGCGCAGTCGTTAGACAAGGAAAAGGAAAAAAATATCTTTCACTAATCTCAAGTGAAAACACCTTGCCTGAAGTCTCAGCTCACTTAGTGGGTTCTCCTGGCCCTGTCCCATCATGAAGTTTCTACTTGAAAAGGTGGAAATGCCCCTTTTTTTTGTGGAATAACTTTGTACAGCAAGGGTTACAGAAACAGTTAAGCAAGGCTGTGATGGGACAGGATCTCTGTATTGAGCAATTTGACTTTTTTTGTCAACTTTCCCTCCAGTTTCAGGTGTTTTCATTATGTATGGCAAACAATGGCTTAGAACTTGGTATATTGTCTGCCACTTTTTCTTATTTCCTCCCCAGAAGAATGGGAAAGATGAACTTTGGGAGCTGCAAGTAGCTCAGTTGGAACCATTCAGTGTCCAAATGTTTAATGGCTTTTCTTAACACAAGAAATTTAATTGGTGTCCTTACACCTACCCAAAATGAAGAGTTTGTGAAAAGAGAAACTTGACACAAGATCTGCTCTGTGCAGACTGTTCTTTCATGTCCCCAGGGCTTCCTTCAAATTCATCCATCCCTGGTACTGGCAGGATCCTGTTAATGATGGGCACGACCAGCCCTCAAATGTCATTAATTCTTGCATTTACCCAGTCCTGTGAGGCAGAGCAAAGACTGGAACAAAGGTGTCACTGATTGTCACAACTGAGCACTACAGGCACCAAGGACAAAGCCCCTGGCACCCAAAAGTACATGGTCAAACTTTGCCTTTGCCTTTTTTGAGGCAATTAAGAGGCCACAGAGGCCTTTTCTTACCTCAGGAAACCTTCAACAATTTAGATGCTGCTTGTCAGCCTAGCTGGAGGTGTGGTGGAGGAACTCCACAAAACCACATCGAGATTAAATAATCCTGGGGTTCACAGAGTAGCTCTTGCTGCCCGTGCTGCCCCAAGGATGTGATCAATTCACATTTAGAGGCTGACAGCACTGACTGGAGCCCAGAGCAGGAGCCACATCCCCTCTCCTTCAAGACATATCCAAGAGCAAGGCACTTGCCCCTTTTTGCAAGCAGTGTTTTGATGTTTGGAGCTCTCCCCTGTCTGGGAATGTGCTTCTTAATCTTGAGCTTTTAATTTCTATCTCCAGAACTCCAAAAACGGTGTCCAGGACAATGGACAAAAATAGACTGGGACATCACTGTGATCCTTTCCATCCATTGGAGTAGGATCCCAGCCATGGGACATTGAAAAGAAGAGAAAGAGAAGTGAGCCCTGAGAACCTTTGACAGAGCTAACAACACAAAATCAATTTATTTTTCAGTCCCTTCATTGAGAACTGCACATTGTCTCTGATGAACTGCTAGTTCTGGAGAACATAGAAAAACGAGGACACTTCAGGAGAAAAAAAGCCAGGAGGAAAAAAGTAATAAATCAAAAAGGAACTTGTAAATATGCCCAGATATATGGATAGAGAATGCTGAGCAGGAGTTCCTTTTAGTCTTGTCCTACCTGTGATTTATCAGTCTTGCTCTCAGCAGCTTCCTCCCATAACCCAGCATGAGTTAACTGGCAAACCACCTCCAAGTGTACATTTACTGGGAAGAGTAAATAGCTACATGGAAAAGAGGTGTTTTGCAGCCCAGGTTGCACCTGCCATGGTTCATGGGATCACAGAATGCCTGGAGTGGGAAGAGACCCTGCACAAACATTTTCTGTGCAATTAAACAGAAATAGCTCTGGTCCAAGTGCACAGAATAGATTCAGCTGTGCAATGTGAATCTTGGAGCCAGTGATGTGTCCTGCCCCCTCCCCTAATGCCTGTTCACAGATACATCAAAAATTCACTGAAATCATCCTGTGATCCCTTCATTGCCAGTGAAAAAGTCAAGCATTTGCTTTTCTCAGGCCTTGATCTGCATTTTGGGGGGGCTGGCCCAAAGGGATTAGAGGTGACAGACTATGTCAACATATTAAAAACCCCTAAGGAACCACTGGCCTTTAATCAGGGCGAAGAATATTAGCAGCTCATTAAGACAGATGCAACCCAGGCTTTTGCTAACCCATCACATGGATTTGAAAATAACTTCAGCCCATGATGCAGGACATTACAAGTAGGTGTGACTTATTATAGGTTTTTATCTTCCTGTGAAGGTAGCAGTGATCAGAGAATGAATAACAGTGGTGGGAGTGTGGAGAGGAGGAAGAGAGGGGTTTCTCCACAGACTAATTACACTCAGATCAGATTGTGCCTGTCATCTTGCATGCAGCGGATGCGACTTTAAATCCCCTGCTACTCTTGTCCCATCTCTCCTTGCTTGGAAATCCCTCATTTGCAGGAACTTTGGTTAGGTACACAGTGAGATGGCTCAGGTTTAAAGATCAGAGATGGCAGGGTCTGTGCCATTTCTGGCTTGGCTTCTACCAAAATGAACTTATTTGTCTGAATTAGGTGTACAGCCAAGTATAAATAGATCCTGTCTAGACAGACAATGCAATAGAGAAGTGAAATAAAAGGTTTTAACCATACCAGGCTCCTGTTTTTAGCAAACCATTTCAGGGACATTTCCAGACTGAACTGGGCTGGAATGGAAAGTGGAAACAATTCACTGTGAATGTATCTAATAGGTTTCTGTTCCTTGAATTAAAACAATCTAGGAGATTAGACCCAAAATGAAGAGGGACCACAAAACTAATGCAATAGCCAAGGTGAAAACCCCTGTGGGTGACTGATTCTGTGCCCAAATCTCCATGTCAGGTCATCTTGTAGTACCACAACACAATGAGCAAAGAGAAGAAATAACATTGTAATGTCTCTGCTGGTTGAAAGAACAGAGTTTAGATTTTAGATTTTGAAGTAGGAGGTGAACCATCAACAGGTGTGGAGTTCAAAGACAGGCAGGTTTCTTTTGTCCAGCCTGGATCACCTTTCCAGGTCGTTCCTGGGCAGACACTTTCCCATAAGAAAGCCAGGACAGAAAAGTGCAGGAACATCAACAACCCCAGTGTCACTGAACCCTTAAACACAACAAGAATTCAGTCAGTGGGATCAAGCTTGCACCTTCCTCCAATTTATCTTCCCCCCTTTCCCAAGGAGAAATGATACCTCCAAGTGACTTTATTCCACTCCTGTGGTGTGTTTTTTGAACAAAAAGTGGCGTAAATATCAGCATTTTCCTCCATTTGCCTGGTTGAGTGAAAAATTTCCTCCAGGGATTTCAAAGTGCAGCACTGAAGGGGTCAACATCCCCCACAACAGGGTTATGGTGGAGAAACCCTTGAGTGGCACAAAGCTGCTGCATCTATGGCCAGTGTGGTGCTCTGACATCCTATTAGAGGGTTTTCAGATGAGCTGTAGAGCAGAATCACAAAATCACAGAATATCCTGAGCTGAAAGAGACCCACAAGGATCATCGAGCCCAAGTCCTGGCCCTGCACAGGACACCCCAAAAATCACACCAGGTGCCTGAGAACATTGTCCAGATGCTTCTTGACCTCATTACACTGAACACAACCTTAACTGGAGAAATTGATGTGTTTTTACTCAAGTCCAGTGTTTGTATTTCAGTGAAAATACTGAAAAAACTGTAAAAGGCTTTTTAAAAAGCAGCAAGGAGTGGCCTTAGATGACAACTTTTATCAAAACATTTAAGAGCTTTCCTTTCAGCTTCACTCTTAAGGAGGTTAACAGTTGACTTGGTCATATTTCTGTATCTACAGAAATAACCTGGGAGGATACAACCTTTCCGTGTACGAGAAAAAGACATTGTAATAGGTGAAGGTCAGTCTGGAGTGAACTTCTGGAGAAATTCAGACCAGAAATAAAGAGATGTTTTAATAGTGAGAGAAAGTAATCACTGGAACAACTTCCCCATAGATTTCCTGATTCTTTGTCACCTGTTTTTTTTTTTTTTTTTTTTTTTTTTTTTTTTTTTTTTTTTTAATCCTGAGGGGCAGGGTTTTCTCTAAAAGGTATGGATTCACTCAAAGGGAAACTGCAGGCATTTTGTCACCCAGCTCTGCTGTCTGGTAAAGGTCAGAGTGTTTGGCTTTGATAAAGATGGCAGATTTTAGAACAGAGGGGCTTGCCAAGGCAGAAGTTGCACTGGGAACCCCAGGAATCAGCACATACAAAGTGGTGGAGGTGTTTGCTCTTGTCTGATGTCAGAGCTGTTTTGTTCACTTGTGCCCAGTCTTGAGTTCATGCAGACCTGGACTGGAGTTTCCTTGTATAGATAAGAATGTGAAACCAACTTTGTGTTGCCTTTCAAATGTGTAAAGGCAGATTTCTCTTTTGGAGGGAAGTAACACCAATTAACTCAAATAAATGAGATGCACTTCAAAGGCAAGAAAGAGCTAAGGAGCCAACAGAGGCAAAGAAGTTTCATTTCCTGTTAGTTTTAGCTGCAAATCAGAATCAAAAGTTTTAAAAGTATGTTGGATTTTCATAAGACACAGGGAAGAAAAAAAAAACAACTCTATTTTCTGCTTCAGCTTTTAGCCTGGGCATCCAGGAGTAGTAAAATCCCTTTCTGCTGTGGCCCCAGTGTGCAGATTGCAGGGTATTGTGCAGATAAGGTGTCAGGCAGGATGACTCACTCATCAGCCAGTGCGTAGGATCCTGAATGCACAAACAACCCAGAGTCCCACAAGACCTCCTTGAGATGGAGATTTAAAAGTCAGTTTATTTCCATGTAAAGTATTCTCAGACTGTAAAAATAGTCCTATACCTGGTCTCAGTGGAGCTTTTTGGAAATCCAAGTGGGCTAACTAACGTCATCTAAAAGTGATTTACTCATGAAGTTTTTACCCTGGTGGCAAAATTGCTTTGAACTTGTAAAGTAATTAGGATATGTGGGGTGGGAACTCCACTACCACAGCCAGCATTACTCCATTTGGCTGTGGAAATTATTGTTACTTTTTAAAAAGAGCAAATATTTTACATATCTGTATGGTTGTCATAACAGTGTAGGAGATCAGAAAGTGGTTATTGTGGGGGCAAAGCTGAATCTGGATATTCAAGAAGAAATCTCCCATCAAGAAAAATGAACCCTGCTTTTAAATTATTCTGGAATCTTAGTTATGGCAACAAACCTGAACAAAACCAACAGTAATTATTATTCTGTTCAGCAAGATGACAGCTTACTGGTGAAATCATTTAAGTTTCCAAAAATCAGCTGGAACGGGGTCTCCAAGGAACATGTAAGAGTTTTACAATTGATTTCACACAGCAACGGATGTGGGATTTTGAAATTAATACAGGGAATTGTTTGACAGAAATGGCTGAAGATAAGCTGTGTCCTGCAAGGCTCTGTTTCCCCAAACAGTTATGGAAATTTGCAATGTCATCTGGAATGAGCAAAGTGCTTGATATTCGAGGTATTTGAGCTGTCTTCCCAAGCCCATAAATCTTTTTTGACCCAAATGGCAACTGCAGTGGCCCCACTGCCTGAACTTGGATGATGTTTGCAGTTTTCGAGCCCCAAAGACATCAGAGAAAGGCTGAAATCCTCAGTCAAGTCAAGGATAACCAAAATTCCTCAGCACTTAAAGAAAGACATGGATTTAACCCATCTGAGCACCTCAAAATAAAAAGCTCTTCTGGGTAGTGCCTGTTTTTGAGGGAGCTAAAAGTTCTGTTGTTATTGCACAGCACCTTATATTTAAAGGTTGAACAAGAAACAGAAAGGACAAGGTGATGGATGAAATTCTGAAGGTTTGGAAATCCTTCAGAAATTCTGACTCCCATGGAGACAGGATTTTACCTCTGGTATCCCAGACAAAAACCTAATTTTATCATGAAAATCTCTAGCAAACACTTTACAAAGCTAACAATATCTAGTCCCTTTAATGTCTGATTTTGAGGCATTGTTTTACTCAAAAAAAGCTGTGTCTTCCACGTGAATTTTCAAGTGCAGAGGTCCTCAGGGTTCTTCTACTTCCCCCACAAACTGGATGATTCACCAATAAGGGCCTTTTAGGGATGGCAGGATTGAGATGTGAGATTTGTTCACTTCAAGAAAATGCTCCTTTCCCTCTGCTTAGAGGCAGAAACATTTTCCTTCTGTTTGGTGGTAGAGAACTAAAATGTATTTTGTATTCATGTTGCATCAATGGGAACTATTGAAGTGTGGCAGGTTGTTTTTAGGAAGGCTGAGTGGTTAATTTTAGAATTGTCTGTCTAAAAATACACCAGTATATTTGAGACACCACAAAATCTTGCCAGGATTCATAAATAGAGCATTTAACCCTTGAGACCGTCGTCTTAAAATTCAAAAGCTCTGAAGAAAGGCTGCCCTGGCTGTGAGATATTCGTGGCTGAAGCCCCCGCTCCCCATCCCCCTGTGCTGCTGAGGGGGAGGAGGGAGAGAATTTGGGAGAGGAGATGCCACTTGCTGCACCTGAAGATGAAGGCTTGCAGTGGATTCAGACCAGGCTGGTTCCACCAGAAGGTTCTGAAGGCCTTGAGGATTTCTGCAAACCCCTGCAGTGGTTTCTGTGTTATATAAATCCATCTTCTACATCTGCCTTCCTGGCAGGGCTTTACTGATTCTCTTCCCCCTCTGTGCCACCCAGACATGGTTCTGCTCACCCTTCCACCCCTGCCTGGTTCATGTTGCAGGTGAAGGGACTTCCTTTGGGTCTCTTCTGGGAGATGATTCTCCTTCTCCCAGGCTCTCCTGTCCTGCAGGTCTCAGTTTGGTGTCCAGAAGGGCTGTGCTGCTGGAAAAGCCATTTTTACAACCCCACAACATTGCTGCATTCATCTTTGTTGGGATAATCATGAACTGTGGACTCGTTTGCAGCCCTGGATGCAGTCCAGGCCGTTGCTTGATGAACTCTCACCCCTCTGATGCTGAGTGGTTCCCTCAGGAGTTCATGTTCCCACTTCACCACAGCGCCTGCATTTTTGTGCCATCACAGGATGCTCCTGCAGCCAGACAGCTTTGCTTTGGCTCAGCACTGTGTTTGCAGCAAGTCAGAGGGATCCTGGGGCAGAGTGTCTTGGTTTGAAAAGACAGGAGTCTGTTAAGGAAGGCAGGAGCCTCCCTTGAAAAGGAAAATATAAACCCCCTCCCTCCAAATTATTATAATTTTGAAATTAAGGGGCTCTCAGGCAAAGACATGGGAATAGGAATAACAGTTCATTATTAGGAAAATAAAAATAAAAATAAAAATAAAAGGGACACTCACTGGCTATGAACAGAAGATAATTAATAATTAATGGCCCATGAACAGCAGAGATCTCCTGGAGGGAGGATTGGTTGTGGAAGAGATAAAGAAAACTGCCCAGGGAACAGAAGAGAACTGCCCCAGCTCTGACAGATGGGAATAGAGCACACATCCCCAGCCTAAGGCACAGAGGCAACCTGCTTTTTCTTTCCTTAGCCCTTGTGAGATTTCTCTCCCTTTCTGAGAGGATGAGACCTCCTTATCTGAATTTTTTGATCAGGAAAAGTTTCCAACAGGTTGATCTACAGTGACAGAGAAGTGGTTCACTGGTGGCTTAGCATACAATAAAACTCATACCAATTTCTGGTTCTTGAACTCAGGGTTGCAGACCAAATATTCAAAGGTACAGAGAGGAAAAGCTTTATCCCACTTTACCATTCCTACACCTTGGTAATCTGATGATCCCACCAGCTTTCTGGAAGCCATCAGGAAATTGCATGAGGAGGGAATTTAGTTGACACTTGTGAGGCCATTTTAATAGAGCTGGAAACAACCTGCCAAAAGACAACTGGGTGTGAGAGAGCTGGGGGATGTGATATTCCACACAGAGCCGTGATTATCATACCTCTGACAGAAAGTACTGAACAGTCAAACAGAATATCCACGGGTGAGGGATTCCCAGCTATTTTTCAGAAGTGCAGTAATTGATGATCAATCTTGTAATTATTTTAATTGGAGAAAATTACATGCCTGGCACCTCTCAGCATTACACCTGCCACAACCTGTTAGGAGTTCTGGGGTCTGACTCCAAGGCTGCTTCATCTAAACTAGGAATATTCAAAAACATCACTGCATCATGTCAGACCTCTATATTTTATGGTTTTGACTCCAACTTTAGTGTACTCTTCTCCTGAGAGAGACTCAGCCTCATATTTTCCCCTCTAGCCTGCTGATGAAATTTTAAGTTTAGAAGAAAATAATTTAAAAACCCAGAGCAGAGGCTCTGTATGAAGCAGAAGACAATCCCAGGACTGGAGGAGAGCTCCTGCTAGCACAAGATCTGTATCTCTAAGACAAGAGTGAGATGGTCACATGGGGGGCTTTTTGTGAGAATTTGTGTGGATTCTTCCTTCAGAGAGGACATAAAGCAGAATTTCCCTCTTCCGTGTAGTCACATCATTAAAAAACATAAGAGGTTGTAATATATATGAGATGGCTCTCCTTCCATGAAATCTTATTAAAATTGGCTTATAGTGTTGAGAGTTATAGGAGGAGTGTCTGCAGTGTTATTTTCATCCATAACTCTGAACTTCCACAAGTCTTTTTCTAGTGTCTAATCCAGGCTTGAAGAACCAATAACCCAGAGGCATTAATTTCAGACTGCAGGATCAGTGGACACACTTATTTTCCTTAACACAGCTTCAGCTTTTTTTTTTTTTTTTTTTTTTTAGTTGGATATTCCATTTGTGTATATATATAAAACCCACCAACACCAAAGCACAAAAATCTCTGTATTATCTCTGAATTTTCACTAGTTTCATGCCACTATTACATCTCTGTGTTAGAAAACACAGGCAAGGACTAGAAAATGTTTGTCCCCAGGCACCTTGAGTTCATAAAATCATTAAATCTGGAAAAATCATAGGATCATTAAAGCTGTAAAAGATCTTTAAGATCATCAAGTCCAACTGTCAGCCTAGCAGCACCACGACCAGGTTCATCATTAAAAAATGTCCCCAGGTGCCACATCCACATAGGACTTGGACACCTTCAGGGATGGTGACTCAACCCCTTCCTTGTGCAGTCTGTTCCATTCTTTCTATGAAAAAAATGTTCCCAAATATCCAATCTAAACCTCCCCTGGCCCAGCCTGAGGCCGTTCCCTCTCCTCCTGTCCCTGTTCCCTGGAGCACAGCCCGACCCCCCCGGCTGTCCCCTCCTGTCAGGAGCTGTGCAGAGCCACAAGGCCCACCCTGAGCCTCCTTTTCTCCAGGCTGAGCCCCTTCCCAGCTCCCTCAGCCTCTCCTGGGGCTCCAGCCCCTTCCCCAGCTCTGTTCCCTTCCCTGGATTCTCTTCAGATCTTTCCTACTGGGAGGGGCTCTAAAACCAGCCCAGCACTGGAGGTGCCCCAGCAGTGCCAGCACAGGGGACAGGCCCTGCCCTGGCCCTGCTGCCACCCCAGTGCTGACACAAGCCAGGTGCCATTGGCCTTCTTGGCCTCCTGGGCACGCCTGGGCTCATGTTCTACCACATGAAATGCTTTAAGGATATCCCCAGGACCATTGCGTGGTTGGCTGTGCATGGTTGTCATTACTAGGACTGTCCTGAGAAGATTGTGAGAAACCCATGGGGGTGCAAAATCATCAGATGCAGCAGCGTCTCTAGAAATGGGCAGGGTGAGGACATCATTATTCCTGTGTTAATGCCAGAGCTGTAAAAATGTGCCATCAATCTGCTGAAGAAACAGAGAAGATTAAAACAAAAACAATGAAATAGTGTTTGCTATGAAGCACAGCAGGAGAAAGAGAGGCTGAAAGTCCTACCATGTAATTATAAACTCAGAGATAATTTTAAGCCAGGAAGGGGGTGTGCACACAGATCTATTAGTGTGCAAATAAAGCCTTGTACAGAAGCATTTTTGACCATAAATGAAGAGCCATTAATGGACCTGCAGATATAAATTTTCTTCACATCTTCAAGGGGGCAAGTGGGATTTGTAATGGAGTGCTGAAAGGGGTGTGGGAAAAGTGAAGGTTCAGGAAGGAGGAGATGCAGGGGGAAACTTGAATGTCTTCTCTTGAGCTTTCACCTTTGCTTTCCCCTGTGCCTTTCCAGCTTCCCTCTCTCTTGCCATCACTCTGCTCAGTTTTTGTATCTCTGTATGGTCTGGGAGGAACAGATTGGAAAGAGGACAGGATTAGACTGGACATTAGGAAGAATTTATTTACTGTGAGGGTTGTGAGGCACAGGTTGCCCAGAGAAGTTTTGGATTCCCCATCCCTGGAAGTGTCCAAGGCCAGGTTGGACAGGGCTTGGATCAATCTAGGATAGTGGAAGGTGTCCCTGCCCATGGCAGGGAGTTGGAAGTTGATGGTCTTTAAGGTCCTCTCCAACCCAAATCCTTCCATAATTCTGTGATCTCATCTCTGCAGGAAGGACAGGACATGGTGGAAAACAACCCATTAGCCCCTGCTCGGAGGTAAAGCACGACTTGATTTTTTGTTTGGAGATTAAAGGATGTATTAAAGTGGACATCAGACTCATTATCCCAGTTCTGGTGTTCTTTAATCATCTGAACAAGGAGACTCTTGATGTTTTGTAGAAATATCACTCTTTTCCTGTTAGGACACAGTGATATTGAAAATCATCCCTGTGGGAAACAATGCTACAGCGAACCATAAAAACCCAGACATTGTTTTCAGATGGAAAGGGCAAGGATTTTTATTACTGCCGACAGATCATGTCTCCCTAGATTTTTTTAAAAAGAAAATAACCATTATATGCAATACATTTCTCTGTAAACCAGGCAGAAAGATCACTTCATCTGGGAATGGGATGTGCAGGGAAGCAGTCATCCAAGTGGATGAGTACGGAGCCTGTATTCTCAGCAAACACACGTGTCCTTTAAATGTCGTGCTTCTCTCCCTTTTGCACTCAAAGATTGCTTCTCAATCCCTTCGCACTCAAAGAGTTTTGTGTTTAAGGTCAGGAGACACCGGGAGTGACCTGTTGCAGAACAAAGGCAGGAGGAGGAATTTCACAGTTTTCAGGAACTAAATTGTTGAGCTGCATCAGGTTGTTCTAGAAAGCCAACTTGCCTTGATATAAAGACTTAAGGAAAAGTGACCTTGCTATGTCCTGTGGTAAACTGGCATCATGTTTTGCAACTTTGGAAGGCAAAAACAAGAGTTTTGATCTTCCATCTGAATTTGCTCAGCTTTTCTGGCAGATATCCAACCCTGCTGTGAATCTTTCTGATAAATGGAAGTGTGCAGTAGGAACAGAAATCTGTACTCAGCTTGGCCAAAGATCTGGCATCAGGAAGGCTTCCAGATTTTTTCTGGATAAATTAAATTGAACTTCTATAATCTCTCATATCCATGAACTCAAATGACATTTGAATAGTTAGAGAAATGCAGAGAAAATAACACAGTAGCTATTGCAGCACATTCAATCTTATCTAGAACATGACATTCACCATTTTTTCCCATAAATTGGGGAAATTCTAATTTCTCACCCAGCATGCTGACAATCCAAGGGTGATCTGTCACTGTATCTCCATTGCTATTCCCAATTTTATGTACCGCACAGGCATAAAGGAATTGTGTCTCCAAGTTTGGCATTAATACCTCTTGAAATGAGACACACACAGAGCCCTTATGAATCTTATCAATTCTGCTGCTCAGTGTTGCATAAAATATTAGCAGTTCTGCTGTGCAGTTTTGCTATAATATATGCTGTATGTTGCTACAGAAAATCAAAAGGAAACTAATATTTTTTTCTGGTCCTTGCTCTGAGATATGATTGTCTCCTGTTTCTGTTTTTAACAAGTTAAAATTTAGTCTGAAAGCTAAAACCATGGATGAATAACATGCAAGATGTCTCCTGCCTTGTCTTCTACCAAAGCAGTCTTGTGCTATGAAACATTCCCCAATTCCCTGATCTCACCTGCTTTGGAGAGAAATAATTTTTTTAACACCAAGTGACCCCAGGGCAGTAAATAGAGCATGCAGAGCTGCTGGCACCAGGCAGAGCTGTCGGTGTAACCTTGGCTGCGCTTGGGGCAAAGAGCAATCTGGCAATTCACAGTGAAAGTGGGGTCCTAAACCCAGACATTCATGTAGCTGCTCCATAAATAATTGCTTAATGTCAAAATTCCCCCCTCCACCCTCTCCACATCCTTCAATATAGGGGGACAACAGGAGCTCTGGCGTGTCTTCTTTGGTTGACAAAATGGGAAGATAATTCTGAACTCACCTGGCTGCTTTCAGAGCAAAATCTTTTCACTGCTGTGTGTGATCTTGTAATCTCTCTGGAATGAAAAATGCAGAAAAAGATGGTGCATTTTTTTCAGGAGTTACACTTTGAAAGACTTGTTGCACTTAAAACCAAATGGCATCTCACTTCTTACAAGTAAATGCAAAAGAAACCTCATAATGGTGTGGAAAAGTTAAGTAATCACCCAAAGGTGACAGTTCTGGGTTTCTATTTGTCTCCCTTCTTGCACAGAGTGGAGGTAAAATAAAGACTTTTGCTTTTTAACAAAACTATTTCCATGACATCATCAGAAAGACTATGAGTTAGTCACAGATCAGATTTCTGACTTCGAGACTTTTGAATATGCTCAAGAAGTTTTCAGTCACTCCAACATTGGGCCCACTTTCTGGAACAAGGAAACCAGGTGCCAATCCCTCTGTCAAAGCTTCTGTGAGTAAAGAAAGAAAATTAATTGGAAGCTCTTCATTCCTGTGACACTTAAATGGATTATTTTTCCACAGAATAGCTGAGTCCAGTGTACAAACAGGCAAGTTTTCCACATTGCCCTCCCAGAGATCAGACAGCACACCACCAGGTGAGAACAAAAGGTGATCTCTCAGAAAAGTGAATTGCCATGATTTTATTCATGATTATTTCCTGATAAGGTGGATATTTTTATTCCAAAGCCATGACTAAGGTAAAATTATTTTCAAACTCTGGTCTTTCTCGAAGACCTTTACAAAGAAGGTCCCTTTCAACCCAGACTATTTTATGATTGCACGACTCTCTGATTTTATGATTCCATAATTCTTTGGTTCTGTGATCCTATGATTCCATGATTCCATGACTCTGTGATTCCATGATTCTATGACTCTATGACAAGGGGCCATTGTTGATTTTCTATACACAAATGCATTTCACTAAGGCAATAAATAAATTTTAACCCATTACTTTCCTCAGTTGCAGAATAAATGCTATTAAAGCAGTTGGGCTGATTGCAAAGAAAAAGCAAATCTCAAGCAATAATCACTGATTCTTCAATTATGCCTAATTTTTTTTTTTTTCCAGGAAAACCCAGACTACCAGTTCAGAGATTCCTGCATGAAGGAGAATGTAATTGCTTTTGGTGTGTGCTTGTGCTAGTGATTCAATATGCTCAGGAAAAAACAATCAAATATATATTATCAAATTGGAGTTTTTCTAGCTTCAGCTCCCCATTCATTACTAATTTGTGGAATAGCAGATGCTCAGAAAACCAAAGCCTGATTCACAGCTGTGTGTGAGGGAATCCAGAGCCAGCAAATCCTAGCACCAATACGATAAAGGAGAATTAAAGTTGATTTTCCAGCCTTAGTCACCTGATCTTGGTCAGATTTACAGAGGTTAATTTACTCTGTCACATACATCTCTTGAAAAGGTTGTTGTTCTTCCCCTTCCAAAAGCTTGGAAAGGGAATTCCATCTTCTTAATGTTTTTATTAAGATAAAACACTGCAAATGGATAATCTTTATCTGTCAGTGAACTGAGTATTTATTTGGACAGGTCTCACTTTTTGATACGTTTGTGAGAAGTTTCCAAGGAAAATGCCTTGCTTTTAGTGCTAACAGTAATTCATGTTTTCATCTCCTTGTCCTCTTTGAAATGCACTGCAGAAACCTCTGTCAAGGATTAAGCCTTCAATAAACTGAATGTGGAACCTGAAATCACTCAAACCAACACAAAGGCCATGTGTACATTTAGCTTTTATGGCGGCAGCCAACAGAAGAGCCAAGAGGGGCTGAAAATCTAGGAAATGACTGGATGCATCTCATCCTCAGATGACTTCACACCTCTTTTTGTGCAACTATTCCATGGGGAGCAAGGCATCCTTCAAAATGATCTTCAAGGAAAACCCTGGATGTTTCCTTCCCCCCTCCCCCTGCAGCCTTTAGAGATATTTAACCCAAAGTCATTCTTTTTTTTTCCCTAATCATTGCAGCTCCACCAGCCCCAAGAGCATTGAGCAATATGGAAATGGCACTCAGGGAGTCATGTCAGGCTGAGACACTCCACGGCTTCCCCATAAGGTCTTCCCATTATCTGGGGATTGTTCTCACGCTGTACAAGTGGCAAAATTGAAGCCACATCTGCTTTGCTGACCTTGTCTGAGGAGTGGACATTGTTTGCATGTTCTGTGAGCTGGAACACTCTGTGTAGCTCCTGCACTGAACTGGGAAGGAAACATTTTTCCCTATTTCCTGTGTCCTCTGTGAACTTTTCCATTGTGAAATATGTGCTTTATTGTTGGTTTTGTTATTTTTTTTTCCTCAAGGAATTGACTGGAAATCAATATTTTCCATCTGATACGCTGATTTAAAATTCACCCACAGGAACTCTGTGGCTTTTCAGCTGGTATAGGAACTTTAATAAAAAAAAAAAAGCCAACAAGTTCAAATGATGATGGAAAGGGAGGAGATTTGGGAACAGCCATAATCACTGTTCATTGGATAACATATCATTTGTGCTATTAAAGTGCCTCCTGTAAAAGGCTGTGGATGTCTCACTTCGAAACGAACTGACAGCTGTAGGAAACCTAAAAGCAAAATATCTTTTTTTTTTTTTTTTTTCTAAGCAGAGCAGGTTCTAAGTGACAAATGCACACCTCCAGCCTGTCACATTTCTAACACTCAGATGCTGTTGTGCCAGCAAGTTAGACACACACTTGCTAAAAGGCAAGCCTACCATGGGAAAATTGTCATCTAAATAGAGGAAATAGACAAAAATTGGGTGAGATCAGCCATTTCTTCCAGTTTTACAAAGCCTCACTCTAGAAGTTAAAACCACCAAACGTTAGGGGATCTCAATAGGATTTATCTTTCAAAAATGAAAAAAAGGAAAAAAAATAACTAATGTCTTTATGTAAGACACTGGATATGATGGAGTCTTTGAGAGGCCAAATGAGGATGGAGAGAGAGAGAGGAAAACCTCCAGCCTGCAGCAGTGCTTCACCTACCTTAAGATAGGTGACAATCTTTGACAGAAGCTCAATTTCAAAAGGGGATTAATAGATGGCATGAGCACCAAAGAGTCACAATACCTAACTCAGTGTTTCCTTACTCCTCAGCTGGTCCCTTCAGCCTCAAAAAAAACCATGGTTTCAAAAGAGATACTCAACATCTGACAGACTGAGAGCAGAAGACACCAGCATATCCCATCCATGGCAGTGTTCCAGGCCAGGTTGGATGGGGCTTGGAGCACCCTGGGATAGTAGAAGGTGTCCCTGCCCATGGCAGAGGGTGGAATGGGATGATCCAGAAGGTCCCTTTCAACCCAGGCCATTCTGTGATTCTGTGATTCTGCGATTCTGTGATTTTTGAGTCTTAAGCTCTTCCCTTTCCACAGATTTGTTGTGTGGCCCTTGCACACCAGGATCTTTACTATCTAGGCCACCTCACCTAGGACTAAGTGCATTTTTACCTTTGACAGAATGAAACAGGCTTTCTCTGCTCTCTTGGGGGGCAGCAGAGAGAGGAGATAATTGCTGCTGCCTTTCGAGCATATCCTGGGAAGATGAAACCCTTCCAGGTTCACTCTGTGGAGGTTCAAACTCTCCTACAAGGCTCCACTAATGGCTTTGGCAGCAGGCAGCCTACGTGTTGGGGAGGCAGGGGAGAGCATTCTTTGTCCATTGTGCTGAAACCGAGTCTTTACACAGCAGATCTGGGATTAAATCTCCTCTGGATCAAAGCGGGGTGGCAGGAAGGCCATCTGCAAGCCAAAGGAATTGGGCTGTCTCCTGAAATGTGGAGGTTGGTTTCCAGTTGCTGTTCCAAGAGTTATTTATACCTTTTTATCTGGTAGCTTTTACAGGATTGATTATGAGATTGCAATTACACAGCGTCCTTCCTCTGCTCCACAAATAGGTAGCAAAGCCTGGAGCTAAGATATCGGCCTGTCCTTGTTGGAGAGGCAAAAGCTGGAGCCAGCTTGGAGCTCAGACTCCAATTCTGTCTCCATCCAACTGCAAGAAATCTCTTCCTCTGGATTTTCCATCTAGCAGCATTTGCTGGAATAAACCCAAGCTGCACTGAGAAGCTGGAAGAGGTCACGTGGACACAAGCTGCAGGAACAAGTTTCTTTCCAAAGTAAACCCCTATGGAATGAAACTTGAGCTCCCAGCCATGGGAACTTCTTATACAGCGAACTCTTGTAGAGTGGGAGACATGGAGATGTTGGGATGACATCTCCCATGCTTTTGTGACATGGATCTGCATCTCAAGGCTGTTGGATACAACACTTCTCCCTTATGTTCCAGAACATTCCATTTTTCCTTCATTTATCACATCACATCAGTGGAAGTTAAACACCCATCAAACAACAATATCAGAGCAATACTGAACAGAACATCTGCTGATCAAATCATGCTTTCAATGAGTTAATCTCGATACCTAAAGTTCTTAAGCAAAGTTAAACTCAAAAAAAAAAAAAAAAAGAAGTGAAATAAAATTTATGGACAACGTGATTCTGCCTGCTGGGAAAAAACAAACCAACCCAACCCAACCCAACTCAACCCAAACCAACCCAACCCAACACAACCCAACCCAGTTTTGGGAAAGCTTTATTTACAGTTTCACAGGTCTAAAATGTTTGCTAAGGTTTTGTGAGAAGCATGCTCAAAGCCAAGTTTTAAAATGTATTATTACTGATTTTATTCTGATTTTAGAGTCTTGACTGGGATCCAAGGAGACTTCCACACAAGATAAGCAGTGTGCATATATGGAAGGCACCTCTACCTTTGGGAGACTGGGAAGGGGTCCCAGAGCCACATGGAAGAACTAGAAAATTATTTCCCTTTGGACTTGAAAGGGAAATAGCTGAAGTGCTGTGGAGGAAAACTGAGGTGGAAGAAACCCTCTCATCCTATGCACCGTGATGCTTGAAGAGCAAGGACCTGCTCTGGCTGTGTTAAAATTTAAGGAATGGGACCTGTGTATGCTCCCAGACCCTTTCTATAGGAAAATAAAAACATTGGAGTCAGGTAGTAGGCTCAGGAGAACAGCAGCTGTCATTCAACAGAAATTTAAGGGAAAAAAAATCTGAATTTTTTACTTATTTTGTACAGAGGAGAGTAGAGCAGCGAGGCTGGAGAGTAAACATGAATTTTATTTCCAGAACAACTGTAGGCAATATCAGGATTGTATTTAGAATTATCTTATCTTTTGAGCACATAAAAATGATTTTTATCTCAGATGTGTTATGAGAATAATACTGGCTGTATGAAACACAGTGTCTAGGGGACTGTTAGCTTACTTATATGGAGATTATGGTTTATCTTCAAATCCTAGTTCTTTGTGTTCTTAAAATTGTAAAGTGGATCATGTCCATCCCTGTCACAAATGAAATAGGCTTGCATAAACAGCTTCAGATTAAAGGATCCTGTTTAATAGCACTTGTCAGAGTTTAGTCACAAATCAGAATTATTTGTTCCCATAAAAATTTTGTCAATTAACTGCAGAAAAGAAAAAGATGTGTTTGAAAGTGTGAGAACTACTAAGTACCACTTCCAGTTGTGAATTTATGCTGAACTCAGTGTGAAAACACAAAGAAGGCATCTTATCAGAAAAAATATCCTTGATTTTCACATGTATGTGTGCAGAGTTATTTTTCTCTCACCCCAGAAAGACGATGACTCCGCACCGAGGATGCGCATGCTTGTTCAGATGGAAAAGCCAAAAATCACCGGGGAAACAAACAAACAAACAAACAAATGGACTGGCAGGAAGCCAAAGGGATTGTTTACTATGTCCTGCTCTGGGAGGTGTGACAGGCCTGTCCCCTTTCCAAGGGATTCCTCCCACTGCTGCTCTGGCTCCCTGCAGACACAGCTTTACCCAGAAGGGTTTTTTTGTTGAGCCCTGGGGCAAACAGATTCTTGAGCTTCAGATTTTTGTTCATGTCTGACTTTATGACGTCCTCCCCAGTGACAGTAGCATAGTTTTACCAATTAAAGTAAGCTGTGGAAGCCAGGAAGTGGGAAGGACTTCTTGTCCCCATGGCTCTCCCTGTCCCCGCTGAGGTATAACAATGTCAAACATTGCTGTGGTGCTGTGGCTCCCAAGGGCTGACTATTTAAACAGCTGCAGGCTCCTGGGAAAGGCCATCCACAAAACTCATCTGCCACCATCTGACCAGAAATACTCAGAGCTGGCTGCCCACAGCCAGTGTGGGGTCTGGGTGGGGCTCTGGGCAATCAGGTCAAGTGGAAAGTTCCCAGCCCATGGCGGGGGGTTTGAATGAGGTGGTCTTGAAGGTCCCTTCCCACCCACACCATTCTATGATCCTAAAATTCTATATCGGATAGAATAATCTCAATATAATGTCAATAAAGATAGTATCAATTGACATAATAAGTCCTGACCAGGTAAGACACACCCTCAAAAATTGCTGGTTCCTGCATGGCAGTCTGTTTAGTCCCTATGAAGATGAGACTACAAATATCACCCATACCATACCCTACTGCCCCTAAATGTCCACTTTACAGACCAGGCTGGAGCTGGAGAAATAAATTTAGTTGTCATTTTCCCTCTATAGTTATATTTTTTCCCCCAGACCTTTTGTTATAGGATGTGACCATTCCCTGGTCAAAACCTGCTTGGGGCTGTGCTGCATGTCACAGGTGCAAATTATGCAGGATGCCCTAAGTGTCAGGAAAGAGTTTGTTATCCTGCTTGTTGGATTGAGGAAATCCCTACTTTCTTCTCATTCCATTTGGAGTGGATTCACACTGTGGTGGTAATCCGTGGATCACTGTAGTAATAAAAATTAGGACTGTCTAAATTCAGTCTCCAAGCTTTTATTATTTATCCTCAGCTTGTCTAATGACATTAGAAACCCATTATAAATAGATATTCTGGTTGGGTTTTGCAGCAGAAGCCCCTAAAGAGAGGTGTATTTTTTAGAGAAAATTGATCCTCTGAAGGCTGAAGCTGCCCTGCCACTTACTAGAGGCAGCAGATCAGACATGATGGAACATCTTTATGAATGTCCTTTCTGACAGGTTAGTACAACCAACAGACAAATGAATTTTTCTCTGTCATTAGCACTGCCTCATCCGTGTTCTAGTTAAGTTAAAATTGGACATGTGTAGAACAATATTTTCTTTAATAATAAATGGAGGTCTATGGGCTTAGCTATTTGCACAGTCCTACTCCACAGCGTACCATGCTCAGATAGGGTAAAGTTTAGGTCATGGCAGTGTCTAAATACACCTTGTAGACAGATCAGGCACTGCTTCATACATTTTAGAAAGTCTCAGTCTGTGTCTGTCAAGAGTCCTCACTTATTTCTAATATTTCAAAAAAAAAAAAAAATGGAGCACAAGAGCCCATCCTGCTGGGAGAGGTAATAACAGCAAATAACCCTGACATCCAGAAAAACAAATAGATATCATTCGTGTGGGAGATTTTGGAGAGAAGGAGAAAAGTTTTTTCAAGTCTAGGAAGGGAAAAAGGAAAAAAAAACTCCAGGAAAGTTTGGAGGATAGCTACAATATTACCAAAGTATCCATCAGATCCCTTCCACATTTCAATTAGTTCATGCTGAGCCAGAGTCCAGTGCTCTTTCCTGAATGCACAGTTTAGCACACCAAGAGCTAAAAATTTGTCTCAGCAGATAACTTAGCGCTAATATCAACACAAAATAACTCTTTGGGATTTCAAAAAAAAAATAGCAGCCTGAAGCAAAATGCCATTCTCTCTTTCCCCTCTCTTTTATTCAGTGAAAATGCAAACAATTCAGTTCATCAGTAACCACAAAGAACCAACCTGTCTCCTGGCCCAAAGGTTTTCCAGCACTTCCAGCCTACAATGGATAATTCAAGTGAGAACTTCTTGGTAGGGAATTATTCAAAACACCTACAATGTTTTCAGATCCCTCCCACTACCTTCTGCTCTCTGAGGGCCACCACAAAAATCTCAACTCAGCCTTGGTTCACAGTCAAAAAACATCCCCACAGACACCAGCATCAGGATGAGCACAGGAATAAAAAATGCAGGTGCTTCTGCCTCCAAATCATGGGTTTGATCTTTGCAGCTCCTTTCACGTAGATACCAGGATTCCCTGTGTTTTGCTCATGAAATTCCCATCATTCTGCACCTGTCTCAGCAAGTTCTGTGTCACACAGCTCCTTTCCTGGTCACAAGAGCCAAAGGCAACCACTTTGATTTGGGACTCATGGACCAGCTGTGGCTGCTGCTTGTGGTGGAGTGGAAAAATCCTTTTTTCGTCTTTGCTTGCATTTTAAAAGGAAAAATACTTAAAATAGCGTGGGACTCAGGAGACCTGCTCCACCTGTGTGTTCATGCCCTGTCTCCTCCTCTGTTGCGTGACCCCTTGCCAAATGAATTCCAAATCACCCCTGAACTCAAATGTGTCTCTGGCACAGGGAAATGCAAAGCTTGAGTGGCCTTGCTGGGTCATGTCATTAAATAAACCAAAGCAGGAGCAATGTTTGAAGCCATATTTACTGAAGATATTTAAACTAACCTGCAAATCCTGTATAATTTGCCTTTTTCACCAATAGGTGGTGCCAATAATTTATGCATTCCCATCTGCTGGGCAAAGAAAGGACTTGGAGCAGATCATTTATCTGTGCTGACTGTGAGCAGAACATCTGGAGGGAAGAGTTTTGACCCAGGCAACTGCTGGGAAAGGCAATTTTGTTGAAATAACCATGCCCTAGAGGTGGAAAATGGTGAGGAGAAAACCTCATGGTTTAAGGCAAGAGTCATACAACTAAAGAAGAATATTCTCCCTTTGCATGATTCAGAACAAAAATAAAGCTCTTCTTGGCAATGCAGACACCAGTATGTGCACAAGTCTTCAGATATGAATCAGCCTTAGCCCTTCCTTTTGCACTCAGTCAACAGCAGTGTGCCAGGGAAGGCAGGAAGAGACACCAAAGGGAATCTATTGATTCATTGGAAGGAGAAAGTATCAAAAAATATTCCTTTGACAAAGCCTTTTACATTAAAACCCACAGCTGGCATTTCTGTTGGCACTCAGATCAATTTTAGCCGAGCAACAAAATGCCAAGGCTTACTTCTTCAGGTTGGATATCAAATTTCACATTTAAAATAATTGATATTATTGTATTTTGGTTATTTGTTATTTGGGGATTTATATTTTTTTTTTCATTTTGCTAGGTTAAATTCTTCTTGACCCCTTCCCATTATCATTTTGTGATCTTGGATTAATGTTATAGTGGAATGAAATGTCACTAATTCCATAAAAGGTAAGATAACCTTTGGAAAACATTTAAGCAACTTAAATATATATTTATGTATTTTTTAAATTACCAGATTTAAAGCCAACATATTAGATATTTGTTGGGAGAAGGAAGGACAGGATGACGCCAGGAGAAGTCTGAGTGCCAGAAAGCAGAATTTAGAAGACAAATCCTTAACTTTAAATTTACGTCTAGTTGGCTTTGAAAGACTTTATCATTATAGCCCACCATGAATAAATTGAAAAAAATGCTTTTAAAATGAAAGCATTCCCTGGCAGGAAGAGACAAAACCTCAGTAGTTTCTTTACCAGTTCTTGTGTGTATCACAAAAAAAAAAATAATTCAATGACTTTTCCCCTCCCAAATGGAAACCACCTCCTCCATAAACCTCTGACTTTTTAAACTTGGAAATCCTGGGTTTTTTTTTTTTTTTTTTTTTTTGCTGTCATCTCACGGAAGAATTCTCTTTGTGTCTTTATTTCTGTTAATCAAAAATTAGTGTCCTTGTTCTTGTGCTGAGTGTGGAGGGGAATGGAAAACTGTAATCTATGCCCTGGCCGAATCATATTTACTGTCTCAGTGCCTCGAATGTCAAACCTGCAAAAGAGAACAGTTTCTTTTGCTGTTGTTGATTTACTACTAAAATAAGTTTTCCTACTCTCTGTGGTTGAGCCACAGTGTGCCAGGCAGCTTTTGCCAGGTATTTTCATGTCAAATTCACAAAAGATATAATTTTCTATAGTGAAATTTTACATTTCCAGTGAGAGGGAGTGGAGAAGGGAAACAGGCCATGAGCCACCAGTGCAAGAGGATTTTTCCATTGAGGCAAACTCACAGACGGGATAGGATACGAGTGGAAGGACAAAAGACCTTGCAGTGATGATTAAATCAGTATATCTCTTGTTTCTGACAGTAACAAATAGAAATCTGTAGATACCCGATCCATATTATAAATATTTATTACCAGTTTTGAAATATGTCAAAGAAGGGGATCTTCAGGGGATGGGGTCACATCTCAGGGTCATTGTTTGGCTTCTCCAGTCCTTTTCCTCAAGTCCCTGAAGTTATTAATCCATGCCCAAAAGTCATCAGTTCAGCAGCAACCTCCTCATGCTCCTGTGGCCCTAGAACCACAGAAAATTTCCAAAATGAAGGCTGGAGCAGCAGCCTCACCGTGCTTTAAATTGAAAGTGAATTAATTCAAATGGAACCTTTGAACAGTGAGCTTAACAGAGTTTTCCTTGCACACAGCCACCAGTCTGGCCCAGATGTCATTGCTTTAATTAATTTTGGCTTCAGTGTATCATGCTGACATGGTGCCCTTTCATGTGTTTACCCTTATTTTTAACTTATATATGAAAATAGTGATAGTTCTATTAAATGTCCATTTGATTCAACCACAAGAGAAAATAATCTGTGTTAATATTGAATTATTTCTTTTGGGTAGATTTAGTGAGGTTACGGCTGCCTCACCATTTCTTCAAATATTGATCTCTCTGCAGCTCCCAGAGGAGCTGTCCAGAGAAAATCAATGAGCTTCAAGTGAGGAAAGGAAGAAGAGGCTGAAGAGGCAGTTTTCACATATGTAAATTGACACCTTTTTTCACCAGAATGAAGAAATTCAGAGAATTCAGAGTAAAATTAAAGTCCACAGGAACATATGTTACAAAATCAAATGAGTCTCTCTAGCTGCTGCAGCAAATAATCTGTAAGAAGCTCATGGAAGAAGAAGGGAAGACCTTATAATGTGATTTAATTTCTTCCACAGAAAAACACGGAACATAAACTTGTTATTTAAAGTGCATCACAGAAGTAGTAAAATATATGCACAAGGAATAACTTTTGCATCTCTAAATTTAGTAACTCAGTACCAACTCTGTTAAACCTGTGATCCTTATCTGGAGCAACCAGAAGATGCAGAGCATCAGTCCCTCATATTTTACCATCTCAGGGACTTTATACAGAGCAATAATGAGCTGTTGACATGAGACAACCCTGGAATCCAGTTTGCAAAGTCACCCTGAAGTTGTGTTTGTCCAGAGCTGAGCTCTTCATTTGTTTGGGGTTGGGTTTTCTCTCACAAGTAATGAGATGTGCCAGCTGCCTTCAGAAAGCCTCGAGCATCCCCATCCCTTCCCTGAGCATCCCAACAAATTCTGCCTTCAGTGGCTGCTTTGTGACTTCCATCTGTCCTTGAGATTCTGCCTAAGACATCCACTATGTCTAGAGTCTATCCACTTTTCTGGTTTGCTCTTAAAAATATGACATTTATATAATAAAAGTCTCTTCCAAACCTAAGAATTCGCTCTAGTGCATGTTGCTATCATGTCCCATCCCCTTTGACCTGACAGGCTGACCATTACCTTTTTGTAATGGTAAAGACTGGGAGGAATTGCAGGAGTAACTCACAATTTGTTTGTTGTTTCACCCTGGAATACTCGAGGCCATCATCCTGTTGTACCATGCTATTTATTTTCCTCTGTGGGTGAATGTATTTTGATCAGTGAAAGTTGTTGCTGAGATCTACAGACCAAAACACCATTTAAGAAATGGTCCAATAAACAATGATTATGTCTGTGCAAGCACATCTACGAAATACTATCACTTCCATTTTTCAAACCCTTACAAGTGCCCAGCCCTGCTTTATCACGATTTTTGGGATTGTGAACACTTCGTTCTCTGCCACTTATCTCAGGAGCAGGTGCATGAATCCCTGTCTCCCATCAAGCAGTTATTTTCTATCCCTTGTCTTTTCCATCTAAGCTGCTAGGAACTGCTGGAAAATATCTAAATGTTGGCTCAGAGATTTTCAATTAAATATCCAGTAGGATAAAGATCAAATTTTCACCTGCAGGACTGTGAACTGTGATCCTCTGGTAGATCAAGGAATCACAGAATCATTTGGGTTGGAAAAGAATTTTAAGATCATCAAGCCCAACTGTTTCCCCAGCACTGCCACTGGGCCAAAACTGACCCACATCCCCAAAATGTCCTTAAAATCCCTCCAGAGATGGAGACTCCACCACTATGCAGCTGTTCCACTGTGATCCTCTGGTAGATCAGGGAATCACAGAATCATTTGGGTTGGAAAAGAATTTTAAGATCATCAAGTCCAACTCTTTCCCCAGCACTGCCACAGCCACCAGTGACCCACATCCCCACAATGTCCTTAAAATCCCTCCAGGGATGGAGACTCCACCACTGTGCACCTGTTCCAGGGCTGGAGAACCCCTTCCATGAATAAATTTTCCCTGATAATCAATCTAAACCCCTGGCAGAATATGAGGCCATTTCCTCTTGTTCTGTATTAGGTTGGAGGGTGATGCACTTGAAACTGGATCTTCTTCAGGAAAAACAACCATGCTGGGGTTGGTGTAACATAAATCTAACTGGGCATCACGCATCCAAGGCTGGACAAATTCTAATGCTGACTTATCCTTAGAATAAGACCAGGATTAGGCCTTGTATTGCAAAAAAAACAGAATGTGATATTGTTTTGTTAGTAGTCAGATAGAAAGGGTTTTTTAAATGGTTATTTCAGGAACACAAGCAATGTTAACACCCCCTTTATTTGTCTGAGGAAAAACAATCCAACCAGCTAAAACCATTTTAAGTGGAAGAGTTAAGTTATGAAAGAAATTACAGTGACAAAGTGGTTGTTTTAGGACCTCTGAGAATAGAGGTGGTTTTAAGGGTAAATATATTCATTCTATTGGTTGCTCAAAGGACAGCATCCCTCATTTTAGGGCAAAAAAACCTGTCCTAGGATTTGTTTCCCTGGAAAGTGGAAATGTGCAGGAGAATAAACCAGATGTGAAATCCTAGAAAGACAATGCACATTTTGTGCTGGTCTCGTACACTCTGTTCTCAGCTTATGGAAGCAAAATGAGACCTCATTAAAAGGTCAGCTTGGAAAGAGAGGAAACAGGCCAGTTCTCAGGAGATATTTTTGTCAAATTTCCAAGAATCCAAATGCAGACTGATCTGAGAAAGGACCCTGTTCAATAGAATAAACTTCTAGAAAAGAACTGGCGGGTGAGAACTATGTCACCACAAGTTTTTTGTTGCTCTGAGAGTCACATCACTGTTGCCCTGCCAGACTTCACTCCTTCAGCAATCCCATGTACTTACCCCAGCTATTTCTGTTTGTCAGCCAAACCGCCATGTTCTCCTGATTGGATTATCCTTCTGTCCTCCTTCCATTAAAATATTATCACTCAGTTAGGAAAGCTGCCACTCGTCAGTCCCAAACACAAATGGTCTTTGCACTGGAGAGTTCATGCTTTTGTGGGCACTGTCTGAGCAGGAGACAGGAGAGAGCTGAGTCCATGCCTGGTTCCTCTCCACTGGCTCCTGGATTTGCTGAGGAATAGGAGTGTTATCCCTTTGGAAGGAACATTACAGCATTCCATCATCCAGACATTCCTGATCCACAACATTCCATCATTCAGGTGTCCCCTGATCCAGAACATCATTCCAGTGTCCCCTGATGCAGAACATTCCATCATCCAAGTGTCCCTGATCTACAGCATTCCATCATCCAGACATTCCTGATCCACAACATTCCATCACCCAGCTGAAGCTCCCTGCCCCAGGGGAGGTACCTGGGTGTTCCTACCTGAACCTGAGTGACTAGAAACCCAACAGATGTGGTGTTTTGGGGCTCTCCTTCACCATCATCACATGCGTTCAGTCTATAGCAAATGGAATTATGCTAAGTCTCATTGAGGAGCCTATGGGTGATGAGACCTTTTTGCTCCTTTTCTTCTCTTTTTTTCTACATTTTGCGAAGTGATACTTTTATGCTTTTACGTTGCCATTTACTACAGATAGTAACAACCAAAATGGCTCCTCAGCAGTCTTCCTGTGCAACTAAATTGTTCTACAATGAACCCCACACGTGTGTATTTGCAGCCACTGGTCATTCAGTGTAATTTCTCTAATCTGCTCTAAGGGATTTATTAACAAGAACCTGGGTTACCCTCACATTCTAGGGTGGGTTGTAACACCTCTCATGGGGTGAGATTTCTCCAATCAAGTCAAAGAACAGTATCTTAGCATGTAATATATATAAGCAAAGATCTGGTTTTCTGAAACTTATAGACAGCTGGAAATGCAAATTGAAAAAAATTCCAAAAGTCCCTCAGCTCCTTAATTGTGTGTGATGCTGGTCACATGCTGTAAGAATGTGTTAAATACCACAAAATCACATGGAGCTGAACAACCTAAGTGTTCTCCTGAGGGAGATTGTCATCTCTCATCCCAACTGCTTCACACTAAGCTGTGAGAGCAGAGTGGAAAATGAGAGCAGGATATCTCGGTCTGAGATCAGGGCAGAGCTCATGGACTCGGAGGATGTTTTCTGTTGGACTAAAAGAGAGAGATAATATATACACCCTTGACTGGGAAAAACACTGAAATATGGAACGAGACAGATCAATGAGAAAACCAAAAAAGGAACAATCCATTTAAACCTCAGGAAATAACACCAGCTGAGGCAGGGAGAAGGCTTGGTGACACCAGTCCTTTCAAGCATCAGCATCTCAGATCAGAAATCTATATTGGTTTTAAAATGCCAGGTTCCTCTTAGCAAGTTCAAATTACAGAGCAGAAGCAGAGTTCATGGAAAGACAAAACTCCCTTTAAAGGTTAAAGGAAGGAAGTGACACAGATTATTGTTTTCATGCCCTGTTAAAATCTGTGCTGCTCACTTGAGAGGTAGGAGCAAAATGTTAACTCTTTTCTTTTCTTGCAAGGAGGAGACACTGAACAGAAATCTGAAAGGACAAAGTCTGGCAAAATGCACCTACAGAAGAGGGCAGTGCCTTGTGTTGCCCCATCACTTCTCACCCACAGAGTTCCCAGTGTGGTTCCTTGCAGCTCTCTGGAGAGCTCTGCTGGGCGTGGGCAGAGCTGGGTCTTCTTGGCCTGTCATAACCTGTGACTGCATTGGGTCAATTTGCAATTAGATACCAGAGCTAATGATGATACTCAGCATGGAAAAGACAAGGACTTCTCAGAATGAGTCCAGAGGAGGCCGTGAGGATGCTGTGAGTGCTATGGAGACAGGCTGAGAAAGTTTGAGGCATTCATCTCAGAGTAGGGAAGGGTCTGGTGAGACCTCATGAGTCCTTTCCTGAAGGGGATACAGAAAAGATGAGGATGGAATTTTAGCAGGGTCTACTGCAATAGGACAAGTGTTTTAAACTACAAGAGGTTACATTCAGACAAGAATATATAAGGAAGAAATTTTTGAACAATGAGGTGATGAAATACTAGCACAGGCTGCCCCATCCTTGGAAATACTCAAGGTCAGGTTGGACTGGGCTCTGAGCAAACTGATCTAGTTGAATGGACCCTTCCAACCCAAAGCATTCTGTGATCCTATATTTTAAAAACCACCCAAGAGCACTGAAGTTTTGTCACATAGTTGCTTGCAAACCATTCCTGAAGCTGCTGTTGAGGTGAGGGAAGTGGGTGAGGCAGAGTCTTTGACAGGGAAAATGAGCAGAGCTCTCTGTACAGCAGCAGTTGCCAGGTAAGAAGGTTTAGACCCTTTAAAAAAAAAAACAAAAAAAAACTCCTTGCTTTGATGTGGCTTGAAGCTTTTTCTAGCAAGTGAAACAGCACTCCAAGTTCTCCTTTGCTGCAGATAACATTCTGGAGAGCCAAAGTTGCTGGCATTCAGGGCACAGTCATTGCTGCTGACAGAGACAGGACTGCTCAGCAAGTTACTGCCTTGGGTTTTTGGAGCACAAGTTTATAGCTGTTGTGTAATTTTGGGGGCTGCTACCCACACTGAGAAACAAGCATGGCTAAGCAGGTATCTGAGCAGAGTTGCGATGCTCACACTGATTTTCTGGGGGATATCCATCAGCCTTTTTGGTCTGCAGAAGTGGATTAATCTCACTGCCCCATTGCACCTTTCCTTCCAAACATCTTATACCACCCTGCAGTGATGAAGTGATCCTTAAACTATCTCAGAGTGGTTTGTGTTGGAAGAAACTTTAGAGACCATCCAGTTCCAACAACCCCTTCCATGGGTAGGGACACCTCCCACTACCCCAGGTTGCTCCAAGCCCCATCCAACCTGGCCTTGGACATTTCCAGGGATCCAGGGGCAGCCACAGCTTCACTGGGCATGCTCACAGGGAAGAGGTTTTTCCCCTAACATTTAATCTAAGTCTCTTTTTGTTTAAAATCATTCCCCCTTCTTCTGTTCCTATTTGCTGGTATAAAAAGGTCTCACTCCCTGTTTTTTATAGGTCCTCTTTAAGTACTGAGATGCCACAGTACTTCATCTTCCTTGAACCTTTCTCTTCTCCAGGCTGAACAACTCCAGCTCTCAGCCTGTCTCTGTACCTTTGTGCAACAGAGCTGGGCTCTATCCTGAGGTTGCATTTAATGAGCTGATGAGGGCACGAACCCCTAGGGAGGTGTAGACAAAATTCCTGGCTGGTCCAGAGCTGTAAGTGCAAAGTTCTAGCAGTACCTGATGATTGAGAGACTTCATATCCTGATGACATTCATCTGGGTTTATATGTCTGGCTCAAGAGGTCTCAGGTCTCCAACATCTGGGAAGCTTGTGAAAAACTGGGAAAAAACTAGGAGTGTCTGCCTCAGGAAAAACCAGATTATGCTGAAAAAACATCTTAGTTATGAGTGTCATTGCCCTGGATTCCAGTTTTGTCCCTGTGGGTCATCAGCTCCACCAGTGAATACCAAGCTTCAAATACTGGACATTTTCCAGGTCCTTTGCATTCATGTGCAAGGGACAGCACAGTGAGGAATACCAATGGAATATAATGCCTGAGTGTGACTATTAGTATGGATATATGTCACTCCCAGGATGGGTTTTTGACAAAATGTGTTGTACCCAGGAAGCCAAAATTGTAAACTCCCCCTCCAAACCCAGGAAAATCTATGTGCTATTTTCTTAACTAGTGTAAATCAGTGTTTATTCAGTAACAAAAGGTTTGAGAATCTGGACCTCAGTCAGGGGTTTTTGTTTTTCTAAAAAAGGAAACAGGAAATGAGATGCCGTGAATTAAAAATACATGCAAATAATGCAATTAGTTATTTCTGTCAACAGCTGAGAATTGGCCCAGTGTTACATGCAGAAAGCCTCGAACCTATCACTCCAAAAGTTTTTCCAAAACAAGATTGTTTTCATAGATACTATTGGAAATCCATGAGCCTGCACCAAGAAAAGCAGTTGCCTGATAAAGGGATGAGTGCTGCTGGCACAGCCCTGCCTGCACAGAGCACATCTATTATTGCTCTATAACGTCACAGAGTTGAGATATGGTGACCTGGCTGACACCTGGAGGAGATGAACCTCGTGTTCTGAAGCATCCAATTTTGTTCCTTGTCCTCAAATCTGCAGCTCCAACCTGCAAGATCCCAATCTGCGTCATTCTTCGTTTGCATGAGCGTGTGGGTTCCTGCAGCACTCGCTGTAGCCAAGAGGATTTTTACTGAGGAAATGGAAAATGCTGCTTGCTGGACACACAGAGGGTGAATATTCCAGCTGGCACTGTTTTCTAGGAGTACTAAAAATTTCCATCAGAACAAGGAACCCATCTCACAGCAGCAGGGACCATATAAGTACTGAAAGCAGAACTTAGTCTGCGTTGAATTGGAGAGGTAGAGGGGTTGTGGGGAGGGGAACATCAGCCCAGAGGGTGGGATGGGGCTGTTCCCTCTCACCACAGATTCTGGGGGTGGCTGCAGAATGAGTCCTCCCTTAGCTTGCCCTCAGGACTCTCAGGGATGTCTCCTAAATTGCAAGAGGTGTGAAGTTCAGTCCAAAACATGAAAGAGCTGGCACTCGCTTTTCCATTAAGACAGAGGTTGTGCCAGATTGCTCTGAATCCACCTCCTCAAGCCAGGCACTGTGAAAGCTGAGGAGAAGCACCCTCTAACCCAGAGAAAGGCAGACAGGACCAAGCCAAGTTACACTAAAGCAAAGATGAGCAGTCTGACTGATAAGGGCCCTCTGACACCTCTCAGGAGGAAATGGGTCACTTAAGAGCAAATCAGACACTTTTCCTGGAAGGTGAATCAGCCAGACTATGTGAGCAAAAGGTGTAAAAGGCTGCTGAATAATAGGTTTGGGCTTGTAATGAATAACCATTGCCAGGAAGGGATTTCCAGTGATTGGATTCGTTGTTCCATCTCCTGAAAACGAAGTTATTTATGGCTGCAATAAATAGAAAATTGGTATATCCTATGGCCTAGCAGGGTATGGGAAGCAACCCATAGCTCTGTGATTCACTATCAAAATGGTCCTGTATGTGAGTAATCATTCTTTTCCTTTCTTCTCTCTGAAGAAACTATAAAATTTGAAAGTTGGTCGTGAGCCCTCTAATTACTTGTCTGGTAATACAATGCCATGCAGATGTTGGTGAGGTCACAAACTTCTGTAAGCTGTTGGCTATTTGGCTTATTGCAAGGATTAGTGGGTGGGATTCCTACATAACCCAGGTCTTGGAATCTGGAGTGACTTACTTTTTTTGTGGGGTGTGCTTATTTCCATCCACTAAGGATCATGCTTGTTCCATTTAATAACTGCAGCCTCAACTGGTGATAAGGAGAAATTCTCAACAATGAATTTCAGAGAAATATCAGGGACAGGTACTTGAAAAAATAAGTCAGTCAGAAATGCCTAAATTGGGAATGCACCATTTTCATTGTCCCCCTTCTCCACACTCACATCTGGACTGGAAGCACTAGAAATGGTATAAAAATTGTGTGACTACAGGAATCAATAAAACTCTCCCCCTCTGTGCACGACCTTTATGTATTTCTGATTAATTTGTATGACTCACTGCAAGTTTTATCCAGGATTGTGTAGGACAAGGCTGACAGGAGCAGCCTGGCTGGATGGTGGGAGCAAGAAGTGTCTCTTACAACAGCCCTTAACATTTAACACTTGGACTTGATGATCTTAAAGGTCTTTTCCAATCTTTGAGCTCTATAATTGGTACGTTCTGTCTCCAAAACTACTTTTTCTCAGGACTTCATTTTCCTATGCAAGATATCCTCAAGAACTTCTACAAAAATTTCATCAGTTATTTAAAAAATTCCATGTTATTGTTGTCTTGATTGAAACTTAGAAAATCTCCATTGCTTTGGCCACTCACCCTGACTGTACCTTCATTTTGCATGGTACTGCTTGGATAGGGGGAACATGGGTTTATCTGAGACATCTCTGGAGGAGTAAACTCACCCTGTCTGTTAATTAACATGTCAACTTTACTTAACTATTTAAATCTACCTCTTGTTGCTCCTGGCAGTACTCTGCAGCAGGATCACAGAAATATTCTGTGTGTTTGACCCAATGGAGGATTCCCTGTAATAAGGAGAAAAATCAAAAATGGAAGAGTTACAACTGGAATAAAGTAAATCTCAAAACATATTAATTTACACCTTCTTTATGGTCATTTTGTCCTGTCCAAGGTAGCCTGGAAGATTAAACATGGGATGATCGTGTCCCCATCATCTCTTCATCTTCAGTGTAGCTGGGCAAGTGTGGAGGCTCAGAAATCTGTTTTTTGTCAAAAACACACCCAGACAAGCTCAGAAATAATTTGTCAGTCAAGTGGAAGGAGGCCAGAGGTGGGTAGAAGAGAGTAAATAGAGGTTTGTAAGAAAAATAAAAATAATTTCATTCTTGCCAGGGCTGAGAGGCTGTTCCCATCTCCAGCTGGAGACCTGCCCTCTTCCCACAGTAAAATTGGGAAAGGGCAATCCATGGGATCCACCACCTTGTGATGATGGTGAGTTTCTGCTACTTTTCCTCTTTCCCAAGGGAACACCAAAATCAAAGGATTCAATTCATCCGCACTGTCTCTTTAAATGTGATGTGATGTCAGAGCTGGAACTTCATTTTTAGGATGTAAAAGGTTTTCTGAATAGGGTTTTTTTTTCCTCCTCAGTGTTTTTTAAAGGCTGTCAGAACCTCCCTCTGTGCCTCACACCATCTTTCTTCTCCATGCAACCTGCCTGCTGTTGGATTAAATCCCACAAGAAAGGAAAAAGGTCCAAGATGAATAAATGTTGATAATATTGAAAGACCTTTAAAAAAATCATGCTTTTTCAAGAAAATGAGCCATCTCTAGCAAACCTAAGGAGCTCTGCTTGCCTTTTCATGCTTCAAAAACCCCTCTGCCAGGCTACAGTTATCTCTGTTGCTTTCCAAGGCTTCAAACACTTCTCACTCACTCCTTGCTTCTTGTTTTTTTGCTCCCAGTGCCACAGCCAGAGTGCTCTGGCTGTCCAGAGGGAAGGTTCAAGAGGGGCAGCCTGAGCAGATCCCATTATGGATAAGGCAGGATCACTTAAAACACTTTTCATGCTCCCTGGAGAGTTGTTCAAGAGGAGGAAACTCCTTGGACTCCACTGAGGGCATGGAAAGGGCTGCTCCTTGTACATTGACCAGGGGGAAATGTCAAATGCTCGTGTCACACTCTCCATATTTTCTGTGCTGTCACCCAGCCCTGTCCTTCATTTTGTTGGTCATTTTCTTTGTAGGTTTTGGCAGCCTTGCTACAAATTTTGTTTTACATTTATTTTTTTTTCTTAATATCTTTCACTGACTCTCGTTCTTGGCTTGAGATACTTCTTGGACTCTCTTTTGTCCTTCAAGACGGTTTTTTCTCCTCTGTGTAGGTTGAGATCTGATCTTTTCAATGCCTCCAGATGCTCAGGTAAAAGTTCCTGTGTCCTGTAGAATACACACACAGGTAAGGCTCAAGCTCTGTGCTTTTAGACTCTTTTGTTTCTCAATAATTAATGAAAAAAACTTGATCCAAACAAGCACATATGATTATGGAGGTTGTCAGGAGAATGTCCTGCTACACCAATAAAAATGAATTTAAATGAAGTGTCAAAATCTCTAACACATCATTAATTTTTTTACTTACTCATGTATTATTAGCATCCCCCAAACCAAACATTCCCATCCTTCTCCAATATTCACAAAAGCAAGTGGAGAGGGAAGAAGAACCTAGGAAATGTTCATTTAGTATTACTGCATACATGTGCTTTAAAAAATCCTGAATCATAATTTATTAGAGAATTTCTGATGAGATGGATATTAGTTTCCCCATTCATAATGATTCTAATTACTGCACTTGATATTTTTACTTTGGTAGTCACAGGATTCAACAGTTTCTTCTTTCCTTGACACTGTAATATTATAAAGTTGTGTTAATCTTGAAATGCAAAGGAATATTGCCATGTAAAAGCAGACAGTAAAAAGCAAAATAACCTTGGGAATACAGGAAAGCTACTTAAATGAATGAAAAGAAAATCTATTCAATGCTGTTTTCAGTCTCTGATAGAGTGAAAGAACATTGCAGGAGAAAAATGAAGACTGTCATAAAGTGAAAAAAGTAAAATCTAGGAGCCAGTGACAAAATTAAATGACGTTCCAAGCTGTAATTAAAAAAAACAAAAACAAAAACAACCAAACAAAAAAACCTCTACACACACACAAAACTCCCACGAAATAAAAACCTAAAAAACCTGAACCACAAACCAAAAACTCCACTCTTTCCAAACGTTAAGAAAACCCAAACTAAACTAAGTATGTGAAATACTTTGCCTTGCACTTGCCTTAGGCTAAAGATGGTCCCACTGCCGTATACCAGGACCAGCTGAGATGCAATAAATTCAGTTATCTAAGCTCTCTGCCTCTAAATGTAATTTGCTTTTCCCAAAATTATTTTTCCCAATGTCCAGGAGTAAAAAACAGAGGTGAAGCCTGCAGAACAGCTTCTGTGTGAGGAACAACTAAGCTGGATAAGTTTGTCTTTCAAGTTGCAAAAAATACAGAAGGGAAAATGTTGAATAGTAAATCTAGAATTTTAAATTGGGGATGAAAGATTAGGGTTAATGCTGGTGTGGCCACCAGTGTGGAGATAACCTGAAAATTCATTGCTGGCTGTGAGAAGTCCATGGGTTCCAAAAATCAGTAGAAGGCAAAGTCTTTGAAGATTGTTGAATACAAAGATTTTGTTTGAAATTCATGAGTCACCAAACGCTGGGGTAGGATTCCTGGAAATAGAACCAAGCTTCCCTCATTTCTGTACATTTCTCTAAGTGTCTGCCAAACCCCACTGTTGGACAGGGAATTAATTCATTATTAATAAATAGTTTTATACAATTTTTTCTCCTGGCTCTGCTCAGCCTGCTGGAAGGAGCTAGAGGCTATGCAGGAGCTGTCCCCACTCACAACTGAATACATCAGCTTAAATTTACAGAAATGAGCATCAAATAAAAAATTGTCTTTTGTACGGAGCCAGCCATCAACAGAAAGATGGAGCCAATTAAGTGATGCCAGAGAGCATCATAAAACTCTGCAGTGAGGCTCAGAGAGGGCTGCAGTCAAAGCTGGAGGTTGTGAGATGTGGAGAGCCTTCTCTCCAATGAGATGACTCACTGGGCAGCCACAGCAGCTTGGCTGATCCAAGTGATCTAAGGAATTTCTCACTCTGGAACGGTGGCTGAAACAAAATTCCTTCATTTTGGACCTGCTCCAGTGGCATCACATTAAAATCTTGGACAGCACGTGGCACAACAAAATGCCTTCCTTTGTTGATCTTCTCACCAGATCTTTGCTGGTTTTGTGGTCCAGACTGGTGACTTCTATACTGAGCCACAAAAAGAAGAGTGAAAGGACATAAATCTTCTAGCTGAGCCACCCAATCCATACCTTTGTGGAAGTAGCTGTTCCCTGACCTAATTTAATAACTCTTGATAGATATGTTCTGTCTTGAATCCTAAATTCTATCCTTTGCCAAGGAGTTCCTCGATCTGCCTTGTACTGTAGGAAAAGTGTCTTTTCCACCTGAGCACCTGCTGGATCAGGACTTGAATTTGATGAGAAAATAATTCCCTACTCCTTTGTGTCCACCCATGGTTCTGTAGACCTCTGTCCAATCCCTGAATTCAGTTTTTTTCCCCAGGACAGAGAGACCCAGCCAACGCAGCTGCACTTTGTATGGAAGTCCCTCCATGTCTTTCATTGTACTTGTCAGTCTCAGTGTTTTTTCTGTTTATAACAATCCCTTTAGCACACTGAGTGGCCAAATGCCTCATGGTGCTCAGAGTCTGGGAGGACCATGAATTTATACAGTGTCATAATGATCCATTTTCCTTTCCATTTCTTTCCTAATGAGTCTTAGCATTCAATTTAGCATTTTTTGATTGCTGTTGAGCTCTGCAGTGAGGCTTTCGTGGAACTGTTGCCACACTATCAAGCTCTCACTTGTGTCATAATGGTTTGATGAAAGCCCATCAGATTTATTTTCAGGCATCTACCTTTACATTCATTTCCCCCTCCACATTTATCCACAGTGAATTTGTTCTGTGCTTTTATTTCTCACTCAACCTTGTAAAGTGTTTTTCCAATTTTTCACAAGTGGTTTTTGTACATATTACTCTGAAACAGATTCACATCTGCAGAAAATTTTGCCAGCCTCACCATTAACATACTTCTCTTGGGTCACTAATGCATGTATTCAGCAGTGCAGCTTCCTACAGAATCCTTTTGTTGCTTCCCTCGCTTATAAAAGCCACTCACTCCTACTGTTCAGTTCCAATTTTCTAACCATATTAGGACTATCTATCACTTCTGGGACTTGCAAATTCCCTCTTTTCAGGTATAATAGCAGGACTATCCTAGAAAACATCCAAAGTGTCTCCCAGTGCCCTTTAGAGGAGCTCATTAGGTTGTGTTTTCTGGTGGGTAGAAAGAAGGGTTCCTATCCTTGCAAAACTTGCTAAAATCATGAGGAAGTGTTTAACTAATCAATTATCTTGTGGATTTTGGAAGGAGTGTGGGCTTTGGAGGTGGATTTTGCAAGGCTCTTCTCCCTCACTCTATGCCTTGAAAGATTTTTACTCTAACAGCATTACGAATCCAGAGGAATTTCCAGCAATATAGCAGTGACCATCCAGCTACACTGTCAAAGGCCCAGATTCACCTTGGATCAAGCAAGTCTAGATTTTAACTTTAATATTTCTAAGCTCTTGCCTGTGGTCTGCAGTCAGAGGAGGTTTATTTCTGCTCCACCTATTTTGGGACGGAAGTGATATCTTAAAAGCTGTTTCTCTATAATTTCAGGGAGAATCTTGACAAAGTTAACCATTAGTGTGGTGGTGGTGATCAGGGGTGCTGATCTGTTCACCTCTGAGGACATCCAATGCTCCATCAAAGGTGACATGGGTCATCCTTGTCCCTGCTCCATCCAAGTCATGCCTTTGTAGTGAGCTGCTTTTTCTTTTTCTCTGCTGGGTATTTCTGATTGTGCCAAGCAGATTGAACCCTTCACAAGAAAACTGCTCAGCCCTCGTGCAGTCTGGCCTTTAACAGGCAGATAAACAGCACATCTGATCCATAAACTCCTCCTGTTGGTTATTCCCTGGCAGTAATCTACAACACAAAAGCCACAATAAGCCCCTGGAGGGTTGGCAGTGCCTCCATCGACCGCTTCTGTGCCTGATGCTGCAGCTCATTGTCATCATGGGCAGCTGGATTCACCACAGAGACTGGATGAGAGGGAAAACTGCCTTACCAAAAGTGCTCCCTGACAGTGCAGCAGCTCCCTGACACAGTAATTGGCTGTGGGAGACGCTGGAAGCTCTGGATGCTGCCACAGAGTACCTGGAGAAGAACAATCACCAAGGAAGGGAGGGATTGCCATAAGCAACATATTTTTCTGAGATTAAAAGCATTTCATGAAAGCTGAAGAACAGATGGGACTGGAAAAAAAGCTGGGCCTAAGAGTGAGCAGTGAATATTTCACAGGTATTGCATCCTTGTGAAACACAGCTGAGCTTGGCAATAAAGATATTTTACTCACCTTTGTGAATCAGCCAGTGCTCAGGAGAGCACAGCAGCAATGAGGGAGTACAAAGAAGTATTGTATGGTGGTTTTGTTGAGAAATCTGTAAATAATATGGAATAAAGTATTACAGAGGATATTTATTGAATACACAACAGAGTATTGTTGTATATTTGATTAAGACTTGACATTACATTAATTACCAAGTAACACTCCAAAGTTAGTTTTAGCCTTGGCTCGTTCTGCTGGCAGAAGTCAGATGATCAAATGTGACTGAGGGCTCTTCTGCACACACAGTCATTCCACACCTTCCATATTGACATCATTAAATAGCAACTGTAGAAATGCTAACTGAAAGGGAACTCTAAAGGTCTTGAATTCCTCCTGAACAACACAGCCACTCATAATGCAGATATTCCAGTGTTCTGCCCATAAATGATGTGCCCATTTCCTACCTCTATGGGAAATGCAGGTTAGTATTCATAAGACCAGCTTTCATTTTTCATAGAAATAAAAAAAACTGTCCCAAGGAGAATCAGCCTGGACTGATATAGAAATCCTCATCAATAATGCATCTCCCCATGCTCCCAGCTTCAAGGAAAGGACACCATGTACTTTTAACTTGAACTAAAACTTGTTTTACGTCACGGAGTGTCAAATCTTTGGTTATCATTACAAGAGCTGATTAGGACATAGTCATTAGAGGAAATACAGGCTCCTCCTCAGAAAGTGATGGCATGAAGTCCTTTTTTAGGGTTTGCTGTGTGGGTTCAGAACCTGATGGGGTCATTAAAGGCAGACAGGAAATTAGCACACCCCCATGGAAATCAAGACATCAGACGAGCTTCCACAAGAGCAAAAAAGAGCTATGGAAATCTGGAAAATTCAGCTCCCTCTTGCTGGCATTTAACCAGTCAGTGGAACTGTTCCAATGAATCCTGGTCAGACCATATAAATCATGTGCAGTGCACATCCATAGGTACTGTAGGGACCAATTTTTCAGTATTCCATCCTTGTCAATGTTCCTGAGCTGGGAGATGGCAATAGAAAGGGAGAACTAGCAAAACATCCTTCCATAATCACCATTTCAGGGCAGGGAGTCTCTTTTCACTGTGAAACATGGAAGGATATTTAAAGTCCCAGTTCTGGAACAACCACCCTGCAGGTGTTACAGGCACAGGATCAAGGACGAAGCTGAAGAACAAAACATCAATAGGATGGGATCATGTTATCAAAGAGTCTTACATTAAGACCAAAAAATTACAGAGAATTTTGTTCGGACAAGACAGTCCTACCATTCACTGTGTATTATTTGGATTCTAAATCTCTCTTGTTTCTTTGATCTTCAACACAAGAGATACAAAGAACAGGAGTAGAAAATTGAGCAAGTAAAATCTTCAAAAGCAGCAAGTGAAGAAAATATGTTCCACAAAATTCTCCTGTTGTTTTTTTTTCTTTTCTGTGTAACTACAAAACCCCAAAAGGCTTGTAATGGGGCACTGCAAATTGAAGGGGAATTAAATATATATATATATAGAGATATACACCACCACCCCCTAAAGATGTATTAGACAACAATAATCTTCTGCAAGACCATTTCCTTAGCAAAATACCAAAGATCTGAATAATAATAATAATAATAATAATAATGAATAATAATAATGAAAAATAATGCTATTCAATAGGCAATGCAGCCAGGTGACTGAATGCCAGAGATAAAAAAAAAGTAACATCAGTAACTACAGAAATTCTTGGCCACTTTACCAAAGCCTGGAGGTGTTAATTGAAGACAATAAAATCACTACATATAAAGATTATGACTGTAATGTATTTCTCATGGAGGTTAAGCTGTTTCCACTTGCTCTCAGCAGTTACCATCACTTGCATTCAAATCATCCTCTTGGTCCACGAGTCTAATAATCATTTATATTTCCCACCTGCTTGCTCAAATCTGTCTCTGGAGTAATGGTCTTTTCCCAAAAAAGCAGGATACAGAAGAAATCCTGATAGCTGTTCCTTTTATTGCCCCATTTGTCTTCAATGTCTTTCTCCTCCAGCTGCTGATTTGTGCAAAAGGTCTTTTCCACATCCACAGCTCACTCGTTCTCCAATTTATTGTCATCCTTAGTTCTATTGTTCCTTCTAGCAAATTTTCTTTAGTTTAATAGAGTTTCTTGAGCAATTTTGCATCACGAATTGCATTATAGATGCTGTAGTTACTCATGTGAAGAGCTCTGTTATTACTCCTGGAGTAAGTATTGGTTTTTATACATTACAAGCTTTCATGTTCTTTGAATTATTGCTGTTTGGTATCACTTAAATTAATACTTCTACACAGAGGCCATCTTTTAATCAGTTTCCATCCATCTTTTCTCCTCATATCTTGGCTCCTAATATTTAACACACTGTAATCACAGAGTTTGCTCTAAATTCAGATTTTGGGGGCAGTAAATGGGCTGTACATGTTCCTCAGCTAAAGGTTTCAAAACAGGGGAGGTTGGTGTGGGCTTGGATGACTGCTGAGCTCCCTTTGGGGACAGATTTACTGACAATTAAACTCTCTCTGCTGCGTGGGATTGTCTACTGGAATTGAAAACAGGGTAGGAGGAGAGATGCTGATCTTTCCCTCTTATATTCTAAAGCTTTGAAAGAGATAAAGTGGCATTAATAGCCACTGGGACTCAAATCAAGATGTACCCTTAGCTATACCTGCATGCCAAAATAACTAAAAGAAGGCTTCAACATGATGATTTTAATGAAAAAAGTACTTTCCACAGAATTTTCAGGACTGTCCCATGGCTTCAAAGTTTCTTTAGGATGCTTCAGGAGCCCTGTCTGTCACAATCCTGGGCTTACCTCTGTCCAGATACTCAGGGGTCACATAATTCTAATTCCAAACCCCTGCCATGGGCAGGGACACCTCCCACCAGATCAGATTGCTCCAAGCCCTGTCCAGCTTGGCCTTGAACACTCCCAGGGATGGGGTGTCCACAACAGAAGGGGAGGATCTTTCAATTCAGGGATGCCAACTTGCACCTTTCTCTGAAAAATTTATGGAAGGCAGTGGGAACCATTATGACCAGTAAGACCTGGTCAATTCCAGCATCAGTGGAGTACAGAGGTTTAGAGAAATGCACTTTGTCCCGCCTTCTTTGCCCAGAGTGAATTATCTGGGAAAAGGGCAGGAATCTGAGTGAGCACTCAGGAGAGCTGATTAATTTTAGAAACATGGGCAAGTACATGGAACACTAAGAGTGCATCAGATTTGATGGCACCAGCCAAAATCATTCTGTCATTCTGTGAATTCTGTGAAAGTGCATGCAAAATAGTGAAACTTCAAGGGCCCCTGCTATCCTGTTTACCTGTAAGGACCAGTTGTTTCCATTCATTCCATGTATCTGCAGAGCTTTTGGTTCTGTGGCAAAACCATTAGCCCCCCAAAGCCAATTTCTTTCCCTCCTCCCCTCAACAGCCCTGTTGATATAGAATAAAAAGCAGAAGCTCACCTACATCTATTTGCTGTAGGTGTCCAAATAAGTTGCCCAAATCCTTCTCTTATTACATCATTAGATGGATTGGCCATTAGTCTTTATTTAAAAAAAAGTGGATCTGCACCCTTTGCTGGCAAAAGTTCCGCTCTTGTTCTAAAAATAAAGGAAAAAAAAAAAGCCAGCTATTACTGAATTCTAAAATTCATTCAGCCTTGCAGTGCAGCCTTTCAGCAGCTCTCCAGCAGAGGAAACTCTCTTTATCAGGTACCTGGAATACACAGTCCCCAGAGACTCTGAGATAAAACACATCCTCAGTTTCACATTCGGCTGCAGTGTGATCTGAAGGGTGATAACATTTCTCCAGCTAGCTGTGGGAATCATTAATTCATTATTCAGCTGTGTCTTCAAGCCCCCTTGATCAAGGGTCCTTTTTCTCTCTGTCAGGCAACTGTTCTGTTCTATGTTCCTGATTTCTTTACATCTCTGCCTTCAGTAATGTTATCTCTAACTTAGACTATCCCAATCTTCAAATGTTGCCTCCTTTTTTTGCCTTTGTGAGAAGGGACAGAGTGAAAACAATTATGTGATGAGTGTTGAATGTATTTCTGGGAGCTATGTGCTGCTCATTTAAAGTCTGGACTTTCCCTTTACAAGAACGCTAAAAAGAAGAAAAGCAAGCCAAGTGTGAAGCTGCCATTTTTCATTTTTTACAATTTCTTTTTACTTGCTGTAAAACCCTCTGCTTCACTCTTCACTCCCTGCCTTTACATTATATTAGTTAATGATGTTTCTAAATCTAATTGCTCTCATCTGTTTCTCATCCTCCCAAACCTCACTCAGAGCTCCTGTGATTGGAGCAGGGTGATGCAGTTTGTTAGAGCTGGGCTGACGGGGGGATGAATCATGGCCTTGTCATTTCACAACCTTTTGTGGCATTTTAAACATATTTGCAAACAGAGGACATTTCACTGGAATTCCAACGTGTTATAATAGAAAAATGGACTCATCCTGTCTGCAAGTTTCATTCTTGCTAACAAGAGGAGAAATTCAAATTTTTTTCTTGGTTTCATTCTGTGGTTGCCCCTTGACATCTGCAAGGGTACCAAAGGCTTCAGAACCCCCAAAGAATCACTCAGCTACAGGAAAGGAGTGGGACAGCTTGCAGGAGCTGCAGTTGAGCTAATTTTCCACTTGACTGCTCAATCTTGGCAGATGATGTTGTGTCAGGCAGCCTGAAGTTCACAGTTAAGTGCATTTGGAGGTGGCGAACAAAATACCCACCCTGATCTTTCAAGCAAAATACTTTTTGTATCCTGCAGTTCCTAAAGACATTTCTGTGTAGTGTTCCTAAGCTTTAATTCGAGAAGCAAGAACATTGAGGATTGATAATTTTCCCATGTTTAAGGGAATTCACAGAGTCACAGAGCAGTTGAGTTTGGAAGGGATCTCTGGAGATCTCTGGTCCAACCTTCTGCTCCAGCAGGGTCACCCAAAGCTGGTTGCAGGGGACTGAGTGTAAAAACTGTTGCTTTTTTCAGTATTTCTAGGGATGGAAACTCCACAGACTCACTGGGAAACCTGCACCAGTTCTTGATCATCCTTAGACCAAAAAAGTGTTCCCATTTTTTAAGATGGAACATTCTGCATTTCAGTCTGTGCCCACGGCCAGTGGTGATAGACAAATTTACCGACAAAATTTATGGATGTAAAAACAGGTGAGAAAACATGATGTTGGATACAGAATTGCATTTTTCAGAGTGCACCATTTACCATTAAACTTCTTTGCTCTAGCCTGTGAACTCTGGACAGTGAACATAATAATTTAGACTTACAAAAAAAGAGAAGCAAAAATTAATCTCTTAAGAAATTTGTGTTTATAACAGTTTTCTTTAGCAGAAACTTGCTTTTGTGTAGAAACTGACGCTTCATTTATCATGAGCTCTGCAAAAGGTTAAAAGAACAATTTACATATTTATGTCTTCTAATTCAATATAATTTAGTGCTTATTAAAAAACAATATTTATTTGTAGTGGCTGGTTTTTTTTACTTTTATATGCTGTTCAATGTATACCTGTCCTTACCCATGTAGAGGATCTTTGAGTCAAACAGGACCCTCAGACTCCAATTGTTTGAGATGTGGTCAGAATGATTGAATAACCCAATCTAGTGGATAATGAAGTATTCCTGAATATATATCCTGGCATGGTTCCTCTCCTTCCAAGGTGTGTCTGCTACATAATCCAAACATGCTTTGTGAGGATTTATGATTAAAGCAGCTGATGCAGAGCCAGTTCACTGAAGCAACATGGAGAGGACTCTGAGGGGTGAGTTTTACCCCAGACTGCACCAAACCAAATAATTTCTGTACTTCCAGTTCCTCCCCTCCACCACACATTTTTCACATCACCACGTTAACCCTTTTCTCAACAATCCTGTGCACAGAATATCAACTGTTTCCAGAAGCATTCAGGCCTCCTCCAAGCCATTGCTTTCCAATGAGAACAGCCGCTTTGGAGCTGTGGTCCACATTTTGAGCTCTGAGGAACCTCTGGTGCATTCAGAGGCTGCCTGAAAGAACAACGACCCGGTGAAGAATGTGACAGAATATACAATTTCCAAATGGCGATGCACAAGTGTTAATGACATGGATTTCCTGCCCACACTCAAACCTAATTCTACCACAAGATGGTCTGTTCCATTAAAAACAGCCCAAAAAAGGTTCCCAAACCCCCCTTATTCTGATTAGATGGAGAAGCATGCGCAGGAACCATGTTTCCTGTTTGTTGCTATCAGTGTATTGAACTATTCAATTTCCCTCTGGATTTGGATCAGAGGCCACCAGCTAAGGGATGTCAGAGTGCACAAATGCTTTTGGTCACAGTTCACAAGCCAACCCTACTGGAAAGGTCCCAAATGCCCTCAGAGAAACCTACATCCAGTTTCTTATGATTTTATTTAAAGCATCCTGCCTGTGAATGTGTGGTCAGCTTAAAAAAACCCTCATGAAATGATCCAAAGTCATGAGCACCCTGTGGCTGGTAATTGGCCTCAAATCAGCTTGTTTTTCCTCGGTCATTTGTCAGAGGCTCAATTAACAGCAGATTCCACTCTTGCTAGGCAACAAGAGGAAGAATTGAGTGGGAATATTGAATTGTTCTGAGACCTCAGACCATTCCTTCTCAGTGAAAGTATTTTGTATTGCCAAGTTCTGCAATGTGATAATTTACCTACAGAGAGAATGTTGGCTCCTCTTGGTACTGTCTGTATTCCCTCTCCTCCCCAAATCCTTGCCTCACTCCCTCCCTTTGCACAATGGACATGATTTTGGGTATCAGTTGTGCCACTCTGCTGGGTGAGTACCCAGGAGCTGCTGTCACTGGAGAGAGTGAGGGAGTATTTTTCTTCCTACCCACGCTATTATGAGAGGTAAATGGGAAATAAAAGGAAAAAAAAAAAAAAAAAAAAAAAAAAAAAAAAAAAAAAAAAAAAAAAAAAAAAAAAAAAAAAAAAGCTGCTCTTAATGTTAAATCTCCAAGCGCTGCCAAGCAATAAACAGATGATGGATTTTTATACGACTTTGATGTGTGGAACTATGAAAGTATTAGTTGGAAAAAGCTTCTGGAGATGGTCCCTTCTGGCTTTGCAGGAATCTTGGGGGTTCACACCTCAGCTTTTTGTTTTGGTCTCATTGCAAGGAATGTGCTGTGACAGAGCTTGGCCTCTGGGCCCTGCAGGTGTGTGAAGGCAGGGGCGTCATCCAGGGCTGAAGTATTTTATAAGAGAGATGGATCAGGGGCTCCACAGGGCATCCATGCCCCATCACACATCAGAAAGGGCACTGTGTGAAGTCTTTTATGCCCCAGGGTGGACTGTGCTCAATTTCAGATCATCCCAAGTCACCCCAAACAAACAGGTTGGAGATCTCAGTTCCTTCAGCACGAGCCACCCCAAGGTACCACTCTAGTCCCATCCCTCCAAGCACGCAGATCACAACACTCCCAAAATATCCATCGGTTTCTGAGGACCTCTGTGTTTCGTGGTGGTTGAGAATGAGCAAAAGAACTGTGACTTTCAGAACTAATCTTGGCACAAATGACCCACTACCCTTTCAGCAGCCTCAGCCCAAAACCGAAGCTAATTTCTCCTTTCCAAGTCACCAGCCTGCCATATCTTCAAATGCCATTCAGAGAGTGCCCTGATTTTTTTGGGTTGTAATTTAATTAGGGACATGTCTGGGAAAGTTGTAGAGGGTTGTACCTCAAAGCTGGGTGTGATCCAGCTGGTAGATGGCAAATGAGCAGCTCTGCAGCTCCTCTTTTCTTCACTAACTCTCCCACATTAAACTAAAAAATCTCGAATCCATCTGCTGATTCCAGGCTCTAAGGAAATAATAGAAAGGCTGCACAATTTTTACAGTCACAGGGTGTGGAATCCTGTGAATCACTTCTATCACCCTGCCACGCTGCAACAAGAGGGGGCCTGGAGTGTTGCAGTTCCTGGTTTTCAGCATGAGAATTGAGAATGTAAAGAGTGCAGTGCTTCCAAGATCACAGATCATAGTGTAGAAACTCAAACACACCAAAAATCAATTCACTTTTCTTGTCTTGCCTGGTCTTGTCCATAAAAGAATTGCTGAGTTCTACAGATGCTGTGGGGTTTTTTTTGTCTTTTAGACACAAAAGAGATAATGCATTTCATCTCTCCCGCTGTCCTACATGACATACTATCATTGCATTTTCAGGCATTAATAACATAAGTGTTTCTGTGAAATAGTTTTATTCTCTTTTTTTTTTCCTGCCAGTCAAAGTCTCTCTGTGCATTTACAGACCCTTTGCTGTAATCCCAAAGTAAGAAAGGACTTTGAAAATTAAGATTCTGTCCACATTATCTACATTCACAGCTAATTCAGCAGCAAGAAGGACCTACAAATGTGACACTTGTGAAATTTATCTGAATTTTTGGTGTCACACCCCTGAAAATAGAAGTTAAACTGCACTGTGTATGATGCAATGAATGGACAGAAAGACAGAAAGAACTAATTTGTTATGTAGGAAATCTTTACTAAATAAGAGCATCATAGTCTTCCTGAAGTTATAGAGAATTACTTCAAATTCCCTCTATAAATTTTCAGGTGTTCACTTAAAAAGTACACTTGGATTGCATCCTGGCCAAATGTTCTCAGACCCTGCCTCCTCATATTTTTCTCTGTTTCCTTATAGCCCTTCTGAAAAGTTTTCTGCAAGTTCATCTCAATTCTTTCTGTGTACAAATTAATTGTTGATAAAAATAAAAGCTGTTTGGACAGCTACATTTTTCACTGCAGTGCCATAGGCAGTAGTAAGATCCACAGCATGTTAATTGTTTCCTGTTGTGCATCTGCTCTTGGGATAAGTCACATTATTGGGTGACAGTTTCTCCATTCATGTCTCTACTAGGCTTAAAAAAAGCACTGAGGAGCAGGTTGCAATAGCAACTAAAATAGGTTATTGTTTTTCAGACTACTTTACAAAATTAAACTCAGCTTTAGCTCTCTTTTTTAAACACAGCCCTAAAATAAACACAGTGCTTATTTGTGGCTGATGACCCTCAAATATGGTAATTGTGGTAGACACCCTGAAAAGATTCCACACTGCAGCTGAGTGGCCGAACTAATTTAAATAATGCAAACAGCCTTTAGTCAGAAAAACAAAAATCACAGAATTGTAGAATCACAGAATGGTTTGGATTGAAAGGGACCTTCAAAATTATTCGGTTCCACCCCCTGCCATGAGCAGGGACACCTTCCACCAGAGCAGGTGGCTCAGAGTCCCAAACAATCTGGCCTTGGACACTTCCAGGGATGGGGAACCCACAGCTGCTCTGGGCATCACATTCAGGGACACCAGTGAAGCAGAACATGGAGAGAATTCTTTTCCTGCTCCAGGTGAATAAGACACAGAAGTCACATTAACCTGTCAGTGTGGCATTCATATTTTCTGAAAAATCCCTTCACCCAGGATTTTTTTCTCCTGGGAAGCTGAGAAACCTCAGAGAAAAAGGAAACCAAATTCTTATCTCATTTGTTTCTCCTGTGTTTTGCTGGAATGTGTTTGGAGATTGTTTACCAACAGGTGATTGTTTCATTGGTTTCATGTGAATTGTTTTGGCTCTTTGGCCAATCAGGGCCAGGCTGTGTCTGGACTCTGGAAGGAACTACGAGTTTTCATTATTATCTTTTTTGCGTACAGTAAGTATCCTTTCTGTATTCTTTAGTAGAGTTTAGTATAGCATTCTTTAATATAATATAGTATCATAAAATAAGAAATTAACCTTCTGAGAACATGGAGTCAGATTCACCATTCCCGCCTTCATCGGGGCACCGCACAGATACAATAAGTCAGTGCTGAAGAATGTGCACCAGCCCAGGTGGCAGTGGGGTAGATTTGTCCTCTGGCCTTATCAAATGAGTACAAGAATCCTTACAGGAGAAGCAAGACAGCTGGTTTCCAAGGAAATCAATTTCCAAGGATTTGCTTGCAGAGCAGTTCTGTTGCTTAAGGGATTTTGGCCAGGGAGGAACTTCAGCTGTGATAACTCACCTTGAAAAAGGTGTTGAATGGGTCAGCTTGTAGAGAGCAGAAGGATAAATGCATGACTTGATGCAGCAGGCAGCCTCCACATCCTCACCTTGCGTTTCCTCCACCACCTTTGAGCCCTGGCTCTTGCCCAGCTGGGGCTTTCATTGCAAAGGGATGCCCTGTAAACTGTGGCTCCTGTAGAAACACACAGTGGGAAGCTGTCCTCTGTTTCCTTATCCCGTGCCATGTTTAGTTTGTGGCTTTTGGTGTTTCATTAGGACTTTCCAGTCAGTTACAGGGTACTGGAGGGTGTTTTTATAGCTGTTTATGAGCCGCAGTCTGGCTGCAGCCTCGGCACCAGCAGCCAAGTCTCTCAAACACTGCTTTGTTACAAGCTTTCTTTCCACCTCCTCCTCCCTTTAATTAACTTTCTCCATTGAAAACCCAGAGAAGATAACTGGGTTTGCTGCCAGCCATTATTCAGTCCACAGTTTGCCAGAATTTCTTTTGAGATCTCTTTAAGAGAAATCTTAAAGTCTCTGGTATCACCCACACCTTTAGCTATGGAAAGTGTCTCCATTGAGCTGCACTGCCTGTCCTACAGAAGGAAAATATTTCTTTACAGTGGTATTTGGCCCCCTTCTCTACAGACTCACATTACAGTCTCCCTTGCAAATCTTACACTCTTGGCTGGGCATGCAAAAGCTGGCAGGCAATTTCAATTCCTATGGAAAACTGGTTTTCCATAGGAATTGAAATTTTATTTTCATTAATGACAACTGGTGGTTTCGAAGACAATGCTGAATTTGGATGCTTTCTGTCCTTGAAATGTGAGCAGTGGTTCCCTTTGAGGTTAATTCCTATTCATTTTTTTGCCACTGCTATAAAATCTTCTTCTCCCACCCCAAAGGATGGGACACATCCTCTCCTGTCAGATTATTATAATTAGATTTACTCATGAGCCAAAATTCTGCCATACCCCTTCTCATCAAAAAACTGCTTTGTTTGCTGAAAGGCTCCTTTTATAAATCCCTCTGGTGCTATTCACTGTTAACACATCTTCCTGTTGTGGTCTTCCAAATTTTCAGTGTTGGTTGAGCAAGGCAAAGGGAACTCTAAATATTGGAACAATCCCTGGAGCAGCCACCAGTGAGAATGCAATCCCAGAGCGTCAAGAAGTGCTTGGATGCCTTTTGGTAAACCAAAATTCCTGCACATTCCAGCTGTCAAGGCAGCCACTGGCCTCGTGAGCCAGCTCTCAACTGAACATTTTTAATCATTCCCCTGAGCCCTCTTCCACAGCAGCAAACTTGTCCCAGGAAAGCTCAGTTGCAAAGGAAATTATCAGCGGGCTTGTTAGCTTGTTATTGAGTGTGTGGGAACAGTTTACAAAGACAGCACGAGGTGCTTTTCCTTTGGGAGGTGCTGGCAATAAAAAGGTTAAAAAATTAATTTGCAGAAATGAGTGGTTTGGATTCCTGAACAGCAGATATTTGTTTTTGCTGCAGGGTGTTTTGGTTAGCTCAGATAACAGAATGAAGATGCTGCTTACACCTCTTATCCATCTGCTCAGAGATGAGTGTCATGTGAGTGTTGCTGTTTCCTTCCAGGGTAGCCTTCCCAAATCCTGACTCAGCAGCACTACTCAGGGACTGAAAGACAAGTCCTGCATTCGCCAGGCCAGCATGGGGAAGCTCATGAAATCAAGATTTTCTCAAAGCCTGGGATGTTTTCTGCCCCAGCCTCACACAGCTGTGCTGTCCCCAGGGCAGCCAAGCCTGCAGGTCACCCCTGGCATCCAGCAGTGTGAGGATCCTCCAAGAAATGTCCCAGGATTAGGAATCTTCTGTTATATCTCACTCCATGGTGATGCTGGCCAGCTGTACCAGGTACCAGGGAATGGGCATGACAAGTTATGTTCCTTGAAGTTGTTACAAGAAGAGAGAGAGAGAGACCAAAATCTCCTTGTGAAACCACATACAATTACTGCTGTTTGACCACACCCTTCTGATCAATGCATAATTTGAAATAGGAGCAGCCTCAGGGCCACTGTGCCCCAAAAATCAGAGGGTTTATTTGTGTATGATGACTTACATGCTCCAAAATCCAAGTATTTTCTGGCATGAGGGAGCTGGGAAGGGGCTCAGCCTGGAGAAAAGGAGGCTCAGGGGGGACCTTGTGGCTCTGCACAGCTTCTGCCAGGAGGGGACAGCCAGGGGAGTTGGGCTGTGCTCCCAGGGAACAGGGACAGGAGGAGAGGGAACAGCCTCAGGCTGGGCCAGGGGAGGTTTAGATTGGATATTTGGGAAAATATGGAAAGGGTGTCCAGCCCTGGCACAGCTGCCCAGGGCAGTGTTGGAGTCCCCATTCCTGGAGGGATTTAGAAGCCATGTGGATGTGGCACTTGGGGACATGCATTAGTGGTGGCCTTGGCGGTGCTGGGAGAAAGGCTGGGACTGATGATCTCAGAGGACTTTTCCAACCCAAACAATTCTGGGATTCCATGATCCCACATCTCTCTGAAGAGACTATAAGCCCAGGGTCCAATTAATTCTCAAAAAAATCACCCTCTGAATTTGACTGATATTTGGTTGCACTAAAGGTGATCTGGAGGTCTCTTCCAGCACTTTATTTCTATGATTTTGAGCAACAGAAAGGAAAAATGAGCCAGTAGGTCCTTGAGAAAGTATTTTTTCTCCCAGTGAAGTAGGCAGCAGTTATAAATATTCTGCAGGCAGCCTCCAGTGCTGCAGCAGTGACCACTCCGTGACGCCAGCAGACACTGCCTCAATAACAGGAGACAAGCAAGGTTGCTTGTGTGCAAACAAATTTACCTATAAGCTCAATTTCAACAGCCACAGGGGGAAATCCAACTTCTTTCCTACTGAAAAAAAATTTACTTTTCTGTTGTCAGTGCTGCAGCATCACCACTTGAAAAGTATCCCCATTATTCCACCGACTGATTGATTTCCTCCTAACTGTGCTGCTGGTGACTGAATTCATTTTGGGAGCCAATTATGGAAAAAAAGAATATAGTAAGTGTTGCAAGAAAAACCCAAATTACTGTTTTAAAACTTGTTTTTCTCTTTTCTTCTTGCTTCTATTTAATCCAAGGGAAACATGTTCACAGTAGGAGTAAAGATGAGTGTAAACAAACCAAAATAATTGAATAATATGTATTTACTTGTATATTTTTTCTCTGTTGAGCAGAATGCATGACCTTTATATTAGCTTTATAAATACTGACAAAATGACTCCCACTGCAGCTTGCAGTCTTAAAAAATATATGTATCTGTGGACAAGTCCTTCATAACCCACCCCCTAGTAGCCTAATATTTGATATTTTATATGGAATTTGTACCATGTGCCACAATGAACAGAATGAAATGTGAAAGCCACTGGGAAAAAGTTTTCTAAAACAACACCCAAGAACAGGAAAAATGTGGGTTTTTTGCGTACTGTAATATTAGATATTTTATTCTGGATTGTTATTATTTCCGCGTGTCACACGCAGAGGAACTTTTATTAATGGAAATCAAAACCCACAGCAAGGAAGAGGCATTTTCCATCCTATTTCTGACTGTTCCCAGCTGAAGAATATGTCAGACACAATATAACTTTGATGCTACACAAGTCTCTAGGAGATGCTGGCAGATATTTTGGGATTTTGGCATTTTGTATCAATACAAAAACAAATCCATGACAGTTTTCCATCGAGTCAGAACAATACAAGCACAGGACAGAATATTTTTAGCATGTTTATATTCCATATCATGTATCTGAGGCTGAATTTTTTCCCCCTCTTTTTCTCCACAGTGTTTTCCAGCAGTATATTGACCAATTTATAGTCAGATGCACTTAGAATTCATCGACATCTTTCTCCTATGGAGTTACATAAAAGTCTCGAGCCTCCAATAAAAGCAATTTTTTGTCTGCATTGACAAGGAGTATGAACTAAAAATCATGAGTCTTTTAGGGCTCTGCCCTCGAGGGCATAGGGGAAATCCAGGGCCACCCAGAGAAGCATCTCCACAGCTCCTGTCACGCCAAGGTCCCCTGAAACTGCTGGTGCCATCATGAATTCTTGTCAAGAAAATTTCATTTACAGTCAGCACCATGTCTAGAAAATGGGTGAAGCTGACAGAGGGGAAAAGCTCACTCTCCAGTGATGGATTTATGCATGAAATAAGCTCATTCCCCATTAAGATCATTGTTTGAGGAATTTTGGGTTGAGAGGATTCACCCATCTGCAGTTTTCCTCTGTATAATTTCTTACTTTTAGAGTCACATACATCTGGGTATTTGAGGTACACGAAGGCTTCCTTTTCTCTCCTGGGGCTGTATCTCAAATCAGCCTTTGCATTTTCCCCTCATCTTGAAGGGTTTCAATTTTCCAAAGACAGTTTTTGATATTGCTGAAATTCACTTTTTCTCTTATTTGTTTTCTATTGTTTCTTTTTCACAAATTCTTTTTTGTTTGTGAAGAGTGTGCAGGTGGCAGCAACAAAATTTTGGACCCATAAACTTATGATATGTTTGTAGCATTTTGAGGACCATGATACATCTCCAGTGATAAATACAAGTAGGTTTGACATGTTGGTTATTACTCATCGTTTTCTGAAGGCAGAATATTGCTAAAAGTTTAATTAAGGGAAATTGTGACAAATTCAGACAGTCAATATTAAGCTGAAAAACATGTAATGGTTATAAAGGAGCTGCTGATCTCACTAAGAAGGAAGAGAAGGTGGTAACAGGCTGGCTTGAATAAAAATATGGATAATTCATAGAATCATTCAGGTTGGAAAAGCTCTTTAACATTGTTGAGTCCAACCATTCCCCCAGCACTGCCAAGGCCACCACTGACCATGTCCCCAAGGGCCACATCCACGTGGCTTTTAGATCCCTCCAGGGATGGGGACTCCAACACTGCCCTGGGCAGCTGTGCCGGAGCTGGACACCCCTTTTCATGAAGGAATTTTCCCAAATATCCAACCTGACCCTCCCCTGGCCCAGCCTGAGGCCTTTCCCTCTCTTCCTGTCCCTGATCCCTGGGAGCACAGCCCGACCCCCCCGGCTGTCCCCTCCTGTCAGGAGCTGTGCAGAGCCACAAGGTCCCCCTTGAGCCTCCTTTTCTCCAGGCTGAGCCCCTTCCCAGCTCCCTCAGCCTCTCCTGGGTCTCCAGACACTTCCCCAGCTCTGTTCCAATCTCCAGACATGCTCCAGCCCCTCAATGTCTTAATCAGCAGAAAATCCTGTCTTCCTCACCAGGTCCCTACAACATGGCAATGCAGTGGACGATCTGAAGAGGAAAAAGCCCTGGATTTATGATGTGTTCATTAGAGAACATTTATTATTTGGTTTATTTTTTTGTTTTATTTTATTTATTATATGGTTTATTGAACCAGCATATTGGTTCTGATATCACAGTCACATGGGCAAACACCTGGTGTTTAGAACACTCGGGAAAAATCAAAGAATCTGGGTCATCCCATCAAGAGGATTTTACCACTGTAATTATGATGAAATAAATTATTTATCTAGTCCTCTCACAAAGTTTCGCATGATTTTGTGAAAAAAAAAAAATCTGATCATATTCCATGATCATATATGGGGGAATAGTCTGGATATAAATTGTGAGTTCTTTTAAATCTTTGGGTGAAACAATCATGTCTATGTTGAAAGCTAAGGAAGTTCTCTACTTCTAAGTTCTGAATTTGCATTTCTCCCTGTGTTTTGAACCTGAACACATTCAGCCTCCACTGCATCACATGCCCTTAACATGACCAGCTGTTATTTTTCACAGTATTTTCCACATTTCCTAAGGTTATTCTCCACCTTTCTCATCTCTGCTGTGTGAGCTGGCCAGTGCCCACCCCTGAGGATGATTCCCTTGGGGCATCACATCCTGGGCCTGCACCCTGGTATAAGGATTCTCCACCTTTCTCATCTCTGCTGTGTGAGCTGGCCAGTGTCCACCCCCTGAGGATGATTCCCTTGGGGTATCACATCCTGGGCTTGCACCCTGGTATAAAAGAAAAAATTATGCCCAAACCATCACAGAGCACAAGACAGGAAAATGAAAGCAGCCAAATCTTCTCTCAAATGCAACTCATCTTTTTCCTGCTGACACATTTTGTGTCACAAGAAGAAGAATTGGCCTGCTTTGCTTAACACCAATATCTCTTCCTGCTCACTGCTGTGCTCAATTGCATCAAGAATTCAATATGCTCGAACATGGAACCAGTTTATTGAGTGGAAACACCTGAGCAGTGACACCAAAAAAAAAATGAAGGATTTTGCACCAGCAGAAGCTTTTGTAGAAGCAGTTTACTTGAGCAGATCTACCTGTTCCTATCACTTGAAAGTGATAGGTCCAGTGAGCAATTTATTATTTGAACACTGTTGCTGATCAACACAAAAGCAGAACCCAAACCCGTTGGTATTAATGCACCTTATTTCTGTGTGTTTACACTGGCTTTTTAATTTTCTCACCTCTCTCATGAAGGGAGGTTAATTAGCAGGAGAGCTTCTAGTTTACATTGACTTTTTTTCTTTGAGTAATGCTGGAAGAAAGAGCAACCACCTTCCTCTAAATAAAAAAAAAATAATTATTTCCTAATAAAACTCCAGTTGTAATGTTGCTAAGAAAAATGTATGGAAATGGCCTCTGATTCTGAGTGTCCCCACCCTGCACTGTGACAGCTGATACAGAATTTGGCATGATCTTAAGCCTTGTTCTTTCCTGCAGTTATCCCATGTTTTCTCTGTCCTTGTGAGACACAATTAGTCTCCCTATCTTACAGTCCTGCTTCTAAACAAGTTGTTCCTTTGAATAATGCAAGGTGGTGCAGTGAAAGGTCTTCAAGCCCATGGCAGGGGGTTGGAATTCATGTTCTTCAAGGTCCCTTCCAACCCAAACCCTCCCATGACTCTGTGGCAACACATGAGGAACACTTTAAGCATATCCAGGCCTTTTCCTTTTGTGCATTCCCAAACTGCAATGGCTGTGTGCACACTGGGGCTCAGCAGGGACTCCTGCATTCCATAAATAAGGTTTTAGATGCTCAGAAGCCCCTGCAGGCAGAGAAGAGAGGAGACAAAATGTGATTTAACTTTGAACCTGCACCACTGGAAGATGTTGTTTAGAGCAACCTTACAGCTGCTCTGACTTAAGGAGAGATGTCAGGGAGCTCTCTCCTCATCATGGAACACCTGAATGTCTTTCTGTGCTGGAGAGGGCATGGAAAGGCCTTGAAAAACCTTGAAATGTGCTTCTGAAAGTGCAGGCCAAGGGTTGAAGAGTTGGTGCTTGTTCCTAGCAAGTCACACTGCAGTAAAAGTAAGAATTTGTAGAAATACCCTCAGAGATATATAGGTTTGCAGTATTGCATTTGCAGGGAATGTCACACTGCAGAAAAGTAAGAATTTGTAGAAATACCCTCAGAGATATGTAGGTTTGCAGTATTGTATTTGCAGGAAATGCCCCAACGAAGGCAGGAATGATGCATTTGACTCCATGTTCTCAGGAGGCCAATTTATTACTTTATTATACTATATTATATTAAAGAATACTAAACTAAACTGTACTAAAGAATACAGAAAAGATACTTACTCAAAACTAACAAGATAATAATGAAAACTTGTGACTCTTTCCAGAGTCTGACACAGCTTGGCCCTGGTTGGCCAAAGAGTGAAAACAACTCACAGCAGAATCCAGTGAAACAATCACCTGTGGGTGAACAATCTCCAAACACATTCCACATGGGCACAGAACAGGAGAAGCAAATGAGATAAGAATTTGTTTTCCTTTTCTCTGAGGCTTCTCAGCTTCCCAGGAGAAAAATCCTGGGTGAAGGGATTTTTTCAGAAAAAAAATGCCCAGCTCCATGATGATCCCTGGTCTGAAGCACTGAAGTCTGCTTGATTTATTCTGTATTCAGGAAAGAGTGAATTACCTGATACAAGCAGCCAGAGGAGCTGGGTCTTTCACTTGCTTTTGTTTATTTTCATCCAGATTTATCTTATTTGAACAACCTAAGATTCTTCTAGCACTGGTAAGAGCAGGAAATTGTGAGGATACTTACAGGGCAATTCATCCCACCAAGCTTAAAAAATCCCACTCTTCATTACACTTGAGGTTGTAGAACTTACTAAGACAGAGCCAAAAAGTTCTACTGTTAAGTACATGACATATGTCACTTCCAGTGAGAAATATCAGGAATAAAGAGATGAAGCTAAGGGGAAGGTACAAGAGAGAATAAAATAATTTCTGGGCCAATTCATCCAGAACAAGTGTAAAAGCTTTTGTGGCAGCTTAATGAGTAAGGCTCCAAACAATTTGTTGAAAGAACAGCTGGGACACAAACCTTACCTGTTTTTTGCAGATGAGGAGGGAGTTTTTTGTGTTTATGGACTTGGTTATGTGCCATGGTTTCATCACAGGGATGGATGGCAGGGCTGAAAATCCTTGGATGTTTTTTCCAGCTTTATCTCAAACCATTGTGTTTCCTTCCCTCTGTGAAAAGCAGGTTGGAGAAGGTGACCTTGCACTGCTGATGAGAGCAACTCAAAGCCTAAAGAAATGGCAGAGATAAAAAACTGCTGTGCAAGATCCTGTAAACATACGCAAAAAAAAAAAAAAAAAAAAAACAAACAAACCCAAACCACTTTGGAGATATGGCATAATCTCCCCAGTTCATGCAGAAAGAATTAATGTAGGGTGGTAATTAGGTTTTTTTAAATTATACTGTAACTGTACTTAATGATCCTTTTGCCATCTAATCAAGGATCTCACACTGACATTTTGCAATATTGCTAAAGCTTCTCATACCAGCTCATTTGTCTAACGAGGTTTCTATTTATAAACCTCATTGGAAGTAAAATTAAATTAATGAACAAGTCCCTCTCATTTTTCCAAAATACAAGAATATATTCACAGAATAGTTGGGGTTGGAAGGGACTCTCAAGATCATTTAATGCAACCCCCCTGCCAAGATAGGGTCACCTAGAGCAAGTTGCACAGATATTCATGTACTGAATTGGTATTGAATATTTATTCACCAGTTCAGGCATCACCCATCATGATTTATTGAGAAAACATTTACCTTTGATTCAAGCACTTCCACACAGAAATGTTAGCAGAAGAGAAATGAATGTATTAACACTCTGCTGAGCAAAACCAACAAAAAATCTTTTTCAGGAATCCAGGGATTTAAATCCCATTTAAATATTTGATAAATAAACCTTTAAGAAGGAAAATAACAACATTTACATTTCTCATTATCATTGACTTAGTGGTTTAAAAGTTGATGGCAGTGAAACATGCACTTGTATGACCTTGGGGCCTTTTTAATATGCTGATACAGACTAGTAACATCCATTTTATGGCACTTGCAATCATGAATTAATGCAGAAGAAGTTGTTTTTTAGAAATATTTCATGGTCTCCATCCCTGAAGGCTTTCAAGACCACACAAAATAAAGTCCTGAAGAGCCTGATCTAAATTCAGTGTTGGATCTACTTTGTGCAGGGGGTTGGATCAGTGATTCCCAACCTGAGTTATCCCATGGTCTCTGCTCTGACATCAAGGCCAGCCAAGTAATTTTCACTGAAGAGGGTAAAACTGCTCTCCGTGTGCTGATGTTTCCTCAATCAGCTTGAAATAAAAGGAACCAGAAGCCCTGTTCCCAGGGAGGCTGTCCAGAGTGAAGCACATTTATCCTGAAAGGTTAAGTGCCCCATTTATCACGACTGGCAACAAAAGTTTGGCTTTGCCAGCCAGCAGCTGCTCCAGCTCCACTTGCTCAGCTGCATAAAGAGTGAAAAATAAATAAATTTCACCAACTGAAGGTTTAGGCTTGTTTCTGCCTATCAGGAAGTCTCAGGAATGAGTATTTGTGTAAAGGACCCAACAGGTGAAGTCTAAATCACTTTTGTGCTCAGAACTGTTGAATACATCACCACTGCTGAGAGCTGGGGAACTTATTGCCTCCCTGGGCACACATTTACAGGAGGACAAGGGAAAATAACTACAACAATTTGAGCAAAACCAGAGGAAACAAGTCTGAAAATAGGAAAAGCTGGAAGGTGTTCTGGCTGATCTAATGGAACACAGTGGCTTGTCAAATATTTACAGTTTTATTCATTCTTTGGTTTGTTAATAAATTTGCATATTTTTTGGCCACTGGGAGGAAAACCCAAAAAAAAACCAAAAAACCAAAACTTGTCAGGCTTTGCGAAAAAAACCCAAAAAAAAACCAAAAAACCAAAACTTGTCAGGCTTTGCTGCTGGATTTTTTTTTTTGTTGTTGTTTTCTTTTTTCTCCTAACAAAAGATAGTGAGAAAACCCTGCTGGCTCAGTGATAAAGTCATGCGTACAACAGGAATGGTTTTTTTTTTTTTTTTTTTTTTGTCGTTTTCTTTTTTCTCCTGACAAAAGATAGTGAGAAAACCCTGCTGGCTCAGTGATAAAGTCATGCGTACAACAGGAATGGCTTTTTTTTTTACTTTCTTTCTTAGAATTAAACCATATTCCCAAAACTAATGAAAAACTAGTGTTGAATTACAAGCTAATTTTGTGCTTAGGATTCAGGCATATATATCTGATTATTCAGCTTTTAAAAATAAAACCTTTGAATACCTCTCAGTCAATAGGCTTTCAGGTTCCTTCCTGCTCCAAGAAATACCACCCCTCCCCTCCCTGAGAGATAACTAAAGCTTTTGAAATAAGGAAAGATTGCTGGCATTTATGAAAAAGGTAAAAAAAATCACACCTAGAAGCCCTGCATGACCTCCTAATGTGTTTGAGCAGAAAGAGAAAATTTTCATGTACAATTGGGGCTATGGAAAAAAAAAATCAATAATAAGCAACATTAAGATTTGCCCAGGAAATCTTTATTCCACCCACCTCTGAATGTGCATTAGGAAATTGTTTTTGGCAGTGTTTACAACGTGTACACAGAATGAGTGTGTCCTTTAATGAATAGCTATTTGCTTATGGGCTGTTTGTGCACTGAGCAGAGGTGACTCAAACTGAAATGCCCTGCAAGGATGGGGGAAGGATGCCAGGTGGAGGCTCCCACTGAGCTGGGGAAGAGTAGACTTTAGTGACTGGGATGAGGAGAGGGATTAGATCACTGACCTTGTGAAATCCAGCACAGACAGTCAACCAAAAAAAGCCCTTTCTGCACTGTACTGTGGAAGATATCAGGTGTTTTGGATACGGAATTCATTAGGGGATGCAGGGACAAAGAGGCTTTGGGGGTGGAATGGAAAATGTTGGGAATGGATAAAATTTGCTGTGGGGTGTTTAGAGGAAAGGACAACCTCTTTCCTCATTAGTCCTGCCAAGGGGGAATCTCTGTGTCCCACCACTCACCAGAGGTATCTCACAGTGTCCCACTCCTGCCCAGGACAGTGAGCCCATTAATAGAAGCAGATGTGTCCATAGCTCCAGGAGATTCTGTGGAATTCACTGTTAGAGTGTGATGTGATGCAAAACAGCCCCACCAGAAACATCAAGGAATTGTTTAGGTTGGGAGGGACCTTAAAGGACATTTTGTTCCAATGCACTGCTATGTGCAGGGACAATTTCCACTATCCCAGGGTGCTCCAAACCCTGTCCAACCTGGCCTTGGGCACTTCCAGGGGTCCAGGGGCAGCCACAGCTTCTCTGGGCACCCTGTGCCAGGGCTCCCCATCCTCACAGGGAAGATTTCTTCCCAATATCCCGTCTACCCCTGTCCTCTGTCAGTGGGAAGCTCTATCCCCTTCTCCTGTCACTCCAGACCTTTGTAAAATGTCCCCCTCCATCTTTCTTGCAGGATCTCTTCAGGCACTGGAGGCCACAATAAGGTCACCTCAGAACCTTGTCTTCTCCATGCTGAACAATCCCAATTATCTCAGCTTTTCCTCCCAGCAGAGCTGCTCCATCCCTCTGATAACTTGGTGGCCTCCTCTGGACTCACCAGGTTTCCCCCTCTGACAATGCCCATCTCTTCTTAGGGAAGGAAAATTCTTAATATTTTTTATTCTGCCAATATAAAGCTGAGAACTGAACAGTAGAAATACCCCCACATATGTGAAAAGAAATTCACAGCTCACTGGATTTTTATTGCAATAACACAAGAAACTCCATATGTTTTTAACTTTCAACTTTGCCTGTTCCCTTAATGTGGGCAATAAACATATCTATTTCTGAGATATTCATACAGGAGCAAATCAAGGATTTCTCTGCTTGGAATGAAATAAACATTGACATCTGCTCTGCCTGGTAAAATTCTACCAGGAACCCAGGAATAGACCAAAAGTGGGAACAATAAGGGCAGATGTGAAACCTTTCTTTGCAAGGGAAGCTGGAGCGTTTAACATGTTCACTTTTGGGCCTCTCACAACAAAACTTTGAGGAGCTGGGGAGTGTCCAGAGAAGGGAACAGAGCTGGGGAAGGGTCTGGAGCACCACGACCAGCTGAGGAAGCTGGGAAAGGGGCTCAGCTTGGAAAATTGAATTTCAGGATGTTCCTCTCTGCCCCTCTCTCTGACCTACTGAGGAGCCTCTGAAGGGTCACACAACCCTCTGGACCACTCCCCAGTTTTGTATCGACATAATTCATAGCTGGTGAGGAGAGCCCAAGGGCAGAGTGATGCTGGTGTGGTGTGGGCATGGATGGAGATCTGCACACAGAGTCCCTGAGAGCCATCAGCAACCCTGGCAGTGGTTGTTGAAAACACAAACAGCTCAGGCACCCAGACTGCTTGGCTGCAGCAGGGTCCAGCCTGGGCTACAAAATCCCTCTGGATAACAGATTAAGTTAAGCCCTGCTGAACTCTGCCTTGCAAAGGCAAAGCTGACTTTTAACCCTCGCAGACTTTCCCTAGCACAATATTCAAATATCAGTGCTTGCAGCTGATCATAGAGGAAGTTTAAATGCTGTGTGATATACAGAGTCATTTCAGATTGTCACTTCCATGAAGTAAAAATATATCACCTAAACATTAGATAGAAACTGTATGTTTATTTGTTGTTTAAATTATTGGCACAGCAACTTAGAGCTGAGATTCACACCCAGCAAATTTCACTTTGTGTGTATGTGGAGTGTTTAAAACTGCAAATCAGTTGTATTCTTCTTTAAAAGCAAAGTGCATCTCACTGGAGCTAGGAAAAATGCCCTGAGTGAAGGCTGTACAACCAAACTCTGAAGCTGATGCAACTTCCATTCCTGGTCTTCAAAAAATTGGGCTGTACCTGGAGAAAGAATTGATTATATTTTATTATATTTTATTATATTTCAGGTCCTTTATTGTGACTCACAGGCTTCCCAAATATATTTCTAAAGGAGGTAGTGTCATATGGAATTTAGTCCTGTTGACGTAGCCTTGAATTTCTTTTCCCTCTTGACCCTGGCTCTGATCCAAGAGCTCCCTGGACTGTTTATGGCATTGGAAGGACAGCAGTGACCCAGCAACACCAGCTTTTGTCAGGCTGCTGCTCTCCACTGACCAGAGGGGAACCTGCAGCCACCAGAGGGTGCAAGGAAAAGAATCACTCAGATCTTCATGATTTGGAAAAGAAAAGAATCTCAAAATACATGTGAATGAAGATTTGGGACAAAGGGGATGATGTTGTTGCCAGCCTTTCTTATTAAAAACAAACAACATGTTTGAAAGTCTCAATTTTAGTGGCAGAATATTAAGGGATAAAAATGTGGAATCCTTTTAATTTATGTTCTGACCCCAGGACCCTTGCTTTATCTTTACTTATTTGTCAGTAATTTAATTGTAGACTCATAATTATGAATTCTGAAATTCTGGAATAACCCAACATTGGAACTGAAGTTCCAGGAGTCAAAACTTAATGCTGGATCGTCCTGAGCTTCCTGAGAGTGGTTCACTCTCTTAGAAGCACTGCAAGATGGCTGCAAAAATGCATCAATATTGAAGCACTGAGAGATCTCCTGTTGTTTTATGGTGTAAATCCAGATGGTGACATCGTTAAAAAGGTTGTGGTAAAGCACTGCTGCATCTTAAGAAGAAATTCCTCCCTGTGAGGGTGGGGAGCCCTGGCACAGGGTGCCCAGAGAAGCTGTGGCTACCCCTGGATCCCTGGAATTGTCCAAGGCCAGGTTGGACAGGGTTTGGAGCAACCTGGGACAGTGGAAGGTGTCCCTGGCCTTGGCAGGGGTTGAAATAAAATATGTTTAAGGTCCCTACCAACCCAAAACATTCTGTGTTTCTATGACCTTCACAAACAGGGAAAAAGTTATGGAAACCAGGTCTCTTGTGAAGATACCAAAGGGGGTCTGTGGTAAGAAAAATACTGAGAATTTTAAGAGTGTCCTTGACAGTTTTCATGCATTGGCGTGCACTGGAAACCCTCCCTGTGCATTATTCACCCCTAACTTTGCAACTGTGGGGGAAAAAAATTCGAGAAGGTCTTTGAGACAATGCAGACAAGTTTGTTGTGGCTGAAAACATCCTTTGGTGCTACAGCTGACAGCTGTCGTGTCAGCAGCAGCTCAGTGAATACCCTTTCACTCAAACCATGGAGGACTTCCCAAAAGCCTTAGCAATAACCTCACATTTCCCAATCTTGAAGAAACTGTGGCCATGACCTGCAATGTGATAAATTTCAGCGAGGCTGAGGATTGAAATAAACATGTGGATCCGAGGAATGGCGCTCGGCACGCTGCCCACAGTGTTTCGGACAGGGCAAAGAGGGTCAGAGCTCTGCTCTCCACACAAAATACACCATGTTCTCCAGGAGCACAGCAAGAAGGCAGACAAGGACTTCTCAGGGGCTTCTCAGGTGTCTTGGTTTGGAAAGACAGGTGCCTGCTAAGGAAGGCAGGAGCCTCCCCTGAGATGGAGAATGTAAACCCCCTCCCTCTGAATTGCTATAAATTTGAAATTAAGGGGCTCTCAGGCAACAAATATGGGAGCAGGAAATAACAGTTCTTTAATGGGGAAGAAAATAAAAGGATAAAATAAACAATGCAGAAAACTAAAACAACACTGACAGAGTCAGAACACAACCTGATACCCTGTGGGTCAGGGTGTTGGTGGCAGTCCAATTGGAATTGTGGCTGCAGTCCTACTGGAGTGTCAGGTGTGGTTCTGCTGGAGCAGGGATCCTGTAGAAAGGTGTAGTCTTCCTCTGAAGAGCCAATGGAAGAAGAGGCAGCTGCTGTTCCTCTGGGAAATCCAGTGGAGAAGCCATGCTGGTGTTCCAGAATCTCAGATTATATCCAGGTAGGAATGCTTGGCTCCTCCCTCTGGGCTCACATCTCCCAATGGGATGCTGTAGTTCTTATCAGCCATGCAGTGACATTCCATGGCCTGTTATCAGCAGATGTCCCCCCTGAGGGAGGAGTGGGTGTGGAAGAGATAAGGACAATTGCTCACTTAGCAGATGACAACTGCCACACAGATGGCAAATAGAATACATCTTGCCTTGCAAGCTGGGACATCAGGTAATCTTTGCTCAAAGCTGCACAACAGAGAGCTGCCAGGGACGTGAGATATTTTAAAAGTTCTCTGTGTAGAAACCTAAGCGGAATGTGAAGCGATGGAGGATCCAAGAATCCCCTTTGCCCTCTGCAGTGCTCGTGTCACAGCAGCCTCACCTATGTTAGACAGTGACTTTCTACTCTAAATCAATCTGTGAACGCCAACTTCATCCTGAACATGGATGCCAGGGAAAAGAAAGAAGGACAGGGTATGCCCAAATCCCTCCGTCTTGGAACCCCTGACCTCCATGTACAGAATTCCAAACCCCCCTGTACAAGGTCCAAAACCCCCCTGTACGGGGCTCCAAAATTTTTCCCTTCACCCTGTGATTGCTACTGCTATGCTACTTAAACTTTTGTGACTTGTAATTCTTCGTATAGAGTTGGGAATTTGCTCCATGGGTTGAGATCGAATTCCCAGGTGTCTTTGGCTTCCTGCCAGGGTCTCCGAGCCCCTGCCAGGGCTTTGAGCAATCCAGGGCATCCAGAGAGATGTCCTGGGTTCCGACAGTCAGGCAGATGTTTGGGACAGCCCACATCTGGATGGGCAGTGCTGTGGGATTGGTGCTCGAGTTAGAAGTCATCAGATGCAGAATGAGAGGGAGGCATCAAAACAAGCACAGAAAGAGAAATACGCACACACCCTCTGCTCAAGACTTGCAGGAATGTCAAGAATTTTAGGGCAAGTATTTTATCCATAAAGAAAAGATTGCTAGCAAAAATCCAGCCTGTTTCTTCTATGGATGAGCAGCAGAGGAAGAGAAATTGGATGTGATCTATTAACAAATCTCAGGTCCAGGGAAATTGTCTAGCAAATGGATTGCTGTGGAATCCCAAATGGTGACTGTTGTTTCAGATGACATCCTCTTTCTCCAAACCATCTGTTTGCCCCACCTCTGTGCCCCTTCTTCTAAGAACATGTGGCCAACTGAACCTTCTTTTGGGAGACATGCTGACAGGGAAACAAAGAAGGGCTCTCCCCACCATGGAGAGGCAGCAATTAGGAAGATCCCAGAGCAAAAATGGCCAATTTTGCCTGCAGTCCCATCAATAATGGGATTCCAGATTAATCCCACATGAAGACTTGCCTGAAGGAATCAAAGTGCTTTGGAAATTAAAAAAAAAGGTGCTTCTTGCACTTCAGCAAGCCAGTAGTCCTTGGGGAATGCTCCATTCAGATGAATTAGGGACCAGTTAAAGCCTGGATGAGAAATAACCTTTCTCCAACCTCCGTATTCAATTCAATAATAAGATTATTTTAAGACAAATATGAACAACATGAATACTGTTGGAGTCCCTGGATGCTGAGATTTTTAAACTTTCTGTGCTGAAGGGCACAGACCCCCCCAAAAAATACTATATTTGGCCTGAGGTTGTGGAGAAGGCTTCCAAAATTGATTGATAGCACTGGGATTATGGGTGTGTAGTTTGATTAGATATGTGTAATATCATTGGGTGGAAAATTTAGACTTCAAGGTTTTAGATATAGTAATATATAGAGAGAAAGATGGAGGTTTTAGGGCAGAGGCTGGTCCTTCTTCGCCTTCTTCTCCATAGGTTTGGGTGGTGTTTTGTAACTGGACAGAAAAATTCACATTGCAGAACACGAGTGATTAGTTATTGGGTTAAAAATGAAAATAATTTAGGTGTCATTTCTTTATTGCATAGTTTAGCCTTAAAATACCTTGTGAAGATAGACAGTTGCCCATTTTCTGCCTTGTTAGTAGAATGCTGTAGGACTCACAACTTGTCATATAAATAAGAAATAATAAATATCTAAGCCTGAGCAAAATACCATCTCAAGTGCCTTCAATCCCACCCTTGACAGGGGTGGGAAAAAGAAACTGAGAACCAGCAGAATATGAGCAAATAATACAGGCTGCAATATAAATGCTTGTTTAAGCAGAGGATGGGGCAGCTCCTCCCAGCTCTTGGTAGAACACACACTCGTGAAAGGTTTGGGAACAGGGGCTGAATTCCACACAAAACTAAATTTTGCAGTCCCCTGTTACTGACCCACTTGCCTTTAGCTCTGGGGACTCACAGGAGCCCAAAGCTGAATTACCCTTTGCACACCCGAACACCAAATCAGCAAATTTGTATTTTTTCCTCAAATCTCCACATAAATTTGATAAGAGAATATTTTCAGATGTTGTGTTTTGCTTTATGCAGGCTCAGGCTCCTCCAACACACATCAATATTTGATCTTATTTAAGGGTCAAGACACTGCCGAGTTCACCCCTTGGAGCCAGTAAGCAACTTATTTATCCTTTTTCCTAACTCATTTATATTGAGGAAAACCAACTTTTCACCTCATACAGGTTACCAATCAAGTTATTTACAAATTTTCTGATATGTTTATCATTTTCAGTCAGGGTAGAATGTGAATTTTTAAGCTAGATTCTAGGATGATGACTACTTTAATTATAACTACCGTTGTGTTTAGTGCTGTTCAATTGAGCCTTGCAGGAAAAAAAAAATTAAAATGCACATTGCTCCAAATTCTGCTCAATTTGTTGTCTGATGCTTAAGGGGATTTTCTCAGAGTTTAGACCATGCAAAGCCCATTCAAATTCATATCAGAGTCTTAAACCACTGGGAGGCGTCTTGAAGAGAAGTTCAGCTGTGGAGTTCTGTGCCATTTGTATTTCCAAAAAGCAAACCAGCCTGCCTGAACATCTTTCCTTACCCCTGCAGAAGGAAATGCTCCAAAGCATTTTTAAAATTCAGATTAGCAAAACACATTTGTCTAATCTCCCTTTGATGCCACCTGAGAGAAGTTCAAGGAACACAGGTACCAAAGGCAAATCCACCTGCAGCAGGTCAGGTGGATGAAAACCCAACTTTTTGGTTTAAAACTACCTGAAGTTCAGTATTTTCACTTTTGCCCATAAGGTAAAGTGGTTTTGTACCTTTTCTTTCACCTTACCAAGAAGAGATGAGAAAAAGTGCAGCAGGTTTTACCCTCACAGCTTAGAGACATAATTTCTAAATTAGGATTGCAGTGATTTCTTTACTACAGCAGCTACACAAGAAGATTATGAAAAATGAAAAAAATATTATTAAATTATTATTAAAATTAGTCAGGAAAAAAGCTAAGGATTTAAAAGTCAGGACATCTATTTTCTTCCTGCTTTATCTCCCAAGATCTTTATGTAAAAAGCTGGGAGTCCCTAAAGAATTTAACACCACCTGGAAATATCCAAGCTTTGTCCCCTTTCATACTCTGCAAGTAATCAGAGGTGTTGGTATTGACATAAATATCTTTGTAATTGAAATTAAAAAATTTAGGAGCAAACACCTCGTTCTGAAAAAAAAACCTGAAAAGCCAATATTGTTTAACATTAAAAATAATTGATTTTTTTTTTTTTTTTTCAGGAATGATATTTCAGTCCTACAAAAACCTTAAACAAAGCTGCTTTTATACCTGCAGGTATTCTCTCTCTACATAGATAATGACCCAACTTAATTGCCAATTAGTGGAGCTCCTCCCAGTGAGACTTTATTTTATAAATGAGTCCTTCTGAGTCAATAATCCTTCTGTAATGTATTTAAGCTTTTTGCATGTATTTAGGAGAGGCTGTATTGATGTGAAAATAAGGGGATAAAAGAACAGTTGAGGGTTGGTTTGTTCTTTATTTTCATATTTTAATGAATTTTAATATCTGCTGGTGCTAAGCAATTTTCATTCAAGAGATTTTTTTGTTGTTTTTTAATGAAGGAACAAGTACTTTTAGAGTTTTAATAATATAGCTGGGCTCTTTTGGTACTTCTAAACTTGGGCACAAGGGAGAAGGAAAACAACTTATGCTAAAGAAAATAAAAAAAATTCTTGGCTGATAAAGGTCTTTCTTCTGAGGTCGTCAAGGTGAGGCCCACTAATTAGTGCAGGTAAAAGTCAACTCATAATTTTCACTTCTTTCCAAGACATTTAGTGAACAATTCTTGCTTGAGCACAGCAAGGAGAAATAAAAGCCGTGAAATTGTTGAAATATTTTAAGTTCTAGGCTGACATGAGGATTTCCAACTCACTGAGACATAATTTTCTTTAAAAGAGAGATTTCTTTTACTTTTCTATTGCAAACAGTTAAACACACTTCATTTACATGGTATAATATTCCAGCCTGTTATAAATAACATTTTAAGTATTATTAAATATCAACAAAATAAGATATTTTCTATACATGGTTTGGGCCTAAAGTTCCTTATCAAATTAGTAGAGAAAGTTGTTTGATTATTAATAGTTTTTCTTATGTGGTCACTTCAGGAAAATAATTTGTAAGAATTGTTTATTCTGCATTACTGTGCACTTGTTTCAGACCTGGTGTTCAGGTGTTGTAAAATGTCAGATTACATGCCCATGATGGAATTGTTGGCTACAAATCCCTGAAATAATTTCAAACCAGAATTATTTGATCTGACCAGACAACTGAGGAAAACCAGATGCTTCTGTTTTGGTAATTTAGTTCTAATGCAGAGCCCCCTTCCACTGCAAAAGTTTCACATCCCACGTGCAGAAGAACAGGGAGAGGGAAGAAAAATCTGGATTTCACCATTACATTTGCTGTTATGAATGTGCACACTTAAAAAATTAAAAAGCTTCTGGTGCTGCTGCCATCAGTTAATTTGATTTTAATTTAAGTTACCTAAACTGAACAATAGAAATATGGCACAAGTAGAGAACACAAAGCACTGGGACCCTTGGAGAGCTAGTGAGAGAAACAGGAGCTTAGAAAGGACTTTCATCCCATGAAAGGTGATTTTTCTGGAATAAAAAGGAGCCCTATGCACCTGCATTTTAGAACTCATTTTCATTTTGAATACCTGAAAAATTCTTTTTCTGGTGGTTTATTCTATGAGTATGATCAGAGGAAGAATATAAATAGAGGAATTTATTATAATTTTCTTCCCCAGTGAGAATCCTGGAGTAATAAAATGTGTTGCAAAAGAAGATACTGCATCAAGGGAAGGGTGTCAGAGCAAACTGATGCTGAACTTGGCCAGAATAGTTTCACACAGTGGTAAGCACAAGGAAAAAGCAAAAACCAAATGACATTTTAATTTGTCCATCATGCTCATCTGCTCACAGGGAATCATCATGAATTTTGGGCAAGGATACCCCTGAAATCCACGGTAATGGGGATAACTGTGAGCTGCAGTTCAAGTGTTACTCAGAGATGAAAATTTAGGCTTATTTATTTGAAAAAACAATCCCTTTCTGAGGTAAAACAGAGCAATTATTGCTGTAATTATCATTATAGTTTACCAGTATTTAATTTCATATAATATGTAAAATAAATGTTCTCTTTTACTTCACTTTTTTTTAATATATAAAATTTATTTTATTTTATTTTATTTTAAAATATAATATAATATAATATATATTTATTTTAATATCTATATCCTCAATACCACATTTCAGCAGTCATAGGTATACCATAACTCCTTTACCTATTTCAAGCAGCAGCAATTCCATTAATGACATTTATAAAGTGGAGAACTTTAGGGATGTTTCTTCTTGAGATTTTAGATACAGCAAAATAAAGAATAAGCAACTCTTTCCTTTAACTTCTCAAAATGTAATATATTTTCATCACAACTCCTTGTATTCATCCCTTCTGTAAACAATCCTACAATCTTTCAATCTCTTTTTATGAAATTTTTATTCCAGCGCCCTGATCATTCTCATAACCAATTTCTGAACCCCGTGTGATTCTGTAATATGCTTCAGGAAGTCCTTTTGTATTTTTTATGAGAGGTAGAATATCAGCTCCTTTTGCTGTTCTAATCTGCCTTCCAGCCTCAAATTATTTTCAGTCCTCTCTACCTGCTCCTGACGTTTTATTCCCGTTTTGTCCCGCACATCCTCTCCTATATTTCCCAGCAGGAGATAGGATGTGCGTCAGCTCTTGCTGATATCCCAAACCTTGACATCTCCATCTAAGCTGCTGTTAGAACCAGAGCAGCGTGTATAGATTTGTCTTTTGGAATTGTGTGAGGCTCGTTTTTAAATGAAAAATATCATGTGCGCGTGTTATCAGGGAAGGGGGATGAAGAATAGGAGAATAAAAGAATGCTGGTGTATAACTAGTGGCAGGCAGCAGAAAAACATTTGAGAGATCCAGTAAAGCCTGACTGAATACTAACATTTTCAAGATTTCTTGTATTTCATTTCAATTACTGCCCCCCAGAGATGACGTTAAAAATCATCCATGAGGGACCCTCTCTCTCCTTCTCCGAGGTCACCTCTCTGCACCACAGATGGGTTTCTAGATGTTTGTTATTAAAATCTTCTGCTGATAAACACACAACTTTTCCCTTTTAGCTGCTTAAATATGTTCACTCAGAAGTTTTTACCTGTTGTCTGACCAAATCTTCCATTTTCCGTTTTTGTTTTATATTAATCAATAGCTACAAAACGACTCTGTCTTCACAGTAATCATTTCAAAAATTAAAGATAAATATTTTGTTGCTTCTTGTGTCATCTCTACATTAACATGTTGCAGGGAGAAAAGAGCCTTGACATTCTCCTTATAAAATACAATTCAGTGGCTTATTTGTCTTCTAGATATTTAGAAACAATTTGGTCGGGGTTTTTTTTTTGGGTGTGTTACTGGGAATGGAAGTCAAAAAAGCTCAGTCTGTGTGATTCTATTTTCTCCTTTTCCCTGTTTTTAAGTACCTGGAGGGAGCCTACAAGAAAGACGGGGAGAGCCTTTTTACAAGACCATGTTGTGGTCTTAGTTACAGTTCTTTCTGTAAACCAATTATTTAGTTTTCTTTGCTTTTAGTGCTGAATTTATTCACACTTGTGTACACAGGTGCCAGCTCCCTCTGACACATTTGGGACAACAGCAGAGAGGAGTCTCTACAGGAATTTAAAATTAGAAATTAAGATAAGATTGGAGATACTAATGTCCCAGAGAGAGTTAGCTGGAAATCTGGTCTGGTAGTATGGAAAGCAACTTAAAAAACCCAGGACCCAAATTCTTTCAGGTTTTTTCTTGGGTTTTGAATCCACCAGTATGAAAAAAATACCCCAACTTTATCTTCTGTCTTGGAGAAGATTGGTCCTGAATTGTCAGAAGGATTAAATCCACTTCTGTTCAGTGGAATCAAATTAAAAGAAAAATAAGTCTGTTCATGTATTCAAGGCAGAGAGTAAGAAAAGCACTACAATTAGAGCATCAGAAAATAATTTTGAAGAGAAAGGGGCTCTCCTTCACTAATGTATTAAAGTATTTAGGTATGTGTTGATATATATCCTTCATAAAAGCTATTTGCCTTTAAAATGGACTCACTGATTATTCTTAAACACATTTTTCTGATATTATTCTGCATCCCTTCAAGTACTTTTATTTGTTACAATGAGGTGCTGCAGCACTTAAACATAATGGGAACTCAGTGGAAGACTCCAGGTGCTATTGTAAATAAATGTAAAGGCAGCCAGCAATGGCTGAGCCTAAAGAATAACTTCCCATGGAAACAGGGCTAATTTAATCCAAGGTCATAAGGAATGGTTGCATCCTGTCAAGATTAACTTTTCTTCTGAAAAAGTCTTTTAAGGTTGGAAAAATGGTTGTTATTTCATTGGTCACGTATCAGCTCAGGTTCTTCAAGCTGTGCTCTCCTGTGATTCCATTCACAGCAATTTAAAAAAGATCCAAAACTCTGTCAGTCAGAACTTCCAAGCAGCTCACCCTGGGATTTCAGCATGGGGCAGCTCCAGAAAACAAATGCTTAGAATGCTGTTGGCATTGTGAATCAAGACATTTTTAGGTAATAGAGGGGAAAAAAGTGAAGAAGGGCAAAGTTTTATGATCCAGCAAATGATGTGAGTTTTTCAGTTTCTTAATTGGTGCTGGAAAACAAAATGGACCAGTTCTGCTGGTGTCAGCATGAGTCTGAATTCAGTGGGAGACAGTGATTTTATGTCAGTTTGGTCCATCTGATGCTTTATATCTTAGTGACCCAGAATGACTCTTCCAACAGGAAAATTTTAACAGCAGCAAGTAGCTGATAAATTAATTATCTCTGTGATAATCTCACTGACTTTGGCTAACTGCTTGCTTAGAAGAGTTGAAATTACCCAGGGAAGCAATACAGGGCCTTTACACAATGATCTGGCAACAAAAAACAGGGATGCAGATGCAGGGAATCATTTCATTGAGACACTTTTTAGAATTTATTTTGTGACTCAAGGAAGAACTAATTGCTGATGAATTTGTATCCTGAGCTGTCTGCTGCATTGTCAGGGCATTGACAGCACAGGAGTTTGTTCTGACAGCTGTTCTGCCTGTGCTTTGCATCTTAATCAGGCAGTTTTCAGAGAGTTATAACAGCATTTGCCACATCCCCTCCTTTGCAAACATTAATTAATTAAGCAAAACTCTTTCGAAACAACAGAAATTGCAAAGTCTACAGAGCAAACACGGTGGGGGTGAAGAGATGAGCAGGAACAGCAAACAGACAAACTCTCCACGACTGCCTGGGGTTGTGCTCTTGGTCTGCCCACATCTCAGTTCAGCTGTCCTGGGTGTCCTTGTTCTCAGTTTGAGGTGTTTTACCAGGAAGGGTGGAGTTACCTTCCTGCTTGTGATGTGGGCTGTGTCTGATATGGATTATCCAGACTGGATTTTTCCACAATAACACTGTTAGCTTGGCCTTGTTAGACAGATAATTGCCTGATAAATTAAGGGTCTGTGCTGACCAACTGCAGATTTTGTCAAATCAAAGCTCTTGGGACACACTTTTTGTGCCTGTGCAGTTTAGTTAATGAGTTTTAACTCACTATTTTAGTATATTGTGCAGTAAATTGTCAAAGTAATGCCTACATTATGCCTATTGTAAAGAAGCTGGAATGGCACCTCTAAATCTCAGTAGGCAAACACTTTAAACATGCTAAAGCAGCTTTTTGACGTGGAATTATTTTTTTTTTCCTATTTGTGACTGCTTCTGTTTGGAGATTGAGTTATAATGGATCTCCAATTTCATCTTTAGGAGTTGTAGGTTCTTTTTGTTGTTTTAATGAATTAAATATGGTCACTGAACAACTATTGTCAGAGGGGAATTTTTGGTGTCAAAAGAGACAAGAGAAGCTGTGGTTGCCCTGTATCCCTGGAAGTGTCCAAGGCCAAGTTGGACAGGGCTTGGAGCAACCTGGGATAGTGTGAGGTGTCCCTGTCCATGGCAGAGGGGTAGAATGATGTCTCTTTATGGTCCCTTAAATCCCAAGTCCTTTTAGGATTCTTTGATTTTATTTTGAATCTGTGGTTTTTCTTTGTGGAAGAGCTGAAATTGTGGACTGCAGTTTGGGAATAGGCTTGAAAAGGGAATTTTGAAGGAATATTGGTTTTATGAGACTTTTTTTTTCTTCATAATTAAATGCCTTAAAGATACCATGAGAGGAAAAGAAGACTTTGAGATCACTCTGTACCAGGTGATATCTGAAGATAGCCCATAACTTGTTGCAAGGGTCAGTCATGTTAAGAGCATTGATTCAGAAGGAATGTCACTTTTGTCTCTGATCCAGTCAAATTTATAAACCATAATTTAAAACTCCATCACCTTTCCTCAGTGATGGCTTCCCACCCATTTTCCACTGTGGATTTTATGGTGGGCATTTTTAAGATCATTTTATGTTCCCCCTTTCCCAGGTAGACGCTGTGTTCTGCTGTGGAGTGAGAAAAATGACACAAACATATTTTATTGGTTTTTGTCTGAGTGCTCCAAATAGTGGCATGGCTAATTCATCTTCACACTTCCCAATATGACCACAGTCCTAAACTTCTCTCTGGAGTCACAATCACACCTCAACACTCGCATTTCATAATTTTGTGAGTTTGGTAAGATAGAGCGCACATCTAACAAACAAATCTCTTCCTTTCTCCACATCCAAGTTCTTGGAAATAAGAAAGAAATTCAGTCCTAGGAACAAAGCTTTCTCCTCCTTTGTTTTTCCAGTGTCAGAGAGGTGTAGTTCTGATGAATGCTCATTATAATTTCCTTGCTTTTAGAAGCTCATCATCCATGAATTCCAGGTAGTGCTCAGAGCAATCAGCTGAGCAGGGGAGGGGTGAGTTGTTCCTCACATATTGAAAAAGATTTTTTAAAATAAAGAGTTTTCAGTGTTGATCCCACTATTTTTTTTTTCATTGCTCTTGGTACATTTCCTGTCTGACTTGTGGCTGAATTTCATAATCTTCCTCTGGCCACTTAGAGCAGTGCTGCTGTCCAAAGACTTTGAGCTTGGCATGGATTTCTTTGGATTTGGGAGAATATTGATCATCTTACTAGTTCTCTTAATTTAATGCATTCAGGCTGGTTTGTCTACTTTGTGATCTTCCCTAAAGACAACCCATCATTTCTTCCTGCTGACCCTTTCAATTTTTATCAGGGAACCTTTTCACACCCCTTTTTAACTTTACTCTCATGGAATTCTCCTGTTCTTTCCTAAAACATTACTTACTAATGACCTTTTGATCCACATCTTTCTTTTCTCCTCCCCTGCTCCAGTAATATTTCAAAGTTAAATATGCCATGCAAGCTGATGTGGCAGCAAAGAAGTGAGTCATCTCTTAGAACAGGGGATTATTTTTTTCCTAGTCTGTAGCGGGAATTTCCTTGAATTAAAAGGAAAGGTCAGAATTCAGTGAACAACAGGCAATGACAAAGGAGTGAATAATCAATCTGGGCGTGCAGCAGAAGTGTGTGTGACTGGGATTTAAACAGAGGGAAGAAGATTGAAGAAGTATTATTTTTTTGACAAATAATGCAGTAGAAATAAGTGACTAAGAGCTAACACCCTGAGCATGCTGCTAGCTTTATGTATTGTTCTTTTGTTCACACACACTTTCTGTCCTGGCTTTCAAAAGCTTTTTAGCATCACTAACTTTATCCTCCGTTAATCTAATCTTTGTTTTTCTTGTCTCTCTGTGGCAAAGACATTGCTCTACAGGTATTTTCCTGCTGAGGATCTTTGATTTCTGCAAATAATGGCAGAAATAAATACTCCTTTCCAGAGTAAATGATATGTACAATACATGTGTGTGTGATTTTGAGGAGGAGTCTGGCTGGAGATTATTGAAAACATTAAATGGATAAAAAAATATCTGTATCAAAACCACATCATCCCTTTCTGTCCTCTGTTCCAGAAAAAAACCCAACTCTGAATCAAACCAAGCACCCTGGATCAGGTAAGAACAGGAGGAAAAGGCAATCCTTTGGATGAAATCCTTGTGCTGCTGCTGCAGCAAAAAACCAAATGGTGGAAGCTCATGAAGCTTTTCATTCTCACCCTAAAAGGAGACAAAACATGCTGGGAACAGATTTGTGATCCAGAGATTTCAGTGTCAGGCTTCTCTCTGTACAGACTTGTTTGCACACACTGGGAATTAGCAAGAAGAGATTATTGAGGGCCATCAAGGACCCAGCCAAAGTCCTGATTTGCTTTGGCACAAATGCAGAGTGACATAAAGGCACAGATCAGCCTGTCCTGCCCAGCCTAGAAAAACTCTGGCTGGGATGGATCAACTGGAGGAGTGGGTGCCAACAGTGGGGAATCTGTGGTGATGGAGGAGATGAAAATTTCCTTCTTAGGCTTTGTGATGATCCCTAAATATGTGGCCAGGAAAGGTATAAAAGTCCAAAGAATCCTGTTGAAAAGATCACAAAGAGAATCCTTAAAATAAATAAGAAAATACACACTTGGGCTTCTGGAAAAGCAGCAGAGAAAGGATCCATTCTTTAAATGCCTCCATGCCCCATTGGACACACATAGCTTCAATGATGGTGTAGATTTCTGGCTTTGGCTCCCTTTAGAGATCAAAATTACAGAAATGGCAAGGTTTTTTTAGAATTCACAGCTGATGTTGCTGTGAGACTGGGAGAACTGGCACAGCTGCCCAGGGCAGTGTTGGAGTCCCATCCCTGGAGGAATTTAAAAGCTGTGTGCATGTGGCACTTGGGGACATGGATCAGGGGTGGCCTTGGCAGTGCTGAGTTAACGGTTGGGACTGATGACCTTAAAGGGCTCTTCTACTAATTCTTTGACTTCAGACAGAGATTTTGCTACACTGGACATCAGGAGTGAAGTAGGTAAAATAAAATCCTACAGAAGCTTTTCTTGTACTTTCACTTCTGTTTTCAGGTGGCAAGGTCTGAGTGTTAGAAATAAAGAAAGGCTCCCCTGTGCAGTATCAGCCACTTAAGAAAATGATGCCCCCTTGCCAAAGCCCTTTGGGTAATTTTTGGCAAGGATGTTGCAATCATTTAGATTGTGACTGTACCTTTTTTATTTGTTATACCTTAATGCCTTCACAGGAAGGCAAAGTCAGCCCTCCTTTGAATGGCATTTCCAGTAATATTCACATTTCTGTGAGTGATGTCACTCCTGAGACCCCTTCAGTGAACATAACGTGCAGACTAGAGATATTAAAAAAAGTGTGGAAACGGAATACTCAACTTGTCCATTCTCCCACGTACAAGTGAGAACCTTGGCCTTTGACCATGTCAGGCTTCATGTGTTTTCTGTGAGATGAAGTTTAGATTCTCTTGAGTTGACAGAAATTGTCTAGCAAAGCTTTCAAGGCTGGGGAAAGAGAATTTGTGTTTTGTAGTGCCCGTCTCAATGAGTGCCTTCAATCATCTTTTTTAGCAATTTAGACTGTATCCCTTGTAAATCCAAGTTCTTCACCAGAGATACCTGAACTCTATGAAAATGGGCAAAACTTGCACCTTTCTGTTAGTAAGAGAACTTAATAAAATAAGAGAATTCCCTAAAACGATGTTCAAGCTTTAGGCAGAAAGACTCAACATCCTTTTTGAATTAGAAGGAATCTATGTCAGTATGACAATAAAAATATGTCAATTTAAGGGTATCGAAGTGATACCCTTCACTAGGGTAGGCTTCAAAGAGCTACACAACACTTTAGGACAAGTTTATTTCCTGAGGGAGTTCTCAGTGGCACCAAAGAAATTGCCTCTCTATGGGGAAAGACTTGTTGTGGTAAGAGACTTTTAAAAGTTCTCGTGTAAGATAGGAATTGTACAAGAATTTGCAGCATTCCAAAGAATAAACAAAGGTAGGGGAGCCTGGTAAGCAATGAGGAACAGGAGCAGAAAATATAATTTCAAATAAATAGCCAGGGGCTTATTAACAGCATCCTATGAGGCCTTGACAGCATGGGTGCAGTTTGGCAAGGGGGAAATATATCCCTGTTTGCCAAAGACTTCTCTGCATATGGGATGAATACACCTGTAAAAAGAAGGGAAAATAAAGGGAAAGAAGACCTTCCTTGTTCCTCATGTCATTCAAGAACTTGTGGCAGCTTTGGTTGACAGGCACTCAGTGCCTGTCACTCCTGTGCCTGTCAGGATTTTGTAGGGTGTAACAGAACATTTTATCTCTTTAAGGATCCAGCCAGAGGGCTGGAGAACCTATAAGGTGTCTTGCTTCCAAAGCAATAAAATAAATGAGTGAAGGGTTTTTTAAACGCACCTCTAAAATAATGGAGTCAACCTTTTAAACAGGTCTGGCCCAAATACAAATTAATTTGGCAGATGGATAATCTCTAGCAAACTCTTACTAGGGCAGTGAATTTCCCTTTGCATCTGCAGTGCTTGTAAAACACCTTCAGAGCCAACCCTGAAATGGCAACTTGCAACCTGAGGGTTTCACTAATAAATCAAAATAGCAAAACTCAGAGAGGAAGAATTTGGATACCTAATTTCAGGTAAAATGACAAGGTTAAATGCCTTGTACCTTAAATGGCATTTAGATACTGGGCTGAGTGCATTTGAAATGCAGATATGTTGCTGGGAGTTTGAGAAGGCAGTGATCCTAGTTCAAAATTTATAGCCTGTCACGGTAGAAATTATTTAAAGAAAAATGGAGCATCTCTGGAAATCTCAAGAAGATATAGGAAAAAAAATCAAGAGCTAACAAAACAGTAAAAAAATTGAAGATGTGTGATGGGAGAGATTTTAAAGTAAAAATTTGAATTTCATTTAAACTCAAATGAAGAATTTCTGAGGACACTTTGGGTGGCTTGTAAAGCATAAAGAAGTTACACAGAGACAAGTCCAGGAAGTGTGTTATTGCCTGAGAAACCAAAAAAATGGCATTGTGGTGTGCAGAGCAAGAAAGACACCAGAGCAGCAGAAATATGAGTGTTCTTCTGAACAGCCCTGACCAATTACACCAAAAAAGTGGGGGAAAGAATGTATCAAAAGTTCTGGATAAGTGGAAAAATATTCCACCTAGACCTGTCTTATTGACAAAGATGGAGATGGGCATTTATGGCCACAAAGGTCACACTTACAGGACTTACATACAGTTTCTTGCCCACCTGGAGCTTCAGGCCCTATTTTGGAGAACGACTCCTGGTGTATAACAAGAGTATTTTTATTTTTAAGTACAATCAGTAAAAAGTGTATGTGCAAATACAGAGCCCACAATGGAAAAGTGGAATGAACCTCCAGAGCTCCCAAAATCTTTGGGAGAAATCTGGCCATGCCATAAAATATTTCTGCAGGGCAGAAGAATAATGGCAAAATGCATTCTAATAATTGCATTTATGCAGTTTGATCTGCATAAATAAATATGCTGTGGCTTCCCATTCCCTTCTCCAGAGCCTCTGGCAAAATGTAACAACAAAACTCTTCTAGCAAGAGGAACTCTTGTTTCTTCATAACAGACTTCTCTGTGCATCTTGAATTTCAAAATCAGAGAAAATGTTATTGAGAAAGAAACTCCAAGCAGCTCAAAACCCAAGGTCATTGTGACTGACAGGCTGCTGGAGAGCCACTGACACTAAAGGATTTGACAGCCTTGCAAACACTTGCATCCGATGATAGTTTTCTTTCTAAATTAGAAATTTGCTGGTAGAAATCCAACAGGGTCAGGAGATATTGCGTTTCAAAGTTTAGATCCTTCTCACTTCTCATCAGGTTATCTTTGGCTTCGCGGTTTGGTGCAGAATGTCCTCCTTTGCTCCAGCTGAATCTCAGTCAGGTGTCTCAGCTCCTGCTCCCCAAAATCCACCCTTCCTCCACCACTGGCTGTGGATCTCTTCTGACACCATAAATTAGACAACAGGATGGGAACAGTCTCCATGAGGCATTTTCAAATCCAGAAGCCCTCATTTGCAGCCAGCAGCTGAGCATTCTTTCAGAGAAAAAAAAAAAAAAACAACAAAACAAAAACCCCAAACAAAACAAAACAAAACAACAAACAAACAAACAAAAAAAAAAACCAAAAAACCAAACAAAACAAAACCACCAAAAGATAAAAATGAGGACTTGCAAAGGCACTGCTGAAGTGGTGGCGATTTTCTGATTTTCTGCTTAGTGCAGGGGCTGAGCTGGTGAGAGTAAATGTGAGGAGCTCTCTCCAGAGCATTCAGGGGCAGCACTGAACCACAAAATGCTGCAAGTGCTCCCATGGCTGGAAAAGTGAAGGGGTCAGGAACAGATCAGCAGAGCTCTACAGCAGCAGGCTCAAGAGGAAAACTCCATGTGGGAAAATATCAATGTTTTAGGTAGTTTTGAATAATGAGGAGAAAACAGACTGTTGTGGGTTTTTTTCCTGTGTCATCCCATGACTTAGCTCATGTGTTTTCTGTTCCTTTTCTGTTTTCTGTATCATTTTCTGTTTTTCTACTAGACACCTCACCTTCAACAGAGAGTTTGCCACTGGGAGTTGGCAGAGAGTAAAAGTGTGTTGGTTCTGCCCTGAGAGCACTTAAAGTGACTCCTAGATTTTGACATGCCTTAGCTCCTGCTCTTTCAGTCAGGCAGGGAAATTTGTCTGTACAGAACATGAATATCTGAGCAAAGGTGAAGTTACAGAAGAATCTTCCCCCCCCAAAAAAAAAAAAAAAAAAAACCAAAAAAAAACTCCATTGAAGGCTTGAATTCCTGTCACTTTTCTTAAATTTAGGACTTCTTATGTAAATAGAAAACATTATGTAAAAACTGCTGTAAACAGAGTAAGGTCAAGCATTTACAAGTATTTTAGGGGTATTGAAGCACTGATGAGTTGTGTGGTGATTATACACAAAAGTGATCATATGTGGGATGTCTTAAGAAGTTCTCAGAGAAAGAAAAAGCATGGGCTCGCGGAAAAGGAGGATGAAAGGAGGATGTTTCAAGAACTGAAAGTGCTGAATGAATAGTTTGACTCACATTGAATATTTCACTCCATTTCAAGCAGGTCAGCCTTGGGGAAAATAAAAAAACCTAACATAATTTGTGGAGGTGTTAATGTGCCTGACATTTTAATAGCAAAAATATCTATGCTCCCTTTTCATCTTAGACATCTGAACTCTTCCCACATCAAGTACTAAAGGGAAAATACCCAGGTTTTCAAAAGCCAGCAAGGTCTGTGCTGGTCACAGTGATCCTGGGTGACATTTTGCCTTTCACAACATGGCAGAGTTGTGTGCTCCTTCCAAAGGAAATGCTAAATGCAGAGCTGGGATAAGTGCTGAAAACCCAAAACTGCATTCCTGGAACAGCTGACTCTAGAATAACAGAGACCTTGGCTGTTTTCAGCTTGATGGATTCGTGCTTATGCTGTGATCATCTGTCTGATAACATCACACCAAAAAGTACAGGCAGGACAGGGACAAGCAGTATCTGTTATTCACTGTTCCCTTGTCTCTAATTTCTTAAACACACATAAAGTTTGAAGGAACATTGAGTGGTCTCCTGGGCTGCTGTCACCTCTGAGACAGGAAGGAGAAGGGATGAATCTGCTTCCAATGTGTTGGACAATACCTCATCTATCAAACCCCCAAAACTCTCCCCTCAATCCCCTCTTTTCTAAACTAAAAAAATTCAGTTTTTCTAAACCTTTCTCTCCAAGTCATGCTCTCAAACCTCTTCTCAATTTCAGTACAGTTCTCTGAAAACTCACTCAAGTATGTCCAGAATTGTAACTGCAGTGTCCAAACCTGAAGGCAGAATTCCAGCTGAGGACATTGGTGTACAAATAGAGAAAACCAGTGACCTTATACTAATATAGTCCAGAATTCAACTTTTTCCACGAGGATCCATGCTGATTCTACTTTTTCTGTGTTCGGCCCCAAAGCGTGGGGAGGGGACCCCTCTAAAAGCCCTTTTTGTGCAGAATTCCTCTCGATTCATTCTTAAACCACTGAGTATTTTCTTCAATTGAATGATTCCACAAGGATTTCAGAACTGCTGTCAAAGTTACCAAGCTAAAATTCCAATTCTGTTTTCCAGAGTATTTTGAGCTATTTTTTTCCAGCCCATTAGCCAGAAATGCTACCAGATCACTTTCTACCTCCATAGTCGAATCACCAATGAAAATATTGAAGCAGAACATATTCCATAGGACTTCCAGCCTGCCATTTACAGATAACCAAAAGCATGTCCTTTTCTTCTGCTCTAAGGATTTAGGGAACAATTTTCTGATTTATGAGTAAAATATAGGCCATATTCCCTAATTTTTGTGGAGAACGTCATACCAGAGCATTATGAAACTTTTAAGATCTGTTTCCCCTTCCTCTCCATTTATTTAGGGCTAAATCATCAATCAGAGAGGGAAATAATCTGATTTAACAGAATTTCTTCTTGACAGTTCCCCCGTGACCATATTTTTACCACCTCTCTATGACGTGCTTAGGCAATATTTAATAATTTAATTCCACCATTTCCAGAAACGGAAGCTGAGGGAGTTTGAGAGAGGTATTTCTGATTCTCTTTTTAAAGCACAGCCTTGCCATTCCCTTGACTCCCTTCCCCTCCCACCAACCAGGAGTTTTTTAAGAATAGTTTTTACTGATTCCTTAAGTATCTGTACAAAATGGTGTCTTAAAGGCAGGATGAGAAAAGACTCTGAAATCCCAGCCTGTCCAAACCCAGAGATCAGATAAGCTTTTGGAGATTGGTTTCTATGTAAGTCTTATTTCTCATGGAGGCAAAATTAGGTTGTTAGTGTCAGGAAAGGTATAAATCTCAGAAGCAGCTGCAGAAATGACTCAGGTTTCTGAAGATATGTGTGAGATGCTTCAGATGAAATTAAAGAGCGTAAGGAATGTATAAATAATAATAGAGCGGTGTGATTCTATCTCAGTTATCTCAGAGCACTTCTGGAAGAATTGAAAGGCAGCTGGTGAGAAATGTTATTCTTTTCTCAAAGGAAAAAAAGTCCTAAAAATGATTAATCATCTCACATGACCTTTTGAAAGTAAGTTTTGTGAAGTGGGAAACCAGACATTTTTCTACACTGAATATCTGATGGGTTTTTTGACATTATTAATATTGCAGCTGGTTTAACATACACTGTTATAAACAGACAAGTACCCTGCACTCTCCACAGACACCTTCTGGAGCATGTTACACACCAGAGTTGCACCTCCTTTTTATAACTCGTCCTTTAGATTGGAATATAAACGAAGCTTCAGTTAGATGAAGCCACAAAACTTCATCTTTACCTTATTTCTTCACCCATTTGCCTGTCCAAGGTCAGTGATAATCTGTGGGCAGTGGCTGTTGCTGTGCATCTTGGAGTCATGTTTCACCAAAGTTAATATTTCCTGTATGATTTCCTTTTTTTCTTGAACAAGCCCTACAAAACACCATTAAAACCCATGGAGGAATAAAGCCTGGAGAAATGAAATTTTTTACCAGAAATCCAGTTCACGTATTGCTCATGTCTCTTACATCCATAGCTGGTGCTGGGAGCATGCAGGGATGGATTATCAAAGATTTCTAGTATAATTAAATGATAAATTTTCCAACTGTGAATAACAAAGTTAAACTATACTACATCACAAACATATTTTGGAACCATTTCTATTTAATTTCTGTGCTGCTTGATTTAAAACCCCATGTCAAATTTGAAAAGTGGCTCATTTATTCAGTAACACTCCTCACCATCACTCCAGTCTTCAACCTAAAATCTTAAGCACTTGAACTTAAAATCAAAGCTTGTTCCAAAACTGAGGGATTACTTGTTTTCCAGCCTATGTATTTATTTTATATAGAAGCATGGTATTAAACTTAATAGTGCAATAAAACCCCATTAAAGCATTTAATACACAAGTGCAGCTAGCACAGTATCCTTTTTAGGAGAGTTATGAAGCAACATGTCAAGGAGCCCAGACAAATTTAGGAATTTTCTTATAGCCTGCAGCCACGTGCTTTTTTGCTCTTTATTATAAATAACATTTAAGTGTGTTTTTGAGACCCACCAAAGATGCCTCTGTAGCCCTGAGCAAGGAAAAGATCACTTAGTCAAGAACTGAATATTCCAAGAATGATACACTCTGAATATTTTTTGTGCTCTATGAACTATTCCTTCCTAAAAATCCCAACAAAACCAACAAAGAAAAAAAAAGCCACAAAATACACAAACCAGAAAGAGAAAGAAAAATCTTGGTGCTTAGATTATAAATCTTTTTTTTTTATTTATTTTTTTTTCCCCCAGAAGTGAGAGGTGAAGTATATAAAAGCATTTCCTGAAATGATTTGTCATTCCCCTTCCTTTTCCACAAAACCAGGCAGGCATTGCTGTGAGGGAATATGTGCAGCTACTTTTTCTCCTCCTATGACAGGTGAAAAGTTTGTCAAGAACCAATACTGGAATATTCATCCTAGTCCATTTTTTAAGTTAGCAAGTTAAGATTTGGCAAAGAATTTTCCTTGGGGTTTAGGGTTCCCCACCTCAATGTCAGATAGTGGAAAATATGCTTCTGCTAGAAATTTCCACTTTTCTAACCAAAGTCTCCAAGCTCTAAAATGAATAATAAACCCGTGCATTTCAGGTCCATATGACAAAGATATATTTCAGTTTGAACTGATCAGCTGATTTTTGTTGCAAGGTAGCTGATGATTCATCAATAATCTTATAGGGATTGTTCCCTCACAAGAGCTGTTTTCCAGGATATCTTTATTATTCTCCTTTAGAATGAGCTTAAAAATGTGTTTTCTCCTGCAATGAGGAAGATTTCAGTTTTCTGTCTGTTCCAAACCCAACTGCAGCAATTTGACCTCAAAATGTTGAGCAATGATTGGAAAAAAACCTTGATGTGTCGTGACGGATTGCACATGTAAGGATTTCAAGAGGATTTTGAGGATTTCAAGAGGATTTCAAGACTAAATTCTCTTGCTGGAAATATTCAAATACAGAGAACTGGACTTATTGTGCAAAAGTGAATGCTCTTGGTTGTTTAGCTCCTGCAAAGACACTTAAAGATGGCTGTTAGAGCCCTGGCTGCTGAGAATTTCAGACTTTCTGTGCTGCCAGGCACTGACCCCCAGGAGAACACTGCATTGACCTGAGGCCGTGGAGAAGGCTTCCAAAATGGAATGACAGAACTGGGATTGTGGGTGTGGAGTTTGAATACAAGTGTGTTCTATCACGTGGTGGGAAACTTAGAGTTTAAGGGTTCAGAATATAATAATATATATAAAGCAAGATGGAGGTTTTGGGGCAGAGGCTGGTCCTTCTTCTTCACCTTCTTCTTCATGGGTTTGGGTGGTTTTGTGTAACTGGATAAAAAAGCCCCCATTGTGGGGCATGGGTGGTTAGTTATTGGGTTAAAAGTAAAAATAATTTAGGTGTAATTTTTAATTGGTGTCTTAGTTTGGACTGTCATGAGACAGGTGTCTGCTAAGGAAGGCAAGAGCCTCCCCTGAAATGGAGAATGTAAACCCCCTCCCTCTGAATTGCTGTAAATTTTAAATTAAGGGGCTCTCAGGCAAAAAATATGGGAGCAGGAATTACAGTTCTTTATTAGGGAAGAAAATAAAAAGATAAAATAAACAATGCAGTAATCTAAAACAACACTGACAGAGTCAGAACACAACCTGATACCCTGTGGATCAGGGTGTTGGTAGCAGTCCAATTGGAATTGTCACTGCGGTCCTACTGGAGTGTCAGGTGTGGTTCTGCTGGAGCAGGGATCCTGTAGAAAGGTGTAGTCTTCCTCTGAAGAGCCAGTGGAAGAGGCAGCTGTTCCTCTGGGAGATCCAGTGGAGAAGCTGTGTTAGTATTCCAGATTATCTCCAGATTATATCCAGTTAGGAATGCTTGGCTCCTCCCTCTGGGCTCACATCTCCCAATGGGATGCTGTAGCTCTTATCAGCCATGCAGTGACATTCCATGGCCTGTCATCAGCAGATGTCTCCCCAGAGGGAGGAGTGGTTGTGGAAGAGAGAAGGAAAACTGCCCAATTAACAGAAGACAACTGCCATACAGATGGCAAATAAAATACAATTTGCTTGGCAATCCAGGACAATTGGACAGTTTATCCTTAAAAGGCCTTGTAGAGAAAGAGATGGGGCTCCATTTTTAGTTTGTTAGTGTGAAGTGCTGTAGAACTCAGGGTTTGTGAGACTGACATAGATAAGAACTAACAAACATCTGAGTCCAAACAAGAAATTCAATCTCACACATTTAATCCTGACCCTGGCAGAAAAAGAAGCAAAGACTCCACAGATGGCCTTAACTTGTCCCTGCTCACTGATGCATGTTCCCCACAGCAGTCACCAAACCTCTGCCCTGCGCTGAACTGTGCCCTTGGCAGACTCAAATACAAACTGGGATGGACTCTCCTCATTCACCTTCTTAAAGATTTGAGTTTTTGCAGCATTAGCAAAGATGCTTTTCAAGAAGTGTTATAAACAGGTAAGGAAAAAACAGGGAAATGGACAATCCTGAGGACTTTAGTTTCTTTTTTTCCTTTGACCTAAATCCCAAAAATTTTGCAGAAAAAACACACAAAAAAGATATTTCATCTCTACTAGTACAGGAGCTCTGGCCCCCCAGTGAAAGAGCTGTTTTCCCTTACATGTGGGTGGAATATAAAGTTTTAATAAACTCTACAAGTCTGAGTCACTGTAATCCTATTATCTCTCAGTCCTCTTGCTGTTCTCTATGCATTTACATCTGCAGAGGTTGGGCTGCATCTCTCCTCTACTCCAGTCACCTCTGCTACTTTCCCAGTGTGCAGAGCCATGAACTTAAATCGGGAGCTCTGCCCTCCCTGATGCCACCTGGGACACACATCCCTGTGCTCTCCATAGGGGCACCTGGAGGCCACCACCTCTCCTCCCAGTTCTGCTTTTATTTTGGGTAAAGAGTGGTGCCTGGAGAAGGTGCAAGAGGAAATTCTCCCCTGTGAGGGTGGGCAGGCCCTGGCACAGGGTGCCCAGAGCAGCTGTGGCTGCCTCTGGATCCCTGGAAGTGCCCAAGGCCAGGCTGGATGGGGTTTGGAGCAACCTGGGATAGTGGCAGGTATCCCTGCCCATGGCAGGGGTGGAACTGGATGGGCTTTAACATCCCCTCCAACCCAAACTGTTCTAGGGAGATACATCATCTGCACATGAAGTGATCTCATCCTGGTTCTGTTTCATTCTTGTTGGGGTTTTTTTTTGTAGTTGTTGGTTTGGGTTTTTTTTGCAGTGATCTCCTTCCTTGGCAAAAAAAAAACCCCAAAAAGCCCAGAAATAGCAGAAGTAGAGAGATTCACATATTCACAGTTGCACGCTGAAAAATAGCACCACTTGCTTCAAATTTACTTATATTATCAGAGATTAATTAACCTCCAGGCTTTCACATTGTCATATGTTAGAAACAGGTTTTTTTGGTTCTTTTTTTAAATCAGGCTATTTCAGTGCCCAATTCCCTTCCTAACTGTCTCATATCCCTTCAAATAAGTTGATGTCCTCATGAACTTGAGCACCACGATAATGAGCAACGCTGAAATGTCCATATGGAAAAGCTGAGTGAGACTTTACACCAGAAATCAATATTTAGAACACCCTCAAGTGGAAGGTTTGCAATTAGCACAGCAGCTTAAAAGATCAATTGCACGTATTTTGCCTTGTGGCAATTAGTCACCATGCCTTGGAAAATCTTATGTCCATGACATGATATTATTAATTAGAAATGACAGAAAAATCTAGATAACTGCTTTTGACTGTGTAGAATTATCTGTAAAAGCTCCAGGGCTGCTTCTATTTGTAGAACAGCCTGGGAAAAAGGGAAATATTTTATTTTTGTTTTGTTGCATAATCAATACCAACACATAATTTCATTAATGATGACTTTTTAGCTCCTGGGAATCTATTAGATGTTGCTTTTATGATATTTTTTGATGTGTATGAAGTTTGATACATTACTCCAGATTTGACTCTTTTGATGTGTCTTGCTTCTATGAAATATGTCCATCAGATTTATAACTTGCTTAAGAAACATTGCAACTTTGTTTTGAGTAGTTCTAAAATATTTGCTTGGCACAAAACTCAAATAAATTAAATTAGGCAGAATGCACGACAAAAATAAGAGGTAAAAAAAAATCAGGTTTTTTTCCCCCTCAAACTTTCATTAACTTCATTTATTTGAAGCAATGCAGTTTTCCCTGAAATAAAACTACACTGGGTCCCTGTGGATATTCATTTAGAAGCTCTCCTTTTCCAAAATTCTCACCATTCTTATTGCATTTTTTTAGGCTTTGAACTGTTCATGTATTTCTGCAGCTCGAGTTTTGGGAGAGGTGCCTGGAATATTCCCAGTGCTTGAGAAAAGCAGGATGTGTTTCTCCTCACACCCTTCACTAGGAGGCACCTAGGTAACAAGTATTTAAACTTGGCAAGAAGTATTTAAAGAAGAATTCAAAGCTTCAATAAGTGAAAGGAAAGACAACCTCAGAGAAAGACTCCAACAGCTCAAAACCACTTTTCCTTTTGTGGATATTGATCTAAAAAAGTTCCCTCTGCATTGTCTGTGGTCAAAATAACAGAGAATAAATACTAACAATTTCAAGGCTCCTTTGAGCAGCCCTCCAGTCTCAGTGCGGGGATTTACTGACCTTTCCTTGGTGGTTCAGGTAAAGCCACATCAGGGCTTGTAGGTGAGAGGAGAGGCAGAAGGAAGCTGGCTGATGGATCTGCTATGGAGATTTATGGCTTTCTTTCCATCTCTGCTTTCTTCTCTTGTCTTATAGGAAGTATTAAAAGGAATTTGAAGGATTCCCTTCACCTGTCTGCTGTTCTGAGTTCTCTTTTCTTTCTTGTTGCAAATGAGAGAAAATAAAGGCATTTAGAGGAAGTAAAGCTGTAAAATCCATTCCCAAAATATGTCTGGTTTAAATCTGTATTAAGGAAAATTGTGAAAAAGGCTTAAAAGATCTGGGCCTTCCTTTCTGGGAAGTGTTGAGGGAGAAAAGAGTCACTTCATGCACAGAAACTCTGCATGAAATTTGGAAAGATGAAACAGATTGATGCAAAACCTTCCTGAGTGTGTTCTCCAGGCTGACTCTTGATTTCTTTTACCCACTCTTCTCTCCATGTGTGTTTTCTACAGAACTTTGTAGCAAGGATTTTTTTTTAATCTTGTTTCCATGCAGTTGATTATTCCCATTTAGAAGCAGTATCTTTTAATTTCCAACATTGAACAGCATCCTATTTAATTCAGACCATATCTTTAATTTCTCCAGATCATTCTGACTGTTATGCCTGTCTTCCAAAATTCTCGTGGGATCTGTGAGACCTAGCTTATTACCTTTAACAAACTAATTGCTTTTGCAAGTCCTAAAGGGATGCTGTTCCAGAGCTACATTGCTCTGAAATGGCAAAACCCTTCTAATTTCCAACTTAAATATATTACTGGTCATGTTTGTTCTTGTCCCTTCCCTGTCTTAATTTCACTGATGATTTCAATTCTACCCCAGTGCATTTGTGGATGGCAATCAGGCCTTCCATTCAGCTCATCACTTATAACACAGAATCCTCTCTGTTCTTCCCATGTTGAGATGTCTGTTCCAGCTCCCTCCTCCCAGCCCTTCTGAAAGACTCCTCCAATTTGACTTGATTTATGTTGATCTGGAGTGAACAACTGCTAAAATCCAGAAGCTTTGTTCCTTGTATTTCAGGTGCAATCAGCACTTTAATGTAGCCTTAAAAACACACCCTCTTTCTAGAATATCTCTGTCTATTTTTAAAAAACAAAACCAGTTATTCCATATCTCATGGAGCTGATTATGAAAGGTGAGTTTTCCCTGAGTTCACTTTTCAGGTTAAATAGATCACTGCCTAAAATACTCTGAAATTCGCATAGACTCTTTTGGCTCAGGAAGGTATTATTTTTTGCATAAAAGCACAGACCAGGTGGAAACTTGTAAAAAAAATTCAAAACCTGTTCTGCTAGCATTGGTGAATAAAAAATATATTCCTCCTAATAGTGAGGCCCTGGCACAGGGTGCCCAGAGAAACTGTGGCTGCCCCGGGATCCCTGGAAGTGTCCAAAGCCAGGCTGGATGGGGCTTGGAGCAACCTGGGATAGTGGAAGGAGTTCCTGCCTGTGGATGATCTTTAGGTCCTTTGAAACCCCTCCTGTGCTTCTGAAATTCTCTGATCCTACAGTCCACTCCCCATGGCTCAGCCATAACCCCCCATGGCTGTTTTTGGTAAAATTGTCTTACTTTTCTCCACTCAGACCTCTCACACTCCTCAATCCTCCTGTGTGTGTGGGATTAAAAACTGCAGTAAGTGAAAGCAGAGACAATCTCAGGGCAAATCTCCAGCAGCTCAAAACCACTTTTCCTTTTGTGGATATTGATCTAAAAAAGTTCCCTCTGCATTGTCTGTGGTCAAAATAACAGAGAATAAATACTAACAATTTCAAGGCTCCTTTGAGCAGCCCTCCAGTCTCAGTGCGGGGATTTACTGACCTTTCCTTGGTGGTTCAGGTAAAGCCACATCAGGGCTTGTAGGTGAGAGGAGAGGCAGAAGGAAGCTGGCTGATGGATCTGCTATGGAGATTTATGGCTTTCTTTCCATCTCTGCTTTCTTCTCTTGTCTTATAGGAAGTATTAAAAGGAATTTGAAGGATTCCCTTCACCTGTCTGCTGTTCTGAGTTCTCTTTTCTTTCTTGTTGCAAATGAGAGAAAATAAAGGCATTTAGAGGAAGTAAAGCTGTAAAATCCATTCCCAAAATATATCTGGTTTAGGTTGATATTAAGGAAATTTTTCAAAAACACCCTAGCAACTCTGAGCCCTTTTTTTGTGTCAGGGAGAAAAGAGTCACTTTATGTACAGGAAATTTGTAAAGTTGGAAAGGTGAAATTGATTGATGCAAAGCTCTCCTGGGTAAGAGGGAATCATCAGCTACAGAAGTAAATTTTTAGTCAATCTGCTTTTTTGTCTGGTCCTGAACTGTTGATTTTTAAATACTAAAGAAAGTAATTTCTACCAAAAATGAGTCATTGATATCTTGACCCATCTTGACCTTGCCTTCAGCTGTGACAAGATTTCTGGCACTGTTTCCCCCTGGTTGTGTTGTAGCTGTGTTGGGCATCAATAACTTTGTCTAATGATCTAATCTTTTTTGATTGAAGCCTAAAACAAGATTAACTCATCAAATGTTATTAATTCTCAGACAAAACATACTGTGATAGCGCTAAGGCTGAAAGGATAAGAAACAATTAGAAAAAAAAGTTAATATGGATGTGTAGTTCCAAAATTAAGCACAATAGAAGCAGTAAAATGCACCTAGAAAAAAAGATATTAAGATACAAAAACCAGATTAAAAAAAAATCTTAAGTGTAACTCACAGTGGAATCACATAATTATGTAACTAAAGGTATAAAATTGGTGGTTTAAAGGGAATTAAACTTTAGCTTATTTTAGTGTATATAGTCCCTCTACATGACATTGTATTTCCTATCTAAAATGAGCATCCCAGACTTCAGTAGATTTGCTCTCAAAGCAGACAGCAAAGTCCAACCCTAGATCAGTTTTTCCTTTGCCAATGTCCAGCCAAGTTTTGCGTTCTTTGAGTTCATCCTCGACTTGAAGGTTTTGATAGTCTGCCTGCATAGGTTTTTTTGGTTTCTTGATGAACAGTTGGGTTGTTTTTTTTTTTTGATACAGGCACTCTTCACAACCTGACAGGTGCCTAAAATATGCCAGGTGTGAAATTTGCTGTCTATGAATTGCTGTAGAATCACTCCAATTCCACAAATCCCTGGTAGGCCACACATTGCCTAAAGTCAAAGGACTATCAGCAACTGACTCTCAAGTGGCACAATTACTAATCAAATCAATGCTTGTTGGGTAATTTTCAAAATGTCCCATTTTGCAGCCTTGCCTTCATAGTTTGGTTTATTTTTTGAACTATTTATTTGTTTAAGGCCTTGGAAAAACTGGTTTAAGTCAAAAGAACCGTTAGCACACACTGGTGGCTTAGAAATTTATAGTAATTTCCAGTAATGTTCCCTGGCCCAGGTGTTGATAAGGCTGCTCTTGAAATGAGTCCCATTGTCTGACTGTTTGGGAAAATAGAAAAAACAGATTTCTCCATTTCAGTGTCTCCAGCAGTCATAAGCAGCTTCTCCATATTTTTTTGTGGAATTTTCTCTCTCCCCTGAGAAGTCTGGTGTATCACAATGTCGCCAGACTGGGTTGGCACACTCACATGAAGAGTAAGTTTAGGAGATTTATCACTCACACCTCTCCATTTCTAGGCCTGGCACATGGAAATGGGTTTGTGTTCATCAAGGAAGTGTTCACCACTTTTTAATTACTGCTGATGAGGGTGGAGAGAAGTGTTCTTTGATGTGAATGATCAGCTGGGTCATTCATGTGCTTGTGACCCCATGAGCCAGCAAGAACTTCAGAAATTTCCAGAAATCCAGAAACTTCATGAGTCTCTCAAGGTATTTGTGTTAAGCACATCTCTTTTCTTTTCTTTTCTTTTTTTTTTTTTTTTCTTCAAGTCTTCTTGTTTCAATTCAGGATCAACTGTAGTTTCAGGTGTTTTCCATGTTTTCCAGATTTTCCTGGAGCTCTCATGCCCAAGCCTTCCCTGCCTGCCTTCTGGAAGTTGCAGATATTTGTTTTAAGTGAGTTCATGTAAAATCTGCAGCTCTTTGAACACTTAAGGGTCTTAAGTGTCAAGCAGCAAAAAGAAACAACAGTTGCCAAGATGAAATGCAAACCTTCAATTGTCAAGCTCAATAAATCCAAGCAATCTGAGATTTCCACAGCAGTGCTCTTCCTTGCTGACAGCCACTGCCACTATTTTCCTGTTAAAAATTGCAGATGCTGCCAGATCAAAAAATCCTGGTTCTGAGTCATCTTTTGAGATGGGTCACTTTACACCATCTCCTTTCCTTTCACCATTCTAGATCAATTCTGCCATTTTGATGGCATTTTTATTGGCAGTGATTATCTGTTGGTCAAAACCTTTTCCCTCCAACAGCCAGGAGACACTTTCATATATTAATAAGTCAAAACCCACACAACCTGAAGCTCTTGTTCTTCTTTTTGGCATGTTGCAGAGTGAGCTGTAAGATCTTTCTTTTCTGAGCAGCTGGAGAGCACCAGAACCCCTCTTTGTCAGAAGTTAATGGGGCTTGTCTCTGCCAACCTCACAAAAAGGATCCACACAACTATTTGAGGACTGCTTGCTTGGTGCTGATTGGCCTCTAGTTATCAGTATACTTTATTTGTTCAGCACCATTTTTTCAGGGTATTAGTACCCTTTAAACCTGTGAAGAGTCATGACTGTGGTTAGAATATATTGAATAAGCATGTTAAGACTGCTCTAAGTGTCCTCTTAAAACAAGTTTTCTTAAGATGTCTTGGTCCTGAATTTTTACCCATTTCTCCCACAATTGGCTGTAATTGTAGATTTGATTCCTGAGTTCTCAATTACATTGCTGCTTGAAAATAACCTTAGGCCTTGAAATGTTATGGCTTTCTCTGAATTTTAATTCTAGCTCATAACTTTCTTCATCTGATGATGAAGAAACTCTTTTCAGAGGCAACGACATTGATTGTATACTCTTGATTTACATTTTAAACTCAAAATGTAAAATTTTTATTTTATTTTTTTTTAACTCTCTTCAGAATCTTTGAAAGGATATATGGCCATATGTTTTTGGTATGAATGAGCTATTTTCTCTAGTAACGGAGGCCACCATTTTTATGCAAATATTTTCATTTCTTAAAAAAACTTGTTGAACTAGATGTGGGTTTATGTCCAAGTAGTTTACTCAATCCTTCAGCAGAAAGGATCTCCTACAAAAGGTCCTTGTTTAAGAAAGTACTGGCAAACAATCTAAATTTTAAATTTAGCTTGAAATTTAGGGAGAAGCACCCTTATTTGAAGACACTGTGAAAAGGCTTATCTGCCTCAGTGCCTCAGCTGTCTCTGGCCCAGTCTTCCAACCTGCCTGGCCACTGCTGACAACACTGGCAAATCCTTTCCTCGAGTGTTTGCAAATTGTTTTGGAACCAATTGCTCCCTTTTGAGCCACTGTTTGAATTCAGAATACTTTGATCAGTTCCGAGCACCTGCTAAGGCCATTATCAGAGGGAAGAGTTATTCTTCATTTAGTGCAAGGTCTGATGCAGCCCTGTACATAATTCAGATTTAATTATAGTCTATAAGCCTCACATATGCTCACAATTAATGGTGTCACACTAAAACAATGCTTTGCCTAGTGCTATTCGTATCTAAGAAGAGCTTTAGGTGCTGTTTTGCTGGGCAGTACATAAAATATCAGTGTGTGTGACTGTGCTTGTCCTAGAAAACTTCCTTAGAACAAAGCAGAACATGTCGGAAAAGAATCAACAGGAGCAGCACAAGGAAATTCATATTGATAGAATTGTAATGCTGCAATGGACTCTCCCTGCTAAGTTTGTTTCCTTCTTCTCTGGGCATTTTGAGTTTGATTTAGAGGACAAGGTGATTGTGTGGATATTTACAGAGTTCTTCCTGCTCTTGAGGGCAGCGTGGGAGAAAGCATGACAACTTCTGGGAATTTTGAAGGGCAGGTCTGCAAGGGGGCAACCAACCCCTTGGGAGTCAAACCCACCTATGACTAACCAGCTGTGACTCATCAGAGGCTTTGGCTCCTTTTATTAAGGCTTTTCAAAGTCTTCACATCCTAAAAAACCATGTGGGCAACACACGAGTGTGATTAAGTCAGAGCAACACTCAGGTCCACAGGTTATTACAGGAAATAACACCATTAATTCTCCTAAGTGCTTGTACAGAGAAATAGCAAAGGAAGATGAACAACTTCAAGAGCTCCACAACCCAGGCATAATGGCATTATAACAAGAAAAAACCCCTGGTATCCTAGCACCAAACACCCTTTCTCTGTTTTCTGTGACTTTCAGAGTGCACAATGCTCCTTGCTGGCATCACTGTTCATAAACCAGATCCAAAGGCCAGGACTAAAGGAATCACACACACTTGAGCAGTGGCTGCATTTATTCTGTCTCCTTTCCACAAAATGGCTTTTGGGAGTCCCTGCATTAATTTTTAATTTTGTCTGATTCCTAAAGCTTTAGGCTATCTCACGCTGTGATTCTGGGCTTCTGTATCTTTGACGTACAGAATTTGTTTGATCAGACAGTAACAGCTTCTTGTCCCTGTACACTTACATCTCTCCTCAGACAAATTCACCGATTCCTTCACATTTCAGCCCAGCATTGGTTCTAAAGAAATGTTCAAAATACAAAAAGCGCTCTGACAGGCACTCTTTGTTTTTTGGAAGATGTGTGATGCTTGCCAGCTTTTATGGCTTCCTACAATCTGCCATCCCCAGCACCCATTCCTGGTTGCAGCTCTGTCTGTTCCCTCACAAAAAAACACCTTCATAATTTTCAGCTAATTTTTAATCACATAACAATAGAATCACAGAATGGTTTGGGTTTTTCTTTTGACAAATCAATTATGATCACAGGGTGAGGTTTAGAGGGTGTGTAAACCTCTCCTTAATTCCTGCCTAGAGATTAATAGGGGTGTTTTAGGGACCAGACTCAGTCTTCAAGACCAGGTTGGATGGAGCTCTGAGCAACCTGGTCTAGTGGAAAGTGTCCCTGCCCATGGCAGGGACTGGAATGAGATGAGCTTTGTGGTCCCTTCCAACCCAAACCCTTCTGTGATTCTGGGATGGGATATCACATGATTTTGGAAAACATAGGGGTTTTTAGAACTGAGGTTAAAAGATGACATGATTATATAATGTTTTTTAAGTGTGGAGAATTTGGAATTGAGAAGCCCAGCAGTAAATGTGTGAATATGCTGCTATCACACCAGATCTCTGGTCACAGGTGCCAAGGACTTGGAGGAACTCTCAGATTTGTTCTGGCATCTGGGACATCGGTATGTCTGATCAGTATTTGGATAGAAATGTCTGTCTTCCTGTTATTTGTTAAAGAAGCTTCTGGAAACGGGAAGTCCACCATCTTACATGGCTGCAGTGCAGAAAAACTCTACAATGTCAGACCAGATGATTGAAGAGGTGACATTGGTTAAAAGATTTTGGTAGAGCTGTGCTCATGATACCATCTAACTGAGTTAGATTAGCACTTCTGAGACACTCTTGCCCATTTTTTTCCCTGCCCTTTTATCTGAACTGTCAATCTAACGTGAGAACCATCTCTTTGTTTTACCAGTGTGTTCTAGTTTTTCCTCGGTGAATGTGGAATTCAATCCACCAGCAAAGCTGAGAAAATGAACGGAAACACCCACAACTTCAGTTCCATGCCTTCTAAACTATCACCTGAATCTCAGAACCGAGGATCTCTTGGAAATATTTGGATCAAATTTGACTTAATTTGCTGATAATGCTATGGAAGTCCTGTTTTATTTTTCAGAAAATGCGTGCTGTGCAGAGTAGACAGAGCCTGCAGAGTCACCTGGCCCTCCTGCTTCAAGTTTGATTCAAAAAACAGCAAAATATTCCTTATCCATTCTTTACATCTACTTGGTCTCCAGAACAGACTTTGTTCACTTTGCTATTGGTTTCCTGTAATCAGATTTCAATGAATAATTTGGAAGAAGCTCAGTATAAATTCACAACGGAGCTAGTTGATAATTTTGGAGTAAATTTAATGGGAGAAGAGTAGCTGCTCCTGGTCTTTTCTGGTGTTTAAAGCTAATGCAACACAGACTGAAGATTGTGGTAACAACCTACTTTTTCCCTTCTGAGGAGTTTTTCTCTACCCAAGTTGACCACCAAGAACAACAGTTCAATAATTTGCCACTGAAAATGTTTCTATAAACTGGATTGGCTCCACAGGAGGGAGAGGAATGTTTTTTATGGAAGAAGTTTTGCTTAATTTATGGAGGAAAGAGGTTTCATTTACAAGTGACCAGAAGAGTCAATATAAATAGACAATATAAAAACATTTTTTAAATAATTTTTTCTCATCTTAGTCTCTCAGCTGTCTTTTTCTCAGCCTTTTTCACAAAACATGAAAATCTGGATGGTGGGAATGTCAGATTTGCAATCAATCTCTTGAAGGAAGGACACAGACTGTGTGTGAACACGAGCAGTGCAAACATCTACAGCAGAGCGAATCACTCCAGGATTCCTGGCCATCTGCTGGGAATCGAGTGAGTCTCCCCAAATGAGGCTGGAAGATGAGTCAGCTCCTGATGCAGGTGTGCAAAGGAGGTCTGATGAGTCATGATTTAAAATTGTCCAGTTCTCTTTGAATGCTTAGGAGAGCTTTGGGTGTCTAGCTCACACTGGAAAGAAAAAAAAATAAAGGTTAGACTAAATTCCAGCTGGTGACTATGTTTTTTTCTTTTTTTTTTTCTTCATTTTTAAAGCAGAGTTTTGAGGTGCTGAGCTGTTTTTTGTCTTCAGTAACTTCCCAGTGATGCATGTGTGATGAGAACAGGTTACACAAGCTCATTGTTTCCTCAAGTGTTTAAAGTACCATTCAGGCAGCTGAGACAAAAATAATTGTGGAAAGGAAGAACAAATATAAGTTTATAAATTGAAGCCATCATAATTTAGGACATTTTCAGTAGACTATAACCATTAATCTTATGAAAGAATCCTTTTTAATTCTTTTAATCCATTTATGTTGCTGGACAGGAAGAGGTGTCAAATGTCTCACTGCAGACATTCTAGACTTGAACAAAACCTATTTTTCCACGGTACCACCCCATGTATCTTACATTGAAGAAGAAACCCACCACTGTAATCTGCAGATGTTCATTATGATATTGAAAAAATAGTCTTTTCTATTAACATAATTATAGGATGATGGCACTAGGCAAATCAGGGAGATGGTTGGGATTCTCAGATCTTGAAAACCAGCAATTACAACCACAGGGATCTCTGTTGGGAAGAGTTACAAACTGGTAATTGCCTGTGAGCACAGAGGAGACTGTGAAAGCTCTTCTGAAATATTTGCCACGCTTTAAACTACTCTGCTACACAGCATTTACTGGAGTTTATTGCAAATTTCAGCATTGCAAACCAATTTTTCCCAGAGATGGGCTGTTTGGCATGCTGAGCGATGGTAGGCTGTCAGAAATCCTAGGAACAGAGTCTTTTTTTCCTGTTGAGATTTTTTTTTGCAAGATGTAGAAGCCCTAAGCTTGTAATTTGTGTGTATACCTGTATTTGTCAGTGAGTGACCCCAAAACCATCCTCAACAAAGGACTCAGTTCTGAACAGAGACTTTGAATTCAGCCTTCTTGGAGAAATGTGCAATATTCCGCAGAAGGCTCCTGACATTTTCACAGGCACTGAGGTCCTGCCGTTTTCAGGAAGTGGCACTGCTTCCTCTAAACCCTGCTCTCTCAGATAACACTCATTTCACAAGATTTCACTGCTGCACTCCGGAGCAACCAAGCTGGAGTTCAAACAGAAGGGATCAATTATCCATGGCTGACACCACAGTGAGTGCTGGCACTGAGGAAGGGAACATAATGGGCAGGGATGATTGGAACTGACGTTAAACCAATCGAATATGAAGTCCCTGAGCTAAAACCCTACCTTGGAAGTGCAAATTGCTCTGAGGGCTGACAAAGCAGCTCTGATCTTGCAGCTCAGAGCAGGGTGAGCACAGCTTTGGACAGCTGCTGCCATCTCAAGTGAGATACACCCCTGGCTCCTGTCAAGGCCCTGATTGTCTCAGTGTGAGATATCCTTCAGCTCTGAAAGCGAAACATTTGATTGGAAAATTGGTGCAGGCAGTGGTGAGATTACAGAGCTGTGCTCTCTCTGAGCACATTCTTGCTCTCAGTGTCCTCTCACTTCCTAAATGGACCAGTGTGACACCTACTGTCATTGCACTGCTTAGTCTATTTACAATGTTGATCCTTTCTTTTCTCTGTGTGTCTATATCACCTCTTTGCATTGTGCTTTCCCCATCGTAACTTTAAATCTGTTTAGTCCTTAGTATCATACTGAACATGATTAGTACAGCCCTGACCCTCAGGAAATCCATAACCCACTCCTTGATGAGATGGTTCCTTCCCTATGCTTGTGGAAGGAACCCTGAAGGTACAGTGGAAAAAAGAATTCATCAATCTTATTCCCTGTAGGGAAGGACTAATTTTTTTTTCTCAGGACTTTGACTATTGTATTTGGAATGTATCAAGAAGTTAAAACCTAGGCTAGTGAGGCCTTGGCACAGGGTGCCCAGAGAAGCTGTGGCTGCCCCTGGATCCCTGGAATTGTCCAAGACCAGCTTGGATGGGGCTTGGAGCAACCTGGGATAGTGAAAGGCGTTCCCTGCCCATGGCAAGGGGGTGGAACTGGATGGTCTTTAACATCCCTTCCAACCCAACCAATTCTGTGATTCCATGAGAAGAAGCAGCAGGATTTTGATCAGCAGCTCCCAATAATGTCACTTGGAGGTGACACAACCCACACTGGCCTGCTGTGTGCAGCACAGAAGTTAATGAAAGTTGGGAATGTCAACTCTATCCATGAGAGCCAGGAGGGGCAGGACAGCATCAGCTCAGGCAGCATCCACCTTCCCAAAAACCCCCCAAGCAGCTCCTAGCAGGGAAGTTACAATGGACTAAGAACCCAGAGTGCTCATGTTTTTACCCAAGGAGCACCTGCTCCTGCTCCAATGTCCCTCAGAAGTGAGAGGCTCAGCTGACATAGGAGTTGCTTCTCTAATTCAGGAACAACTGAAATAAAGAAGCCTTAATTCTTCTCTGCAGTTCACAAGGCAGATTATCCTGCAAAGGACTCCTCCTCCACTTGCTGGTTTGCAGCACTTGTGAAAACCTTCACAGTTTAATCAGCAGTGCTCATGAGTGCCTGGGAAAGAGACACCCAAACCCAAAAGGAAATATTTATCTCCCTGAGCTGTGCTTTGAGGCGCCAGTGAGAAGAAAAACCATGTTTGACATTTTGAACAATTGAAGCACCACCAGTTTTGGGCATCATAATATTTCATACTTCAAGGAGGTATTTTCATAACTGCTTATGGCTTGATATTACATGGGTGAGATAAAATCCATTAAACATTTCATTTTGGTACTTCAGGCCATGCTCCTTCTCTTCAGACAAAAAAATCCCAAATAAACTACTGTCTAGAGTAATAGCTAAAAGACTTTATCATCTTTCAGTGGCTGTACTGTGAGTATTAAATCATCACCCTGTGCAAGACTGAGAACTGCTGAAAATCAGGGCACTCATTAAATTAGTGGGCAGCATACTCTGAGCTCCAAAATGGATTTACTAGTTAATGCTTAGAATAATGAATAAATAAAACTGGAGGAAAGCTTGATGTTGCATCTGAAAACAGCAGGGCAAGAACTGGAGATGTGGCTCCTCAAGTAAGGAATATCTTAAATACATGAAGAGAAATGAAATTCCTTTTATTTCTCTCAAAGTGTTTGAGACTACATAAAGGTAATTTTGCAGTTTCTCAATTATTTAAGGTATGAAGAAAGAATGATTATAGAGAAAGAAGTTTTGTAATTTTCCAGCTTAGAGAACAACAGCTGCCATCTGCAGGGAATCAATAAGTTTTATTGAACCAATGATGAAATAGAAGTATTTGATGTTCTAACACTTGGTCTGTGACTAGAAATATTTTACATTTATCATGTTTTACAAAAGGAGTCTTGGTGCTTCACCACTGTTCTCCCTTTTTCCAAACATCAGGTTCACTAAACACATTATTAATAAAAATGTTTTTTTCTTGAAGTACGTCTTTCACTGATTTTAACTGAGATGGACTCTGATCCACCTCAGAAACAGAAAACTTCCTCACCTCCGTTTTAAAGTGGTTTTCATCAAGGCTTCTGAATTGCTTTAACAGTAATTTCCATGTCAAAATGCTATCAAAAAGATATTGAATTTTCATAGTTTTTCCCCCACACACATTGGCCTGCTTGCAAATCAAATTCCTTTACCTTGCTCCTCATAGATTATTTTTTTGTTAGCCGTATCCAGTTTTTACAGATCAAGGTCCTGGAAAATATAATGGAAAAGCATTATTGATAATGAATTTCAGACAGCAATTAGTTTAGGATTTATCAGATTCACCTTAATTATTGTTTATTAGGGTTAACACAAAAATATACATATATATGTGTGCATACATATGTGTGTGAGTTTCTTTCTTAAAAAATAGCTTTTATCATCAATAAGCAATAATCATACCAAATTCTGCTTGTGTACCAAGAGACACTTTGATTTTTTGTAATTTTTCTTTTGGAGCTTTTTATTCCCAGTAACAGCTGACTATAGCCCTTCTTTTTTTCACGAGCTCTAGACTTGGATTTCCATGTTTTTTAAGGCTGCAAAACGAACCTGCAGAAACCAATCAGATGCTAAAAGGCCTGAAGCTGGACAATGACAAAACAACTCAAACTGACATTTTCTGTCCTTCTGAAATGAGCTCTGGAAGAAAATGGACTAAAATCTGGCGATGTTCACACTGTTTCTGCCAAGAACTTGTTTGAAGGCAGTATTAATCTCCTTTGGCACTGAAAACCTTAACCAGAATTCCAATTTGAGATCACTTTGACTGGAGATTTTGACATTAATACCACTTTCTTGAATGAAAACCTTTGGATGAAAGTAACTAATTATGATAGTAATGACAGCAATAATTATAGAAGATTTAAAATATATGAAACAAGTGTTGCAAAATCACATTCAAAACCAGCAAAACATGGAGAAGCTGAAGCTTCCCAGCTTCTCAGGAGAAAAGATGCTGGCAAAAGGATTTTTTATAAAATATGTCTGTGACATTGCACAGCTCAGTTCCTCACCATCCACTGACTCATGCCCTGAGATACAGAGCAGTGTCTCTGCTTTGTTTTTTGAAGTGAATAACTCTCTCTTCCCTTTCCTGCCCTCTCATCACTTCTTAGACATAAAACCTGCACTTAGGATCTTCACAGAGCTCAATTATTCAATTAAGTTTTTGACCTTGGTGTATTAGAAAACACACACAAGGAGCCTGGGATTACATAGGATCCTCTTAGGTGCAGAATTTGATCCTTCTTCATCATCAAGCTGCAGCTGGTTGGACGTAAAGACTTTCAAACTAGGGTTGGAGAGCAGAATTGCAGGTGCTTGGAAAAATGTCTACCTCACAAAGTGTACTTGTCACCACAAACTGACAGTGAGCTGTAATATGGAGATAAGGAATGCAGATGGAATTGCTGTCTTTATCCACATTATCCTCAGCACACACTGAAATTTGGGAAAATCAACTAGAAGTCCTCCTGTACCATTAGCAAAGCTGTGTTCTGCTCTCTTACACAGTGACATCAATGGGTGAAGGAATTAAGCTATCACCTGGGGTGTCCAAACATTTGGAGATCTCAAGAATAACAAAGCATTTAAAGTGTGTTACATTCTGTACTTCAGTTCTCCAGAACAACACAATTATATTTAATGCTGTGCCCTGCAATCTGTCAAGCCAAAACCTTTCTTTCTGATGTATTGTTTGCACATTGTAATTTATTTTAGTGCTCTGTAGAGGTAGGAAATGAGGGAAGAAATCTAAAATATCCCTGCTGTCCTTCTCTTCCTCCTCCGAGAATCTCAGAGTAACTTGTCAAAAAGTGAAGGTTGGGAGATTTTCTTAATTTAAATAAGTCAGTTTTAAAATGTTCCTAATTAGGGGATGTGCATATTTTGTCAGCTGTGGCTGGTACAGCCTGGATAATAGTGGGCAGTTTTGACACAATCTGTACAGTTTTTGCTATAATTAGACAGAGATGCAGAACATCCTTAAGAGTAGAAAATGACTGGTAAAATGCAGAATACGCTGGCAGATTTTGGAGATCTCGTGCTATCATCTGCAGACGTCACTTCTGTCCATCAGATAAGCTCACAGCAAGGTCTACAAGAGCAACACGGCCCCAAAAGTGACCCCCTGAGACATCCCTTCATGAGAGCAGAGACCATGGGCAATTCCACAGCCTTTGGTGGGTAAGGAAACTCTCAGAGTGAAACTCCTGGAGCTCCTGGACTGGGACCAGTGGAGGCTGCAAAAGTGATGAAGGGCCTGGAGCATCTCCCTGCCCAGGAAAGGCTGAGGGAGTTGGAGCTGTTCAGCCTGGAGAGGAGCCCCAGCTGAGAGGGGCCTCAGCCCTGGGTGTCACTGGCTGTCCCTGGCTGTCCCTGGCTGTCCCTGGGTATTCCTGGCTGTCCCTGGCTGTCCCTGGCTGACCCTCGCTGTCTCTGTCTGTCCCTGGTTGTCCCTGCTGTCCCTGGGTGCAGGAGGGACAGAGCAGGGCCCAGGCTCTGCTCCAGGGCCCAGCAATGGCGCCAGAGGAAGGGGCAGGGACTGAGCCCAAGGAGTTCCACCTGAATTCGCAGAATTCACAGAACAATTGGGTTGGAAGAGACCTTCAAGATCATTGAATCCAACTCAGCCCCAACACCTCAACTAAACCCTGGCACCCAGTGCCACATCCAGGCTTTGTTAAACACACCCAGGGATTCTGTGGTCCCTTCCAGCCTGACCCATTTGGGATTCTATGAAATTCAGACAAAGTCATGGATCTGCTTGGACAAGATCTTGTTTATTGTTTGGGATTGAATCAAGTGGGGTTGAGGGTTAACTGGAATTTATGATATCTTGAACAGATTTGAAGACTTGCAGCAAACCTATCAGTTTAATTGCTCTGGTATTGAATTCATGGCTCTAGCCTGGAATTCCTCTGTGTGGTAGCATGTTCTCTCTGAGAGCTGGGCTGGGAGTTATTACCTGAATATTCACTAGGAAAAACCATCAGGACAGAAGGAAATTTCCTATCAGCAGCTTCAAGTTGCTACAAACAGGGCACAAGTTTATTTAAAAAACCAAAAATATATATCTATATAAAAAGAAATTTTATATATATCTATATATCTATATATCAATATCTATATCTATATCTATATATATATATATATCTTGAGTTTATCTTCCACTGTGCATAAGCTCTCTCCAGATCTCCATTTTAAAATAAAAACATCACACACTGCAGCACTCAGCTGTTGCCTTAATTGTCTCTTCACTCAGGGAAGCTTTGGGATGAGCATGAGGGCACATGGTAGCTGTGGAAATCTGCTCATTAAGTAGGAGAGAGCAGAAACAAACACAGCTCCCCTTTGGCATTGTATGTTTGGGATCACTCATACTGTTTCCATCTTCACTGGAGTGTATCTTACTGAAAGGTTTTGTTCAAAACCATGAAGACACAAGACTAAAGTCATACTGATTGTGCACAAGAAATTTAGAAGGAAATCTGCCCTCATCTGTTCCATATGCTTCTTGCAAATGTGACTTATATTTGTTGTTTTGGGTTTTTTTCCTTGGGAGTTAAGAGTTTCACTGTTATGCAAAGATGTGTTCTTGTCTTTCATAGTCTGTGCAGTTTTTTTCTAAATGAGTCTCTCATATGGTTAGAAAAATCCACAACTTGTAAAATCAACTGAGATACAAAATATGGTTTAAGAAAATGAGTGAACCAGAGCATAAAACTGCCTCAGGTTGTACTCCTATTCCAAAAGTAAGTCCTAGTTTAAAAACAAGTCTTGTTTTAACTTGCTCTTGCTGCTGCTATGGGCTAAGTCAGCACCACTGTGTGAATTTAGAGGTCTCCTTAGCATGGCACAGCAAACATTTGGTATTGTCACATCATTAATTCTGTTTCCTATCTCAAACACAGCCCTCAGGAATGGGCATTTGAAGCAGGCTGCAGGGTGTTGAGACTGTTTGAAAACTCAAGGAATTCTTCCAGTACACAAACCCTGAACTGTTAAAAAGTATTTCCTACTTTTCATGTGTTGTGGATTGTATCCAGCCATTGAAAAAGCTTCTTGTTGGTCTGAAAGCTTCACTTTTTAAATTCAGTTTTCTGAGCAGGAGTGTGCAACATTACCACCTTCATTGCAATAATGCTGGGTATGGATTGGAAGGAAGAAAATGAAGTGTTAGTGATGGCAAATCCAAAGGCTCTGAGGCACAGGTCTGACTGTGCCTGTGTAGGCAACACTGGGTCTCTTGAAGCCTGTCCAGAAAAATTAAAATAAATATGTTCTATGTATCTACTCACAAATCTGTGAGACTTGGAGTTTGCCACTGGAGTCAGAGAGGAATTTAACTCAAAGATTAATAAAGAGGACTTTTAATAACTACTTCAATTCAATTGCACTGACTGACCTTCATGCAGGCCCTGTTTTATTCCTTACCCCCTGTTCCTGTTTTCTTACCCAATTATCCACGAGTTTAACTTCAGGCTGCTCTTAGGCTTCACCTGACCAGTGTCACTGCAACTCTGACTTTGTGTGCTGGAAAACAACTGTTGGAACAGGAGGTCATGTAC